>NC_091474.1:200642993-200970493 GCF_036971445.1 Narcine bancroftii | reverse complement strand
TTCGACCAGAAATTGATACAAGAAAATGGCTACACTTGCCTGGTTCTTCAAGGCCTCCCCCAGCTCCATCAATGGAAGAGGGAGCAAATGCGCCCAGCACGGCCACCTCGAAAATCCTTCAATAACATCTCTTTTCACTGAGATTGACTCAGTGCTGGCCTGTGGCGCAGAGTTACGATTGGGGGCTGTGGGCCTGCTCAGATGACCCAGCCCAGTTCTTCATTCATTGCCAAGTTAGTCCACACGGTTCTGGACCCACCAAACAAACTTCTACAGAGAGAGAGAGGGCATTGACTTGATGGAAGGTTTAAATATTGCGGCCAGTGCAACAGCTTGTGGACGAAAACTCCGCCGTGACGAGAAGTTTAATAAGTGCATCACCGAGGCCCTCGATCCCCAAAGTCAACATGAATGATCATGAATATGTCATTATGGGAAGTATAGAGCACAGGGATGATGATGAAAAAATAGAACTTCAGCGACTGTACCACACACTGTTGATTCAGTGCTTGGAGAGATGGATCACAGATTCAGCGAGCACAACTCACAGTTGGCTAGTGCACTTGTTGCCCCGAATCCAGAAAGTGATACATTTCTTGATGTAAAGGCTGCGAAGCATATTATGATCACCTAGAGTTGAGATAGAGAACTGTGACAGAGTATATAGCTATGTTTTTGGGAGATAAATTGGGAAAGGTTTGTTAGAGTAGGTCACATAAAAACACTTAAAAACATCTTATTTGAAATACTGGAGCTCTGCTAATGCTAGACATATCGGACCCACAGCTTTTGCAAGAGCTTTGGAGAGTGCCCAAGAGACCACTAATGGATTGTTGTTTACAAAAAGGCAACAGATGAAAGATTTTGTCGGAGCCGCAGATTGTCTGGAGCTGTTCTAAGAGGGATGTGTGGTTTTGCAAGCAGAGAGAGTCAAACAGGCTTTATCTCAGAGAGAGAGAGACACACACACACACACACACACACACACACACACACACACACACACACACAGATCAGTTCTACAGTGTTACAGCCAGCAACAGCAGTTGGGACTGGAACAGGACAAGCTGGCAAGCTTGTGGAAAACCCCATTTGGAAGACAGGTTGTGACTTCTTAATTCAGCCTGGAAAGCCTTTGTGGTTCATGCAAGAGGAGGGAACTGGCTGTCTAATGTTTCACTTGGAATAAGGGAAACAAAAAGGACCTCTGTGGTGACCTGAAAGAAAGAGGTTATCATCTGGAGATCTCTGAGGGGGCAAGTTTTGTCAGCAAGTGGCTAAGTGACTGATTAAAAAGGAATCAGTTGTGGATGTCCTGGAACAACAAATCTCTCTCTGAAAACTGACAAGAATCTTCTTGAGCAGTATCCATTTACCTTTCAAGCACCAAAGCCTGATGAACCTTATTAATGTTAAATTCTGTGCACAGTATAAGAATTGCCTGCAACCAGTGAACTTGGAGGAATGAGAAGTGAGATTGGACTGTGAACCAAAGAACTTTTCTGAACTTACACACACACTACATACACATGCGCTTAGAATTAGAAGGGGGTTAAATTGGGTTAGTTAAGTCAATAGTGATAAGTTAAAGTGGGATTCTGATTTCATGTTTAAAGATAATTAAAAGCAACTTTTGTTTAAGTAAGCATTCGTCTTGGTGAATATCTATTGCTGCTGGGATTTGGTGTCCTATGGGCTCGTAACTGTACAAAGTTACTAAACAGTTTTTCAACTCACAAGGACAATCACAGCTAATCGAGGGGGATTGGACTACACAGCATATCCCCTCAAGGTACCACACACATCTGATCTGAATGCCCAGTGTAATTACTGCTTTCAAACATGCCTTAACATTTGGTGCAACCACAGCATTGTGTGAGAATTCATTCTCCACTCTGAGAAACGCAATGCTCCACAAAAAGAAGGCTCAGTTGGTTCAGCTTACGTTTGAGAGAGACTTAAACCAAAAATGCACAACTGAGTGGAAAGACAGCATTATTAGGAGATTCAGCACCAACACACGCCAATTGCAACTCTTCTAAAGGTAAGCCAGGTGTTTAATTCACTTTATGAAGCCAGCATCGGCTTTCATGATTATTACACAAAATGTTGAATGATTTTTGGGTTTGTCTGCATTTATTCAGTAAGAGAGAAGTATATAGTCTATTTGAAATGATGTTCTGATGACACGCACAATGCAGTGGATTTGTGCATTGTGTGTGAGAGAGAAAGACACAGCTTGCACATAGGCTATATTTTGTGCAATGGGGGGTGGGGGGGGTGTGAAAGACTGCAGGATGTTTTTAAATTGAAACTTAGTTGGTGTATTGGTTGTTGGTGGCAAATTCTTATTATCAACTATTTACATAATAGATTGAGTTCTCGAATGACAGTTTGTGGCCTCCCACCCCCCCACCACGGTTATCCTAATGTTCCCCCCACCCTGGATTAGATTTGTTTTGATGCCAACTCTGCACTTCTGTCCCCTCTCCTTCTATCACCTGACCTTTTTTTTATTGATTTCTGACAAAGGGCATAGGCCCAAAACGTTGTTTGCCTTTTACTCCAAAGTAACTGCCTGATCTTCTAAGTTTATTCAGCATTTTTGTATATTGCTCAAGGATATTAATGTTTTTTTAATTAATCTTTTTTAATGAGCTAAAGGTGGAAGGCAAAGAAACATGTTTACTTATGAAATACTGAAAATCTGGAATTCATTGATTGTAGTGGTGGAAATGGAGTCTATTAGTGCCTAGGAAAGGGAACTGGATAAGCAATTTAGAAAGAAGCACTTGTAAGACTTTAAGAGTATGAGAAGGGGGTAATGGAATTCTGCTTTGGAGCTTGCTTCGATTTGATTGCCTTTCAAGTGAAGCATCACTTCACGTGTATCCGAAGGACTGATTTACTGCATCCGGTGCTGCCTTTGTGGCCTTCTCTACATTGGATGGACTGGGAGATTGCTTCTCACTGAGCACCTTCGCTCAGTCCACACCAGTAACAGAGACCTCCAAGTAGTCAACCATTTCAGTTCTGTTTCACACTCCCACATCTGTCCATGACCTTATGTTCTGTCCCACCAAGATCACCTACAAATTGGAGGAACACTTGATTTTCTGTCTGGACACTCTCCAGCCAGATGACATTAACATAGACTTTTCTGGTTTCTGCTAACCTGATCCTCTCCCTCTTCCTTTTCCCTTTCCAGTTCTCCTCCCTCTCTTCCCTTCCTTTCACCTAGGCATCCCTCCTCCGCTTGATCTCCTCCCTTCTCCACCTATCACCTTGCGACCACCTCCTCCCCAGTCTTTTGTTCAGAATACACGAAAATCTGTAGATACCTTGGTTGAAGTTAAAAAACACATACTGGAGAGACTCAGCAAGTCAAAGTGTCCTTTATATTCTTCTTTGGCTTGGCTTCACAGATGAAGATTTATGGAGGGGTAATGTCCACGTCAACTGCAGGCTCGTTTGTGGCTGACAAGTCCGATGTGGGACAGGCAGACACGGTTGCAAGGGAAAATTGGTTGGTTGGGCTTGGGTGTTGGGTTTTTCCTCCTTTGTATTTTGACAGTGAGGTGGGCTCTGCGGTCTCATTAAGGTGTGGGAAAATGTCAGCAGGCTCAGAACATCTCTAGTCATCCCTCCTCCCCTTGATCGCTGCTACCTAGATGAAGGGCTCAAACGTCAGTTATGCATTTTTACCTTTGCTATATAAAGGACTCTGCTTGACCTTGTGAATTTCTCCAGCTTCGTGGTTTTTTTTAACAAAACAACTCCCACATTGGTCGTTGGTAAAAAACATTTTGCAGTGTCCTGAACTGAATGTGAAATGGGTGTGTGGCTATTTCAACTGCATTTGGTTACTCCAGAATTTGTAGATATCTGATTGCTCCATTGTAAATGTTAAATAAGAAGCAAATTGAACAATCGGGTTGTAAGACAATAAAAGAGCCATTGAGTCTATATTGACTCTCATGTTTTTATCAATTCCACTTTCCTGCATTAATCTTGTGTCTCGTTCATTTAAAAATCTGTCAAGATGCCTTCATTCCTCCTTGCTTTTACTCTCAATCCTGATACAAGCCCTCTTTGCTTCCACGGAGTTCCTCCAGAGGGTTGACTTTCCTCTTGTGTTCTGGTTTCTGCGAGGCATCCTTGCAAGTTTTGTGGGATTTAAACACCCAACGTCAGCACGATGCGGGGACCTGCACTCAGGCTGACGCGAGGACGCGCAGGCGCAGGAGGAACGAACGTGCGCTATGTCTGAAGTCCATGGAGCATCGTCTGGAGCGTCGGCTGGGATTAGTGCTGTGAGCGGTCCTGCTCCGGGTGAGGTTTTTTTAAAAATATATCCCCACTCATTCAGGCCAAGGAAATGATGAATGATAAAGATTCGGTTTGATTTTAGTTTTTAAATTTTAAAGTGCTCCGGCGTGGCCTGATCACCGGAAGTTGATGCAATCCCTCTGACAGAGTGTGCTGCTTTTCCGAGCCTCCCCTCAAGGGTCACGGCTACTCACTGCTGGTCATGGTTGATGGTTCTTTTTCTGTTTGTCCAGCCGAAGTCATCAGGTTCAATCTGCACCAAGATTTGAAATGGACTTGGTTAGGATCTTAAATTATGCTTTTGTCCAGCATTTCCCCTCATCCGTCCGTAGTTAGCTGGAGGTTTTCAAAGAGAATAGGGGAAAAGCAGCCTAAGGGAGGGGGGAGAGGGAGATGTAATGTTTTCTGCTGCAATAATTTGGCACAACTGGAAGCTGCTTCAGTACAAATGAACCTAGTTCACTACTTCACCATGAATACCTAGCATCTGAACCTTCCCGACTAAGAACGAAGAACAGAGACGTGGGAACTAAGGAAAACAAGCAGTGAAGCATTCAAGATGAACGAGGACAATGTGCTTCCTGTCTTAAAGCAAATAAGGGCAGGTAAAATCCCCAGGGCCTGAGAAGATATTCTCTTGGACCTTGAGGGAGGCTAATGTAGAAGTTGCACGGGCTCTGGCAGAAATATTTAAAATATACCTAGCCACGGGTGTTGGTGCCAGAGGATTGGACAGTAGCTCACGTTGTTCAATTCTTTTTAAAAAGGCTCCAAAAGTAACCCTGGAAATTATAGGCCAGTGAGACTAATATTAGTGGTAGGTAAATTATTGGAATGTGTTCCAAGTGTTACACTCCCCAGCAGCAAATGGGAGACATGTAAACGAATGGGTTAAGTTTAACACAAAATTTATTAACAATTATAGAATTAACCTGATAACCTTAACACCCAAACACCTGCTTTAATGGCAATTTTATATAAACTGCATGAAAGATAACAAATCACCTGGAATCGATGGTATCCCCTCTGAAATCTTGAAGCTAGGCAGCGAAACGCTCGTCTCCAAACTCACAATACTATTCAAAACCTGCTGGCTCCACCGCTGTGACCCCAAAGATCTGTGGGATGCAAACATTGTGACCCTCTGCAACACACATGTCAAACTCAGGCCCGCGGGCCAAATTTGGCCCGTGATATAATTATATTTGGCCCGCAAGATCATATCAAATATGTATTAGAGCTGGCCACTGCGCCAGTATAGCACATGCACAGCTAATACTAGAAATCCCAGAATGCTTTGTAAATGCGTTGGCGCCGGCCCGTCAGCCCGCTAATCGCCCCCACCTCCTCTCTTTACTTTCATTAGCATCTGCGACCCGTCGCCGAACTCGCTTGTAAAATGGCCTTACGAAAAATGGCCAAACGAAAGACAGAAAACAGGACCTTTCAAGACAGGTGGGAGGCAGACTACATGTTCATCATTTTAAAAGACAAACCCGTTTGTCATTGAAGCAAGTTGTTATTTTTTTGACTTGTTGGCTTGTGAAAAAAAAACATTTAAAAGGAGCTTAAAGGCTATAGAGAAATATTATTTATTGAATATTTTATTTCTCATTTGTTAATGCTTCTTCTGGAAAGAGTTTAACCAAAACTATTATTAAACATTTATTTTAATAAGAAAAAGTTTAACATTACATATGTTGAAAGAAGAGAAAACATGCAGATGTTGAAAATTTTCAATAAATATTTAGTTTGGCCCACAACTTAGTCCAAGTTTTTAATTTTGGCCCTCTGTGAATTTGATTTTGACACCCCTGCTCGACAAGAACAAAGGTGACTGTCAAGACTGCAACAACTACCGTGGCATCTCACTGCTCAGCCTTGCAGGCAAGATACTCTGTTGTGCAATCCTCCCCCGCCTGCAAACCATCACCAGCAGAATACTGCCTGAAAGCCAATGTGGCTTTCGACTATCTTGATCAACTATTGATATGGTCTTCACCTTCCACCAACTCCAAGAGAGATGCATCGAATAACACAATCCCCTCTATGTGTGCTTCATCGGCCTTTGTCTGTGTTAGTTAATCAGGCCTATTCCATGTCTTAAAACGTCTTGGCTGTCCTGACACACTACTCTCCATCATCATCCAGTTCCATAACAATATGCAGGCCACTGTCCAATTTGACGGCTCGAGATCAGAAGAGTTACCAATCTGCTGTGGCGTAAAACAGGGCTGCGTCCTTGCTCCAGTTCTGTTTGGCATTTTCTTCTCTGCTCTTCTGCGCTGTGCCTTTCCAGAGACTTCAGGCATAGCCCGGCGCACAAGGAGCTCCAGAAAACTTTTGAATCTGTCATGGCTCCGGATCAAGACCAAAATCAGAGTTGTGATTAGAGAACTCTATGCAGATGATGCTGCCTTCGTGGCTCACTCCCAGCCAGAGCTACAAGCGTTGTGTGACGCATTTGGATCTGCCTGCACTGAATTTGGTCTGAAAATCACCCTGGGCAAAACAGTAGTCTTTAGCCAACAAACCCATGACACTTCTTCAATTACCATCAATGGGTCAATGCTCGCCAACATAGAGAAATTTTGCCTCTTGGGCTCCACCATGACAATAATGAACTCACTCAATGCAGAACTGGACACACGCCTGGGAAAAGCATCCACTGCCTTTGGACGCCTCCATGCCCAAGTGTGGGATAACTTCAACCAAGTTGAAGATTCGAGTCTACGAGGCCTGCATGCTGAGTACTCTTCTCTACGGCTAGGAATCCTGGGTCACATACAGAAAGCAAGAATATCGCCTTAACGCATTCCATTTCTGCTGCCTCAGATTCATCCTAAGCTACTCATGGTGCAACAGAGTCACGAACGTTGAAGTCCTGGAGAAGACTGGAAGTGCGGACCTCTACTCAATCATCCACGCTCGCCACCTGCGGCGGGTTGGCCACATTGTACATATGGAAGATGGCCGATTGCCCAAAGATGTCCTCTATGGAGGGCTACCAGATGCTCCCTGCCCTATTGGCTGCCCACGACTTCGCTACAAAGATGTAATCAAGCGTGACCTCCAGTCATTCCATGTCAACCATACTGACTGGGAGGGCCTTGCAAAAAAAATCGCAAGACATGGCGTTCCGCAATTTGCATTTGCACATCACAATCTGCCAACTACAAAAAGTTTTGTAAGGGCAGAAGAGCTACAAGGCGTAGTGTTCATCTTCACTCGCGAAGGGATGGGCCGTGATGATGATGATATAAACAACATTATATGGCGTACATGAGGAAAAAACAAAGATCATTATAGTCCAAGTTGAAATGCCCCGATAAATCACCAAAATTCCCAAAACAAAACCCCCACGTCTGTCTCGTCATCAGTCAAGAAGGATCAGCTCACGGATCAGGTCTCCAGGCTTGGGATTATTTGTTTCCTTGCCCTCTGGTCTTTTAGTTTGAGGCTGTATCCAGATGACCGTTGTCCCTATAGACTTTCAACCCTGTCAGGGCAACACAAGACTTGCTTGAGTTTCGAAAACAGCCACCTTTTACTTTCTTCACCTGGGAATTTCACAGTGACCTCTTGGTCACCACACGAGGTTTACTGCTCCAAAGCCCTCTTCAGGGTTAACAAATGACCTTCTGTCACACAAGTCTTTCAAAGCCCTAATTAGGGTTAACAAGTGACCTTCTGTCATACAAGTCCTCTCCTTTGGACATCCTGGCTTGAGTGGTCCCGTAACTCCTGTCACACAAAGTCCTCCTCTTGTCAAGGGACAGGAGAGGCCCTTGTCAGTCCCACACATACTCTGGGTATCAGAGTTCCCCAAACTGCTGCCAGGACAACAGTTCTGACGGCTGTGGACAAACTAGCTCAGTCTTCCTTTTTCTACTGAAACTACTGGGTGAGCACACTGACATACAGCTCTAGACAGCAGTGCAAGCACCCCTGAACAAAGCTGCTGGGTGAGCACGCACTGTAAGACTGACTGACTGACTGCCTGCAGTCCAATCCACCTACTCACCACTTCAAAACTAGTGCGCTGGGCTTTTTAAACTGCCCAGCACATTGCCTCCAGCTCTCTCCATTGGTGGAGAGAAGTTGATAGCCGCAGGCTCGGTCTCCAGTGAGTCCATGGACTTCCAGCGTATGGTTCCATGCTTTGACAGCTAGTGGTAGCCCAGCATTATTATAGTTCCTAGCAGTTGTCAAAATCTCTGCAGTAGATTCAGTTCTTTGACAGTTGTCAAAGTTCCCTTGCGGTAGCTCAGTGCTACTATAGCACCTACCAACTGTTAAATCCTCTGCAGTAGGTTCGGTCCTGTCCTCAGTATTTGGATAGCCAGAAACTGATGGGAGATTGTCAATATGGCTTTGAGTGTGGTAGGTTGTGGAAGGAAAGGCTGTGGATTTGTCTTTATGAACTTGAGTAAGGCCTTTGACAAAGTCCCACATGGGAGATTAGTCGGGAAGGTTAAGATGCTAGGTATTCATGGTGAAGTAGTGAACTAGATTCAACAAAGGCTGGAGAAAAACATAGAAGATAGGAGCAGGAGTAGGTCATTCGACCCTTCGAGCCTGCTCCACCATTCAACGAGATCATGGCTGATCTTAAAGTTCAGTACCCCGTCCCCGCCTTCTCTCCGTAACCTTTAATACCCTTATACTGAAGAAATAGATCTAATTCCCTCTTAAATATATTTAATGAACCTGCCTCTACTGCCCTCTGTGGCAATGAATTCCACAGATTCACCATCCTCTGGGTCAAGAAATTCCTCCTCATCTCGGTCCTAAATGGTTTGCCTATTATCCTCAAACCATGGCCCCGGGTTCTGGATTTTCCCATCATTGGAAACAAGCCATCTGCATCCATTCTGTCCAGTCCTGCCAGAATTTTATATGTCTCTATGAGATCCCCTCTCAATCTTCTAAACTCCAGCGAGTACAATCCCAATTTGCGCAATCTTTCCTCATAAGTCATTCCTGCCATTCCAGGTATCAGCCTGGTGAATTGCCTCTGCACTCCCTCCATTGCAAGAATGGAGAATGTAAAGATGGTATGACAAATACAATAAACGTGAGATATAGATTGGTTCAGTATAACAACTTCTGACATAAATTATATTTTACATCATAAAAATTAAATAAATTGAAACCAACATTATCAAATTTGTGCTTTAGATGTGGTCAAGAAATTGGAACATTTTTGCACTGCACCTGGGAATGTCCAAAAGTAAAAACATTTTGGATAGGTATTGGGTATTTGGATAGGAATTGTAAAACCATTTTGGATAGGTATTGGGTATTTGGATAGGTATTTTGGATTGGAATTGTAAAACCATTTTGGGTGGGTATTGGGAATTGTTTAGAACAAATTACAGGAGTAAAATTCCCTCAAGATCCAATGATGTTTTTGTTAGGAAATGTTTTAGGAATTAGTCCAAATTTGATGTTAACTATGTATCAATTGGAATTTGTGAAAATTGCTTTCGTAATATGTAGAAAAGATATTGCAATAACATCGAAATTGGATATTGATTTGTGTATGGAAAGATGGAATGCTGAAATTCGTAGTTGTATACCACTTGAGAAGATAACATAGTTTTAAGAATAAATTTCATGTATTTTGGAAAATATGGAGCCCATATATGTAAAAGATGGGTATTAATCTTTAATTTTTAAAATATTTCTTTGGAAGCCTCAGTCTTGATAGCCTCTCCAAACATCATATGGTTTATGTTTGTTGAATAGGAGTCACTTTTAATTCATTTTATTTTGTTTCCATCTTTTTAGTTCTCTTGGGGGGTGGGATGTAGGTGCTAATATTTTTTTATTTTTCTTTTATAACCACATTGTATATTGATCAATGTAATTAATCAATTTTAAGTTTAAGAATGTATGTATATTCAACGTGGAAAATCTATAAATAAAATTATATATAAAAAAAACAATGGCTGGTCAAGAGAAACCAGAAAGTCTTGGTGGATGATTGCTTCTCAGACTGGAGGCCTGGAAGCACTTTCAGGTGGCCAAAATACCTCGATGTAAAGCCACATATTCTCCCTCTATGCGGCTGTTGGGAGGCCATCTGAAAGAATAGGAGGCGCCTCTGAGGTGCACTTTCCAATCCTCCAAGAGGAATAATCGCTGGAGCACTGAGGTCCCCCCGGTATCTGAATGCAGCCGTCTGAAAGCAGCTGCTAAGGGGATGATGACAATCAGCTGGCGAGCACCTGACAACCCCCTCCCTGCCCCTCCTGGAGCGGGACGTCAAGATTGGAGCGTCCTGTGCCAGCTGCTCCAGCCCTGTAGTCCCGCGCCGGCTGCCCCAGCCCTGACGTCCTGAAGGGACAAGAGCCGGAGTGTGCTCCAAGGCGCCTCCCGTGCAGCTGTCCCTTTCAGGAGGCCAGTGCTGCACTTTTAGCGCTGCCACCTGCACGACCATCCCACAGGTCTGAATCCGCTTCTGCTGGCGCATTCTTGGCGGATAATGCACCTGAAGGCGGCTTGTGACTAGTGGTGGGCCTCAGGGATCAGTGCTGGGACCATTGTTGTTATCTATATCAATGTTCTGGATGATAATGTGGTAAACTAGATCAGCAAGTTTGCAGATGGCACTAAAATTGGAGGCATTGTGGACAGAAAATAAGATTTTCAAAGCTTGTAGAGGGATTTGGACCAGCTGGAAAAATGGGCTGAAAATTGGCAGATGGAACTTAATGCAGACAAGTGTGAGGTGTTGCATTTGGATGGACAAACCAAGAAAGGACATACATAGTAAATGGTAGGGCACTGAGGAGTGCGGTAGAACAGAGGGATCTGGGAATACAGATACATAAATCCCTGAAAGTTGTGTCACAGGTGGAGAGGATTGTAAAGAGCTTTTGGCTTATTGGCCTTCATAAATCAAAGTATTTAGTATAGGAGTTGGGATGTTATGGTAAAGTTGTATAAGACTTGGGTGAGGCCAAATTTGGAATTTTGTGTGCCGTTTTGGTCAGTTAACTGCAGGAAAGATATCAATATGATAGAAAGAGTGCAACAACGATTTACTAGGATGTTGCCCAGACTTCAGGAACTGAGTACAGGAAAAGGTTAAACAGGTTAAAACTTTATTCCCGGGAGTGTAGAAGAATGAGGGGAAATTTGGTAGATGTAATTAAAATTGAGGGGTATAGACAGTAAATTTAGATAGGCTTTCTCCATTCAGGATAGATGAGATGCAAACTAGCAGACATGGGTAAAGAGTGAAGGGGAACATGTTTAGGGGGAATACGAGGGTGAACTTCTTCCAGAGGGTGATGGATGTGTGGAATAAGCTGCCAGCGGAGGTGGTAAATTTTGGCTCAATTTTAACATTTAAGAAAAATTTGGACAGATACATGGATGAGAGAGGTATGGAGTGCGGTTCACTGGGTCAAGGCAAAAGGAAAAATGGTTCAGCTCAGATTAGAAGAGCTGAAGGGGCCTGTTTCTGTGCTATAGTTCTGTGGTTCTAATAGTAGGTAGGTAGTAAAATGATATAAGTAATGCATAAGGCAACCAGAAGCATGATGAGATAAAAATGAGCAAAAATGTACTTCAGAAGTTATACAGGTACCTAATACTAAAATGTTGTTATCAGTTCTCCGAGTTATTATTGATATCTAGTGGAATTCCCTGGACAAGACTAAGCAATGATGGGAGCAAGATTTTCAACAAGAATTTCCTGATGCTACATGGGATTCTATCTTTAAATTGGTTAATTTGTCTTCTCTATTGCCCGACGTTCATTATTGCAATTTAAAGTAGTACAAGAAGCTTACTTTTCCAAAGTTCAACTGGATAAATTTTATTTTAATTTCTTGTAAAAAATGTGATAGATGTAAGAGTGCAGAAGGTACATTATTTCATGTTTTAGTCATGTTCCTTGCTTTCCAATTGCTGGGAAAGTACCTTCCATACCTTGTCAGAAGAGCTATACTTATGAGATAGAAAAATGCTGTCCCTCATACACATACTCAATGGTTATGTGATGTGATGGCATGCTCTGTAAAAAAAAAAAATTAGATGCTCTAATAATGTAGTCAACCTTAATTTTCTAAATTTATAGAGTCCTTAATTATTTTCTGAATTTATAAGGTTATTGGATCCCATTTTATGGTTTGGTTGTCCTTTCATGCATTATTGGAACATATATGTTTAATCATAATTTCACAAGGGAAGGTTTAGATTATAAGAATACTTTTTGTTTTTTTTACATTTTTTTTGTCTCTTTCATAGGTTGTTTTACAGCTATTTGTTAATATGTGTTCTTGTTTTTACCTATGTATGAGATTATCTGTATGTATGCATGTATATATTTATAAACTCAAAATATTGGAAAGAGCAGTTATACAGGTACAAATCCCTGAATCCAAAATGGTTGGGACCAGAGCATTTTGGATTTTTTTGGACTTGGGAACAATGTCAGTCTGCTGTTGGTCCCCTCTGCTCTGTCCCATATCTCCCCCCCCCCCCACCGACCCCGACGGCCCGCCACAAGTCTCCACATTGATCCCATTGTCCCATTCCCCTCCCCCACCAACTCCAGCAGCTCGCTTTTGGTCGATGCACTGGTCCTGCTGCCTCGCTTCCCCCCCCCCCCCCCCCGCACCCTCCCGCCAATTGCCGCTGACGGTCCCCACACTGGACCCGCTGCCCAATCCCCCCTCCACCCTCCAGCAGCCTGCTGTCAGTTCCTGCACCGGTCAAACCCTTGCAATGGTGCCCGAATGAATTTAAATGATTAGGCATAGAAATTAGGAGATCTGCAGACAAAATCCTTAATGATAATTACATCACATTCAATCATGTTAAATTAGATGTTCAGAAATGGACAGAACTGCTGTTACCTTTCATTGGTAGAGTGAACTTATAATTAAAATGATTGTACTCCCCAAATTTCTATATTTATTCCAATGTGTTCCATTTAAGATTCTAAAAACAATTTAATGAATTAAACAAATCAATGTCCAGCTTCTTACAGAAAGGTAAAGTCCCTAAAGTTAAACTCTCAACTTTTCAGGCCCCTTACCCAATGGGAGGTTTAAATCTTCCTAATTTAAATATTGCTGTTTTGCAGCTCAGTTCTGTCCAATATGATGTTGGTTACACTCTGAGGACAATGAGACTAGATGGCTTCCTATTGAACAACATCAACTAAAGAATATTCCCTTAAAAATTCTTCCTTTTTTAACATCTAAGAAAATACTCTTAAATAGTACTAAGAACCCTATAAATTCTAAATTCTTTTGCATTATGGCAAGAAGCTCTGCACAGTTATTGGTATAAATATCTCATTATTTGGGAAAGCTCCTGTGTGAAATAACCTGATAGCAGATGGAATTTTTAAAAATTGGGTTAAAAATGGTTAAAAAAAAAAGTTGAAGATTTATATTCCAAGATAACTTCGCCAATTTTCAACAATTGTCTAGTAAATTCAATCTACCAAATTATAATTTATTCAAATATTTTCAGATTAGAATCCCCATTTGAAAAGCACTTGCTTAGTGAAGCTACAAAGGGTCAAACATAGTCTATTTATATTATTTTAAACAGCTTGGAGTCCACTTAATTGAGTGATATCAAAAATAAATGGGAATCAGATCTTGAATGCAATTATAATGATTGTTGAAATGCTCTTCAAATATCCCAAACTGTATTAATCTCAACAAAACATAGACAAATACACTTTAATATCTTTAATAGGACCTACTCCACTCCACATAGACTGCAAAAAATATACCATAACCCCTCCCAATTGTCAGAGATATAAAACTTGCAACAGAGATTTACTTCATATGCTTTGGAATTGCTCTTATCTGGAAGACTTTTGGAAATGCATTGTTAGAATAACCTCAGATATTATAAAAACCAAAATTTAATCTGGATTTTGGGAGAGCTTCATGTGAACCACAATTAAAAAAATATTGCTTGTGGCCACAGCTAGGAAAATGTGTATCCTACCAAACTGGAAATCGGATTTTCCTCCTTCACAGAGGCAACGATTAAACAAGTTAACATCCTAAAAAGATTTTGTATAGTATGAGGAGGAAACCAGCAACATATGAAAAAATATATGGGGCTCTTTTTTGGCCTTATTACCATCATTACACCTCTTTAGCAACTGAATTAGTACTGATACCTGTCCTCCCATATTCCTAATATCTGATTAAAGTAGTAATATATACCTTATTAATATACACAAGGACCTCATACTTTACTTTTATCAAATTTTATTTTTGCAATTTTTCATTTGCGAACGTGGGAGAAATTTCAACCATACCTGAGTTGCGGTGGGAGTGACCACTTTGTTTGTTTGTTTGCTTGTTTTTTTGTGTGTATCTGTTCATAAAAATATGGCTATTTTCTTTTAATAAAAATATCTTTTAAAAAAAAAAGTTTGCAGATGACACAACAGTAGTTGGGCTCAGCAACAATGAGAGTCGCACTACAGAGAAGAGATGGAAAATCTCGTGATATGGTGTGAGAATAACAACCTGAGTCTCAATGTGGACAAAACAAAGAACATGATTGTGGACTTCAGTAGGACCAGGATTGACAACCCTCCATGACACTATAACTCAGTAGTAGAAAGATTAGAGAGCACCAAGTTCCTTGGAGTCCACTTAACAAGTGACCTATCCTGGTCACACAACATTTCCTCACTTGTCAGGAAGGTGCAACAGCAATTGCTCTTCATGAGAAGACTGAGACGGGTAAGGCTACCAGCCACCATCTTGTCAACTTTTTACAGTAGCTCTGTTGAGAGCGTCCTGACTGGCTATATCACTGTGTGGTATAGTTGCTGTAAGGCATTAGATCGGAGGTCAATCCACAGGACCATGAAAGTAGCAGAGAGGATGACTGGAATCTCCTTCTCCCCCAATGATGTGATCTACTTGGGGATCATTGTTTAATGGGGGTGTTCAAAATGATTGCACACTGTTTATTTCAGCTACTCTCATTGGGAAAGATACATGAGTATCATAGCCAGAACCACTAGGCTGAGAAAATGCTTCTTCCCACAGGGAGTGAGACTGCTGAACATCTGAATGAACTGCTCATATTAACCCTCCAAGATTCTACAGTTTATTAAACAATATTTAATTATTTTATCTGTATAAATGTCTGCATATGTATCATTTGTCTGTGGTGTGTTTGCATGTTTTTGCACCAAGCACCCGAGAACGCTGTTTTGCCAGGTTGCCCTTGAACAGTTGGATGATGATAAACGAACTTAAAAAAAAACGTATGCTTAAATTGAGGAATTTGGGATTCGCTTTATCCCTATGCAACTGGATCCTTGATTTCTTGGTTGGTGAACCCCAACCAGTGCTGATTGCCATCAACACAGAGATGCCTCAATGCTACATACTTGGTCCCTTTGCACTCATGACTACTATTTAGCTCCAATGCATTCAATAAATTTGCTGACTACACTACTGTTGTTGGCTGAAGAACTGGAAATGATATGTCTGAATCTGATTGGGTAGGGCCAGAACAACTAATTTGCTCTAAACATCACTGAGATCAAGGAGCTTATTGTTGATTTTAGGAAGGAGAGACAAAAGAACCACACACCTGTCCACAGTGCTGGGGCAGAGGTGGAGAGGCATATTACCTTTAAGTTCCTGGAAGTCCATATTTCTGAAGACCTGGAGCCAGCATATTGAAGCAACAATAAAGTAGACACGCCAATGCCTTTACTTTGAAATCTGAAGAGATTCTGCATTGAATGCTATCATACTCCCAACAGGTACAGTGGAAAGTGTACTGACTGGTTGCATCGCAGCCCAGTTCAATAATTCAAATGCTCAAGAACTTTGAATGCTGCAGAAGTACCAAGCATAGCCAGGCCAGTCCATGGCCAGCTCTGACTTCCCATCTTTTGAAAACACCATTGTGAGGCGCTGCCTCAAGAGGTAGCCAATATCATAAAGGACCTCCATCTCTCTGCTCTCAACATCTTCTCACTGCTACCTTTGGGTAGAAGACACAGAAGCCTGTAGACCAGCACTTCTATGTTCAACAAATAGTTTTTTTTCCAATGGCTATCTGACACTTGAACCTTCTTGTTGCGCTAATCGTAGACTGCTCTGACACTACAAAAAGAACTGTCTGCACTATTGTAATGTTGCTTTTCTTCCACCATAGTATCTGAATATATTTTATCTATTGTATTAGTTACAACTTTTAAATTTGGTGTATTCTATTATAGCTTTTATTTATTGAAGTACTTGTTCAGGCACTGAATGCAAGAATTTCAGTGCATATGCACAATATACATAGGACAACATAGTTAGCGTAGCCTTAGTCCAACGGTATTTCACCGCCTGAGATGTGGGTTTGAATATACTGCTGTCTGAAAGGAGTTAGTATATTCTCATTGTAACCATGTGGATTTTCTGAGGGTGTCCAGTTTCCTTTAATGTTTCAATGATGTAAGGGTTCATAGGTTAATTGGTCACTGTGCTGTGAAGAAGCCCTCAGGGCTGAAATGTTGACTGCCTTTTGTTTTCTATGGATGCTGCAATGCCCATAGCCTGACTTACCTTTGTTTGTGATAATGAACAATATCCTGTTACCATGTAAATTATCCCTATGCAGTGAGCAAACCGGCCCCAGCAGTCATCAGCACTGATGGCATCTAGCAGGATTTTAGAGACTCGCACTGGGATCCCATGTCATTTCTGCCCCACCAGACATGGGAGTTAAAGGGAGAGGGCGTGGGTGTTGGAATCACTGGTTTTGGTTTTGAGTAAAAGACTTTGCACTGAGACATCGCTGGACTCTGCTAGTTTTTTCTCACTTCTTGCTCAACACAATCAACCTCCTTTGCTCGTTGTGGCACACCGCCATATTGGTGACCCCGACAGTTCAAAAGTGTTTGAAACCAAATAGATAATGAGCGGTGCTAACACAGTTTCCTGAAGCTACCAGTATTCTGGACTATTCAGCCACTGGTGTGGTTTCAGCAGACAGAGGCCCAATTCCAGGTCAGGAATGAAACCAAGTATTACTATGTGGCTGTGCTCAGTCAAGAAACAACGGGCCGAATAGTCGATTTTCTACAGCAGCTTCCAGAAAATAACAGTCCTTCCAAAATATAACACCTTGTGGCAGTGTGAGCAGTGAAAGAAACACAGCCACCACGTTGAGGGTCGTTAACAACTGTTTTATTTGAATTTGGTGTGTGCCCCTTTAAGGGCAGTGCTGACTCAGTCAACCTGTGCGTGATTACATCACAGAAGCTGCCTGGGGCGCGCGCCATACGGGAGATTCGACTGGGGAAGAAACCTCCGACGGTGCAGTCTTCCCAGGGCTGCCCCACCACATGGCGTTACAAGTGGGGCTGTTATGACCTGAGCGAGTGCGCCGCCACACAACCCCCCCCTCCCCTCCACCACCCCAGAACCAGCTATGCATCCCGCCACTTGGGTGGGCGGCCCCGTCGCTTATGCTTGGCTGTCTGCACCGGCTGAGATAAGTCCAGATGGGCCAGTGTCTAGGGTGAAGTTTCCGCCGGTACGGCAAGACTTTGTACGGCCCCTCATACGGTCACTGCAGCGGTGCACGCTGCGGCTCCCTTCGCACGAAAATGAACTGAGCCGAATCGAGTTCTTTGGGGATGTGGATTGGCCAGGTGTTGTGGCGTGCTGGGGGTGGGGGAGCCAGGGAGCCCAGTCTCCTGTGGAGGTCCACCAGCAGGTTTGTGTTGGTGGCTGCAGTGTCGGGGTCTGAGCTGAAAGCGGTGCGCCGTACACCATCCGCCGCCAAGGCTTGTAGGTCCTTGTTGGTCGCCGTCCTAATCCCAAGGAGGACCCAGGGTAGCTCGTCCGCTCAATCTGGTCCGGAGAGCCTGGGCATGAGCGATGCCTTCAGGTGCTTGTGGAACTTCTCCACCAACCCGTTGGACTGTGGGTGGCATGCCGTGGTGTGGTGGAGCTTCACCACTAGGTGTTTTGCCATCTGGGTCCACAGGGTGGATATGAACTGCTCGCCCCTGTTGCTGGTGATGTGTGCTGGGACTCTGAATTGGGCGATTCACTGGTTGACCAGAGTCCTGGCGCACGTCTCCGCAGAGTCTTCCTTGATCGGGATAGCCTGAGGCTTGTGGCGTGGTCGACCACTGTGAAGAGGTAATGAGACTCCCTTGACACTGTACCGGCAGGGGTCCAATGATATCAACGTTGATGTGTTGGAACCTGCGAGCCACTGAGTCGAAGTTCTGTTCGGGCGCCTGCGTATGTCTATGGACCTTGGAGGTCTGGCACCTGGTGCAGTTCATGATAAGCTCCGCCACCTCCTTCTTAAGCTCATGCCACACTAACCGCTCTGTGACCATTCGCACCGTCATTTTCACTGCTGGGTGAGCGAGGTTGTGGACTAGGCTGAAAACCCTCACTTTCCAGTGTGGCGGGACTACTGGATGCGGCATGCCACATCGCAGAGCAGTGTGTCCGGGCTTTTGGGCAACTTTTTGACGTCCTTGAGTTCGAGGCCCGAGATGGCAGTCCGCAAGGCCTGCGTCTCTGCATCGTCCCTCTGGGCCTGGGCCAGTTGGGCTTAATCTAGGCCAGGGCGAGAGTGTTGATGGTGGGACGCGAGAGTGCATCCGCCACCACATTGTCATTGCTGGCCCTGTGTCGGATGTCAGTCGTGAACTCCGACACGTTCAAGAGGTGACGCTGTTGTATGGCGGACCACGGATCCTTGGCCATCGCCAGTGCCTGGGTGAGAGGCTTGCGATCCATGAAGACTGTGAATGGCCTGCCCTTGAGGAAATAGCAAAAATGGCGGATGGCCAAGTACAGTGCCAGGAGCTCCCGGTCGAAGGCGCTATATTTGAGTTCCGGCAGGCGCATCTGCTTGCTGAAAAAGGCCAGCGGGCACCAATGTCCATCAAGCCACTGTTTCAGGGACCCCCCCCCCCCCCCACTGCTGTAGCTGAAGCGTCTACAGAGAGTGCCATGTGTGCCTCCGGCCGTGGTGTACTAGTAGTGTCGCATTGGCTAGGACCTCCTTCGTCGCAACGGAAGTCCTGTCCACCTCTACCGATCATAATAGAGCCTTTTCTTTGGTGGCCATCAGTGCCAACAATGAGTGCATGGTGCGAGCAGCTCCAGGGATAAACAATGGTAAAAGTTCACCATCCCCATGAACTCCTGGAGGTCTTTGAGTGTTGGGGGTTTGGGGAAACATAGGATGGCCGTCACCTTGTCTGGCACTGGTGTGGCCCCGGCCGCCAAAATGGTGTGCCCCAGGAACTGGAGGGTCTCCTTGCAGAACTGGCATTTGTCTGCGTTGACTGTGAGGCCAAAATCCGCCAGCCGAGCAAAGAAGGTGCGAAGGTGGGCTTTGTGTTCATCGCGGCTATGTCTGGCAATGAGTATATCATCCAATTAAATGAGCACAAAGTCCAAGTCATTCCCAGCTGTGTCCATGAGGCGCTGGACCGTTTGGGTTGCATTCTTTAGGCCAAAGAGCATACGCAGGAGCTCAAAGAGGCCAAATGGGGTGATAATGGCCATCTTACCCACGTCATCTGGATGGTATCCCCGCATGAGGTCCACCTTGGAGAAGGCCTGTGTGCCATGGAGGTTGGCGAAGTCCTGTATGTGGGGCACTGGGTACCTGTTGGGGGTGGTTGCATTGTTTAAACGATGGTAGTCCCCACATGGTCTCCAGCTCCCAGACGATTTCAGGACCATATGGAGCGGCGATGCCTAGGCACTGAACGAGCACCGGATGATTCCAAGTTCTTGGTGTCTGGAGAACTCCTCCTTTGCTTGCTGGAGCTTCTCGGGTGGCAGCCGTCTGGGCCTAGCATGCAGCGGGTGATGTGGTGAAAAACCCCATGCTGGGGCATGGTGGTGTTGAACTGTGGCTCTAGGTTGGTGGGGAACTCGCAGAGAATGTCGGCCAACTCATCTCTGGTGATGGCTACGGCGGCAATTTCGGGCCTGCAGACGTCTGCTGTTTCCAGTCGTGTGGAGTGGCACATTCGGGCATTGACCAGCCTTTTGCCCTTCATGACGACCAGCGGATCGTGAACCCTCATGAAGTTGGCCCCCAACAGCGCGGTGCCCATGGAGGCTAGGATGAACCTTCAGTGGAACTTCTCCTTCCCGATCTGGATCTGTGCCCTGCGGGTGCCGTAGGTCCTGATGGTGGAGCCGTTGGTCGCCCGCAGTGTTGGACCCCGAGATCGGGTGCCGGCACTTACGGGCTTGCACTCCCCAGGGCTGGTGGTAGAAACAACAGGATGTCTGGCCCTCCTTTGCCTTTATCTTGGGGACGGGTGACGGTCAGCTGGTTCCTGGTTGTGCCATGAGGTTGAGGGCTGCCTCGTTCTCCCACTTCGTGAGCCAGAAGGTGTCCACATGGGCATCTACTTTTCTCGGGACTGAGAAGTCCTCATCTGTAAGGTGCAGCCGAATGTCCTCCAGCGTTTGCTCCAGGAATATTTGGCAGAGAGAAAACAAGGCTTGTGGTTTTACGCCAGGGCCAACACTTCGTCCATCAGTGCTGAAGGACTACGGTCCCCAAGCCCAGCTAGGTGTAGGAGCCTGGAAGCCCGTTGCTCGGGGGTGAGCCCAAAAGTCTCCAGCAGCAGATCTTTAAGGGTGATGTACTTGCCCATAGCTGGGGGTGATGGATGATGTCATCCACCCTCGCCGCCGTATCTTGGTCTAGAGCACTCATGACGTGGTAAAACATCGTGGCATCTGCAGAGATGTTGACCACGTTCTTGGTCAGTGGGTCCAAAAGGGGGGAAGCTTGATGGAGACAGCTTTAAACTCTGCCAAATCCATGGTATTTTTTTAGTCCAGAAAGGAGTCTGGGCTTGTCAGGGTCACCACTGTGGCAGTGTGAGCAGTGAAATAAACTCAACTACCACATTGAGGGTCGTTAACGATTGTTTTATTTGAATTTGGCGCAAGGCCCTTTAAGGTCATCATGGCTCAGTCAACCTATACGTGATGATGTCACAGAAGCTGCTTGGGGCGTGCGCCACGTGGGAGATTCGACTGCGGAAGAAACCCCTGACGGCGCCATCTTCCAATGGCTGCCCTGCCATGTGGCGTTACAAGTGGGGCCGGTTTGCCCTGAGCAAGTGCGCCACCACAACTTCACACTTGCCTGCATTAAATTCCATCTGACAATTTTCAGTTCATTTTTCCAGCTGGTCCAGATTCCCCTGCAAGCTTTGAAAGCCTTCCTCGCTGTCCACATTTCCTCCAATCTGTGCGTCATCTGAAAACTTGCTGATCCAGTTTGCCACATTATCATCCAGATCATTGATATAGATGACAAACAATAATGGCCCTAGCACTGATCCCTGAGGCACACCACTAGTCACAGGCTTCCAGTTTGAGAAGCAATTATCCACCACCACTCTCTTCTTCTGAATAGCCAATGTCGAATCCTTCAGGATTAACTCCCATCTGAGACCTTGTCAAATGCCTTTCTAAAGCCCACATAGATAACATCCACAGCCTTTCCTTCATCAATATTTCTGGTAATCTCTTCAAAACCCTATCAAATTTGTTAAGCACAATCAACCATACAACTACTCCTTGGATATCCAACTACATGTATATCTGATCTCTTAGAATACCTTTCAATAATTTACCTACAACTGACCTCATGCTCACCTGCCTATAATTTCCATGTGTTACCCTCCAATCCTTCAGCATCAAGTGAAATCACGTTTATATGTCGTTCATACCATAAACTCACAGTGTACAGTGAAAATGAGATAGTTTCTCTGGACCATGGAGTTGGTTATTTACATGGATAAATTATCTTGTAAACAACTCATTAAATATCTTATTACTATGCTAGCCACACCTGTGCCTAAGGACATTTTAAATATTTTTTCCAAAACCCCTTCAATTTCCTCAAGGTCCGCAGGAATATCTTGTCGGGCCTTGAGGATTTATTAACCCTTATTTGAGTAAAGACAGCATGCACCTTCTCTTCTTTAATCTGTATCAGTTCCATGACCTCACTACTTCTTTTCCTAACTTCCCTTGACTCAGCCAGTTTCCTGAGAAAATACTGATGCAAAAAAACCATTTAAGATCTCCCCCCCCCCCCCCCCCCCACCTCTCCATCACTTTCGGCTCCAATACATAGCTGACGTCACTAATTTTCAAGGGGACCAATTTTGTCCCTTACTATCCTTTGATTCTTAATATACGTGTAGAAACCTTAAGATTTTTCTTCACATTGTTTACCACAGCAGTCTTGTGTCTTTTAGCAGTCCTGATTTCTTTCTTGATTTTTCTTGCTTTTTTTTAATACTCCTCAAGTACCTCATTTGCTCTTATACCCTGCTATACATCTCTCTCTCTCCTTCCGAGCCAGATTCTAAACATCCCTTGAAAACCAAGGTCATCTTTGCCTTTAATCCTGATAGGAATATACAAATTCTGTTCTCCCAAAATTTTACCTTTTCAAGGTCCTCCACTTACCTCGCACATCCTTGCAAGAAGACAACTTATTCTTACTATTATGGCTACAGAGTCAAAGTGCTCAATGAAGCAATCTTCCAGTTCGTGTCCAGTCTCTCTGATGTAGAGGAGACCACACAGAGAACACTGGATGCAGTAGATAACCCCTGCAAATTCACAAGTGAAGTAGTCCCTCATTTGGAAAGACTGTTTGGGGCCCTGAATAGTGATGACAGAGAAGGTGTGGGTGCAGTAGAGAATCTCCCGTGGTCACAGGGGTAGGTGCTAAGGCGGCCAATCACAACCAAACCTCACACCTCCCACATTCAATTCTCATCTTTCCTCTCTCCTAATCCAATAAACAGCTTTTTCCTGTTGGTCTGTACTCCTGTCTGATCTCAGAAGTTCAGAACTGGTCAGTACTTGGAGGGGAGAACGCCTAGGAACATCACGTAGGTCTCTGTGACGGGCGCTGGACAAAGTGGCGGCTCTCTGCCTTACAGTAGACAAAAGTTAAAGAATTTCTTTTATATTACATTCTAAATGTAATATTACATGACAATAATGGAACCTTTACCTTTTTACCCCTGCCCTTTTAATTCAGATGCTTGTCTGCTTTTTACTAATACTTTGAAGAGGGGCACAGGCCCGAAACATCGGTTATATATCTTTACCTCCTGTGGATGCTGCTAAGTTCCTCCAGTGTTTCTGTGTTTTACCATTTTGCAGACTTTTGTGTTTCACTTCAATCAGTCAGGGCCCAGGGATTTATCTACCTCCAGCACCTACTCCTCTTTAATGTCTCCAGATTTCTGATTTTGTATTCTAACAATGACAAGCAAACCCCGTGTTAGATGAGAAGTTCCATTCCAGAGGCACCTTCATATTAGATGAGAAATTCCATTCCCAGGGCAGCACGGTTAGCTAGAGGTTAGCACAAGGCATTTACTGCACCAGCGATTAGGACTAGACAGGGCTTCAGGACTGGTCCGAGGTTCAAATCCCGCACTTTCTGTAAAGAGTTTGTCTATTCTCCCTGTGTTGTAGGTTTTCTCTGGTGGCTCGGTTTCCTCCCAGCATTCAAAAAATATTGGGGCTGTAGGTTAATGGGGTTTAAATTGGGCGGCACGCACCCGTGAGCTGAAATGTCTTGTACCGTGCTATTTGTCTAAATTTAAAAAGTTCATATAGTGATTTTCCATCCTGTGAAGTCACTTCATCTGTCCATGCATCAGGAAATATGAGTTGTGAAAAATTGTTTATTTTTTAAAATAAAATTGCACGAGAATTAATTTTATTCTGTATCTCAATGTTTTGTGTGGTACTTTGTAAATTTTGTCAGGGTGAATTTTAATTTGGTGTATTTTATTTTAGTTGTATTTTTATGAATGGCCAAACCGCAGGAGTTGCCTGTATGTAACTGTATCCCATTCAGTTGTGAAACCAATGAACTTCTGTGTTCGCATCTGACCAATTTGAAAACTTGACAAGAAACTGAACAAAGTCAACAGAGGTGATGTATTTCATACACCACAGTGCTGGAGAAACTAGGTCCTACAGTATCCATAGGATGCACAGAGCTATAACCAACGTTTCAGACCTGAGCCCTTTGTTAAGGTATGAGCACAAAGCAGGCAGGCATCTGATGAAAAGTCAGGGGGAGAAGGGAAGGAAAGGCTGTTGGCCTGTGCTCCTCCCCCTGCCAAGAGGCCATAGTGGTGATGTATCTCTTTCCCAAAAATTAATTTTTAAATTGCAGCTTTTCGTGGATTGTTAATGGCTGATTGGATTGGTTTTCAAGAATTGATAGAGTAAAGCAAATAACCCCTACATTTAAATCCTTTGAAAATAACCGGTGCATAATGTGTATCATGCCTCATAGTAATAAGTATTTTCTTTGCTTTTGTGTATTTTAGATGAAGAGAATAAGAAACAACTGCAACAAAAGGTAGGTTCTGAGATGAACATGACATTGGGAGTGGAGATGGGCCGGGAGTGATTGGAGAAAGACATTGATGGGTGGAGTCAATATCATAAAAGGGAAAGGGATCTTGTACTAAAGTCAGGGAAGAGACATTGTCAAAGTTTGGTAGATCAGTAGATTCAATTCAATGGGTTTTGAACATTGTGGAATGAAAAGCACTAACCTGCACTTCTGGACAAATCTTCCCAACAGGTATAAAAGTGTGACTTTGATCAGAAAGCAACAAGACAAATCTCTAGAATTATTTTCAAAACAATCTGGAATTGGTTTTCATTACTTTTTATTCTTGGGGAAAAGGGGGATGGGGTGGTGGGGAGTGGATTTTCAATCATCTGATGATGAAAAATTTAGTATTACTCTTAATATGGGGGATAAACTGAGATCACGATACTTTTCCTAAAGCTATACTCATCTTTTGATATTTTTCTTGCCACATGACAGCATAAAATTATGCACATTAGAATTACTGGGACCAAATATTCTGTATGCTGTCATCACAATGCTGTTCCATTTAGCAACCCTTGAAGTCTGATTGTTCATAAGAAATCTAAACCAAATGCGTGGACAATTCCATTGGATTACATCAAAATTAAAAGGACATAAAATCACTTTTGTCTGAAATCTATTTGATAACACTGGACAACAATTTTTTTCAAAAGCTTTACTTCAGTGAAAAAAAATTGGGGCATCTTCAAGATGAATACAAAGGACTTCAAGGTGATTTCAGATTTGCTATATTATGTAGGAAGATGGAGAAAGATTAAATTAACTTATATTGAATTTAGCATGTTTAATAATGCTGACACCTTGTGCTAGTTCACTTGACCTAAAAATATTTTGCTGCAGATTTTCATTTGAACTCAGCATCTGATGCCTCTTGTATCAGTGTCCATCAATAGTTGGCCAGCACTGATGGATTCCAGTTGCCCTGATACGGCTTTTCCATGGTTGCAATGTCCTGGTGAGTCTTTTCACCATGTTCGTCACTGACTGCACCAAAATCAGCAGAGAAGAAGTCCAAGTAGGAAAGCAAAAATGAATTTTCAATGACGTTGCATTTCATGGTTTTTTAACGCTTGAAGTAAACTTAAATTATATCAGGAAATTACAAAAATAGGTTGTATTGAATAAACGGAATGTGATAGAAAATTTTCAGATGATCTTCATGATTAGCAACTCAAAATCCATAAAATATACTCAAGAATGTTCAGGAAGCAAAATCTTTGTTGTCCAGTGTTACCATTTGAAATTTTATTATTTTTTCCTATTCAAATTTTTTAATATAGAAAACCAGTGACAGTTTACAAAAATAGGTTTTCATCTCATTTGGTGTAATCTATTCCAATTTTCATTTGTGTACATTTAAAGTTGTGGATAATTTTTCAAGAATATGCAAAAGTTGTTTTGATATTTCTCACTGTGCCTCGTGAGCTATATCATTGTTCGAAAATAATATCAAAACTTTTTCAGTGATTCCATTCATATGTCGAAGTGATTAAAATGTACGCTTTTCTTTCAATTATAGCTATTTATAGTACTACCTTAGGCTATTTGACATATGGTGCTTCAGCGGAAACATAATGCTCAGTTGTTTGCTTTGTCATTGGATCTGTCTTAACACAGCAATTCTTTTAACCATGGTATAACTTGTTTACAAAGCAGTTGGCTCTTGTTAGGTCAGACTTTGCTGGAAAGATAAGATAAAGCATTGTTTTCTTGTGTGTGCTTATCTTTTGATCCATGAGATGCCTGTTATTGTATAAATGAGTGGTCACATGATATGGCACTTTGACAATATTAGATTAAAAGACAAGCAAATTGACTTAAAATGACTTTAACTGAGATGAAACATGAAAGCTTCAGATTCTGGAATCCTGAGCAAACAATAAACTGCTGGAGAAATTCAATGGGTCAAACTGCAACTATGGGTAGAAATGGTGAGTTTATAGGCCCTTTCATGCAAAGGAAAAGCCCGACTTTAGAGGCGGAGCTTCTCCACCCTTATGTCAGGAAATATACCTCTTTTTTTATTTTTCATTTGCATCAATACATTAGTTCTTAAATCCTTTTTGTATATGAATTCCATTCCTTATCTTGAATAAATGTTTTAAAATTGGTACTCCTTTCAAAAATTCCTTGTTCCATTTATACAAAGAATGTTCTGGATTAGTTTCTCCTACATTAATCATTTCAATATGTATCCACGCTGTCTTCTCCCCAATTTGAATACAGGAGAATAGAAATATTCATTGAGCTGCTTTACAATATATTTTTTTAAAAATTTGGCAACCGTAATCCTCCCTGATCAAATTTCCAAGTTAATTTTTCCAAAGCTATCTTTGGCATTTTATCGCACCAAATACATTTTCTTACACTTGTATTTAATTTTGGAAAAAACTTCTTTTGTATAGGAATGGATAATGACTGAAATAAATATTGCAACCGAAAAAATATTCATCTTTATACAATTCACCCTTCCTATATAAATTATAGGAAAATCTTTCCATCCCTTTAAATCTTCATTATTTTTTTTTCTAATGGTAGATAATTCAATTTAAATTTCTATCAAAATTAATTCCTAAATATTTAATTGCCTCCTTTTGCCACTTAAACTTCATCACCTGCTTACTTAATGTATTATCCCCAAAATTCGTAGGCATCACTTTACTCTTTCTTACATTGACTTTATAACCTGATATCAAACCATATTCTGCCAATCATACATTTTCTGGTTCAGTAAGATATAATATAACATCATTTGCAAACAAGCTAATTTTATGTTCTGAATCTTCTATTGTAAATCCCTTAATCTCATTATCTCTTCTTATCACTTCTGCCAATGGTTCTGTAGCCAATGCAAATAAAAATGGTGATAATGGGCATCCTTGTCTAGATGAACTTTCTAATGGAAATGGTTTAGATGTTTGCCTATTCGTGATCACCTTAGCTTTTGGATGATTGTACAAAGCTCTTATCTAATTTATAAAATCATTTGGAATTCCAAAAAACATTCAATACTTTACATAAAAAGTCCCATTCTAGTCTATCAAATGCTTTTTCCGCATAAGCCACCACTACTGCTGGTATCTTATTTTTCTGGGCTACATTTAGCAAACATAAATTTATCTATATTGTCGGCACATTTTCTAAGTTTAATAAAGCCAGTCTGATCCATATTTATTAATTTAGGTAATTAGTCTCATAAAAACAGGAATTACAACTCCTTAAATTCTTTATAGATAAACTCCAGAGAGAAACTGTCCTCTCCCAGAGCCTTATTATTTGGCAAAGACATCAAAATATCATATACTTCAACATCCGTAAAGGAATTGGATAATTCCTTTTTTTTCATTGACATTTAATTCAGGCAATGTAACTTGTGATAGATATTCATCTGTTTTTTCCTCATCCTTTAAAGATTCGGACTGATATAATTGTTTATAAAAATAAACATAAATTTATCTATATTGTCGGCACATTTTCTAAGTTTAATAAAGCCAGTCTGATCCATATTTATTAATTTAGGTAATTAGTCTCATAAAAACAGGAATTACAACTCCTTAAATTCTCTATAGATAAACTCCAGAGAGAAACCGTCCTCTCCCAGAGCCTTATTATTTGGCAAAGACATCAAAATATCATATACTTCAACATCCGTAAAGGAATTGGATAATTCCTTTTTTTTCATTGACATTTAATTCAGGCAATGTAACTTGTGATAGATATTCATCTGTTTTTTCCTCATCCTTTAAAGATTCGGACTGATATAATTGTTTATAAAAAATCCTTAAATCATCATTAATTTCTTGTATTTTATATGTAATTTGACCAGTTTCTCTTTTTGCTATTACTGTTCTTGATAATTGCTCAGCTTTGAGTTGCCATGCTAAATCTTTATGGGCTCTATCACCTCATTCATAATATTTCTGCCATGTGCGCAGTACATCTCTTTTTACTTTATAAGATTTATTGTATTAAGTTTCCGTTTTTTTGATTCCAATAATCTTTGTTTCTCTCCATTTTTATGAACATGCAATTCCTTTTCTAAATACAATATATCTTTGTCTATTTGATCTACTTCTTTCATATATTCTTTCTTTATTTTAGGTGTAACTTATTATTTGTCCTCTTAAATAGGCTTTCATAAAGTCCCATATAACAAATTTATTTGCTACTATGTTCATTAATTCCTAGAAAAAACTTTTTATGTTGACTCATAAATTCATAAAAGTCTTTCCTCTTTAAAAGTACTGTATTAAATCTCCATCTATAACCTTTTTGTTCTTCTTCAACGCAATTAACATCACTAAAGGTGAATGATCCGATAATATTCTTGTTTGATATTCAATCTTCTGAACTCTCACTTGTAATTGTGTAGAGACTAAAAATGTATCAAAACATAAATACATCTTATGTGTAAAAGAATAGTCCCTATCATTAGGATGAATTTTCCTCCATCAACAAATCTCATCTCATTTATTAAGTTTGTCACGATTTTAACAACTTTATGTTTAACAAGATTTACACCAGGTCTATCTAGTTTTGAATCAAAAGTAAAATTAAAATCTCCACCCATTATTATTTTCCCCTGGGCAGTTGATAAATTTCACATCAACTATATTTGGTGCATATATATTCATTAATGTTCAATATTCTGAATAAATTTGACAATTAATCATTATATATCTCCCTGCTTTATCTATAGTTATGTATAGCTACTCCTCTGGCCTTGGAATTAAATGAAGAAGCCAAAACAGATCCAATCCAATCTCTTTTTAACTTCCCATGTTCTATTTCAGTTAAATGAGTTTCCTGCAAAAAAAGCTATATCTACTTTAATCTTTTTCATATAATTTAACAATTATTTCATTTTATTAGATTCTGAATTCCACTGATATTAATACTAATAAAATTCAATTTTCCTGTCATTAAGTACCAATATTAAATCTGTCCATCGATTGTCCCCTTCTCACTCCTCTTACTTGCACTAAAATAACAGCATATGTTACAATAATCTTAGTCAATCCAGGCGTAAAATAGGTAAAAGTAGAAATATGAACTAGAGAAGACCCCCCCCCCCCCCCCAAGGTGCGAGATGTTGTTATGTCTCTATTCCCCGATCTATTCGGGATGTGATCCAAATCATATTCTTGCACATGACTTTGCAGTGGTTAGGCTCATCGTCACCACTAACTCACTCGATATACCAGACAAATTCTAATTCTCTCATAGGTCTTTTAAAATATAGATCATTTAAAGGTTAAACCTCCTCCCCATTTAAACTCTTTCGAAATATTACTTTTTTTTCCCCAGTTACAGCAAAACTTTTTCCATCTGATAATGCATTCAAGTATCAGCATCTGCCTGTTTTGCTTTTTCAGGCAATGAATCAGCATACACCTTTGCCTCATTAGGTTCCGTGAAAAACCTATTTCTCCCTTCTGGAATAAAGATCTTCAAAACTGCCAGATACCTTAAGACAAAGGCACAACCTTTCTTTCATAACACATTTTTAACTGCATTGAATCTTTCCTCTTTTTCAACAACTCAAAACTTATTTCAGGATAAAAAAAAATCTTAATCCTATTATAAATCATGGTTGACTGTCGTTCTTTTGCTTGCTTTGCTGCTCGCTCGAAAATCTTCTCTCATACTTCATATTGAAGAAATCTGACAAGTACTGGGCATGGCTTCTGGTCCGGCTGTGATTTTGGTCTCAATGCTGTATGTGTCCTTGGAATTCAGTCAATCCCAAAGATTGTGGAAGCCAATGGTGTCAAAACTTTTAAATTTCTTGTCTTTCATCACCTTCTTTAAGTCCAATAATCTTTGTTGCTTCTTCTGCTGAAGTTCTTAAAAATGTCTATTTTCTGCATTCACTGATCTTTTGTTGCAGCTGCTTCTGCTTTTCCACTTTCATTTGCGCCTTAATGGCTTGAATTTCAAATGCATTTCCTTTAATTTTCTTATCCATAACTTCAAATCTTTTATCCACCTGCTGCATTATTTGCTCAACTTTCTCTGTAGAAGTCTCATTTTCAGCTACAATCTCTCCATATCTTTTTTATTTCTGCCATTGTAAACTTCCTATCTTGTTGGGAAGATTCCATATATTTTTTCATTTCTGCTGCAGAAATAAATGGTTCTTTAATTTTCTCCAGCTGTTTGGCCTTGGGACTTTTAAGTTAAAAAAAAACTCCTGTTCTTCCTGTTCCTCTTCTTGCTCACTGGAGCTGCAAGTCTGCATGGTCTTTTTTAAAGTTGCCTCTTTTTCTTGTGCTCTATGCATGCGTGAGGAGTCACGCATGCGCAGAGTACATTCTTCACCTGAGTTTGGCAACCATTGTCAGGAGAGATGCTGTAGTGCAGATTCCAAGGTCTCCCCAGCTCCTGGCATCTCCCGTGGGCAGTACCTTATGAACAGCTCCTGGATCCTTCCTCAAGGTAGGCCTTTAGTCCTTATCTCGATCTTTTCTTTACTGTAATGGCTGGCTTTTCTTTCATTGGTGTCATTTTAAAATGTTCTACAGGTCTTCCAATATTTTTATTTTTTTTTGTTTTGCTAACTTTTTTTGACTTTTTTTCCCAACTTTTTCAAGGAGAGTAGGGATTTTCAGTCTAACCCCATGTAATCACGTGGCACGCTCCTGGGAGACTTTCCTTCTTGAATGTGCCGTAGCCGGCTCCAAGGCGCCGATTGCAGTCCCCCTTGGGGAAGGATCATTGGTGGAGCGCTGCACTTTGTCACCTCACATGAATGAACAGCCACTGCCAGATGCTAGTTAGGGGTGGGCTGATGATGCCGTCAGCCTGTGACCCATCTCCCCACTTACCCATTTCCCTCCATGACCCCCTCAAAGCAGGGGTGGCCAGCGAGAGTTGTCAGGCAGTGGGGGCTGTCAGGTCAGGGGCGATCGGCGGTGGTTTAAAATGTGGCAGAGCAACGGCCATCTTCCCTACCCATAATCCCCCACGCAGCTGGAATTGTCCTGGGAAACAGAGTGGTTCCAGCTGCATGGGAGATTATGGGTAGGGAAGATGGCCATTGCTCTGGTGCATATTTATGACAGGTGGCACTTTGCCACAAGTCGCCCCGCCTCCATTGGCTCTGGAGGGTGCCAGGAGGTGCTGCTCAACATGAATGCAGCGCAAAAGCAACCTTTTAGGCCTGCTGCATGAAAGGTAAGTTTTATGTTTTCCTTCCGCACATGAAAGGGCCTAATGTTTCCGATCAGGACCCATCATCAAGACTAAGGTAAGCTACTCCACATACTTATGTAAAAATTAATCTAATGTATATTGACCTCCTAATTTTGGCTAAAAAAATGTCAGGAGTTTTCCATATACTGTTTTCGTGTAAAAGTCGGCCCTAATCGCTCACATTGGCCGTGGTTGCCTGTAGTCCAGTTCTCCTGATGCCTTGAACGTAGACTCATGCCTCGGCCCCAGCCACCTGCTGACTGGAATTCCTGAGGCCTCCAATGTCGCAGATAGTTAATGCAATTGCAACCTCCCCTGTGGTATTACTTAAATTCATTGTGTTTTTATTCTTAATTCGTTTAGAGATCATTTGGACTTCTGCACTGCTATGGTATTTTGAATTCAAGTGTGAATTTCAGGCCTTCAAAAGTAGTATCCATGCAATAGTTGATCCCATAAATTTAAAATTAAAAAATGGTCTTCACAGTTGGATTTTTAAAGAGTATATGTGGTAACTAAGGCCTTATGTTGAGCCTAATTTCATGTTCTTTGAAATCGCAGCCATGTCCAATATATGAGAGTCAATGCCTTCACCAGCCACTCTGGCAGAAATTTCCAGATTCCAACAAGATTCTGGGCGGGGTGGGGTGGAAAAAGACTTATACGGATTCTCCCTTTAGGCACCTCAGACTTGGAGAAAATTTTATTATGATCTACTCCATCAGTGTGTTGCGAGTGAGGAAACAGGTTTGGTAGGTCTTACAGGGCAAGGACTCTGGACACAATTTTGATAGGGAAGGATTTTATTTTTCAGAAGGCAAGTGTGGGAAATGGTAACAGATGCAGAGCGGACAATTAACAATGAATATGTGGAAACTAGCGTGGGAACGAAATACACACACACACACACACACAATTAATTGCTACATACAATGATCAAGGAAAAACTCACTATGATGCCTCACTACCACTTGACTCAATCGTTTCCAACCCTTTTAACAGTGCACATCTTACCAACAGTTTCTCCAGCACCCTTTCACATTTCTAGGCCTGGAGTGAAGCAGGGTGGTCCCAAGCTGGCAAAGAGGGAAAACTAAGAACACATGGCACTTTTATAGTGTTGGAGGGTCTAGCCCAGGTCATTAGCAGGGTTCAATGGCTCAGTGCCAGGATGGTTAATCCAATTATAGCAGCCAATGGCCCAAGGGTAAGTACCGGCAGACTGAAAAGTCCAGGTAATTGACATGGAACCAACAGGTGTGCACTAATGGGTGGGACAGAACCAAACCTTGATTGACAGTTGGTGTGTCCTCTGACTAGGTAGGGGGCAGTGTGCAGTGAACTGGGATTCACTAGTAGTGTGTTGTGCTGATGGCTGACCCCACCCCCTATCTGTTCATATGTAACCATAGTTTCCTGCCTAAACCTAGAACCCTTCTGAAGACTACTGTGACACCCTACCCATTGTTAAAAGCTGTAAAAAAAAGCATTTGTTCTCCCTCCAATTGTGAGAGCTTTTATTCACACTACAATTTTATTAGCTTATTCCCTAACAATGGAAGAGCTACTCAAGCCAGGTATGCTACTGATGGACTCTCTGTACCCCATCATGGCTGAGGAGTTCACATACTGGCTAGATTGCTTCCAGGCCTACCTGAACGCATCCAGAGACGTCTTCCACACTGATGAACTCAGGAGGTCCGCACTCGTTTCGAGGGTAGGAACAAAAGGGTATGCTGCTATCGAGGCATTGAAGGCTAGGTACCTGAAGTCATAGAATGAAGTCCGAGTGAGGTATCAACTTTCTCCAGTGACCAGGAGAAACCATTGATGACTACCTGCTGGATTTGTGGACACTCGCCAAGAAGTGCAGGTACGAAGCAGCTGCAGGCCACGTTCGTGAGGAAGAACAGATCCGGGACACCCTAGTCATGGGGGTCTGCTCGAGGTACATAAGGCAGCGATTACTCGAGTCAGGAAGGAAGGACCTGGCTAGCCACGTCGAGCTGGCCAAATCACTGGAACAGGCCAAGCTCGAGAATGACGACCTCGAAGCCAGTGAGCTTGCTCACCCAGGTGATCCCTTCCAAGGACCGGCTGCTTTCGCTACCCCTGCCCTAACAGCTGCTGTTTCCTGTGCTAGGGGGGGCTTTTTCTGTGGCAAGAGTCAGCATCCCTGATCTCGTTGCCCGGCGAAAGACTCAGAGTGTTCCAGCTGTGCGAGAAAGGGCATAGGGCGAGGGTTTGCCACGCGAAGGGAAGTCTGGGGAAGTCTGTGACCTGCACCGCTCTCGGATCTGATTCCAACCCCAAGGGTGAACCCGAATTCACCCAAACCCACTTGCTGCGCGACACGCGGTGGGGGGGGGGGGGGGGAGCAGTGAGGAAACAGCGTTAAAGGGCTCTGCGGCCATCTTGCTGTGACCCAAATTTCAAACTCGGTACCATCATCGTCAGAGGAGGAAGGAGAGTGGCCATCTTGCTATGCCATGAAGTTGACATCATCTTCCCCACACAGGGCAGCCCGGGATGGTGGAAGCCACTTGAGTGAGGAGCATGGAGTCTCCAGGGACCTAGCCTCGATGGTCCTACATCAGGACAGACATCAACAGTTCAGCCACTCCATAGTGATTGTGAAGGTAAACGGACATTCCACTAAATGCCTAATCAACACGGGCTTTACTGAATGCTTCATAGGCTCAAGGACTGTGCAAAAATACAACCTGAAGAAGTATCTTTCCAATTACAGCATATTTCTTGTGTCTCATTCGCGTTCTACGCATGTTCAACAACATTCTATAGTACACCTATCATTTGAATGGCGAGAATTCTGTAAATTTTGCTTGTATATACTTGATGAATTGTGTACACCGGTGTTGTTGGTCTGGACTTCCTGTGTCTCCTTAAAAGCATGACCTTGGAATATTCTGGTCCACTCCCTTCTGTAACAGTTTGGAACGGACGGCCCCTAAAATCAGAACCCACATGCAGCCTTTCCAAACTGAATATTGACCCCCCCCCCCCCCCCCCCACCCTTCTCTTTCAGAATTTGTCCTCAAATTGCAAAACCATTGCTACCAAGAGCAGGAGGTACAGATTTTATAAATTCTGAGACACAACGTCTGCTTGACGAAGAGATCATCGAACCTAACACCAGCCCGTCGAGAGCGCGTGGTAGTGGTAAAAAGGGAAAACAAGTCCAGGCTAGTAATTGACTATAGCCAAACTATTAATCGATATACATTCCTGGATGCATACCCTCTCCTTTGAATTCCAAACATAGTGAATGATATTACGCAGTATTGGGTCTATTGACTATCAACCTGAAAGCTGCCTATCACCTGCTGCCAATCCATTTCGAGGACTGTCCGTATACAGCATTTGAGGCGAACGGTCGTCTCTATCAATTTCGGAGATTCCCTTTCAGTATCACTAACGAGATTTCTATCTTCTCGAGGCAGATGGACAGAATGGTTAATGAGTATGGGTTGAAGGCAACCTTCCTCTACATCGATAACATCACCATCAGTGGCCACACCTTGGAAGACCATAACGCCAACCTCCAGAGTTTTCTCCATGCGGCAAAAGCCCTGAACCTCACTTATAACTCTGACAAATGCTTGTTCAGGTCTAAACAGCTGGCTATCCATGGCTACATAATGGAGAATGGCATCATTAGCCCTGATCCCAATAGGATGCACCCCTTGTTAGAGCTCCCCATCCCCAGGACCACAAAGGCTTTGAGAAGATGCCTGGGAGATTTCTCATATTACACCCAATGGATCCCTCAATACACTGACAAGGTTCACCCTCTCTTAAAACCCACTAATTTCCCCCTCTCGGCTGAAACTCAAACGGCTTTTAACTCCCTCTGGAAGCACATAGCGAAAGCCACCATGCATGCAGGGCACGGGAAAGCGACGCTTTGGACGTAGTCCTGGCCACTACCCTCAGGCCGGTTGCATTTTTTTTCACAGACAATACAAGGCCATCAGTGAAAACGAGGCTCAAGCCATTGTAAAAGCCTGGCTGGTAGAAGATGTACACTCCTCATTGACTAGCGCTCGGCACATTCATGTTCAATATTGTCGAGTGCTAAAATTAAGAATGACAAGATTGCTCGGTGGAGGATCAAGCTCTCCACCTACAATTAATGACATTGCCTATCACCCAGAAGCTCTTAATGACTCTCCAGATGCCTTATCCAGGAAGCTCTGCCTCTGCACACACCGGCCAACTCCGGTCTATGCATAATGAGCTCTGCCATCCATGGGTCACCCGCATGGCTCATTTTGTCAAGGTGCACAATCTGCCCTGCTCCATGGGAGATATCAGGGAAATGACCAGGTCTTGCCAGTTCTGCGCGGTGGGCAAGCCTCACTTCTAACACCCCGCAAAGGCGCACCTGATCAAGTCATTCAGGCCCTTCGAACAGCTCAGTGTCGATTTTAAGGGACCTCTCCCCTCCACGAACGGGAACACTTTCTTCTTCTCTGTCATTGAGAAGTACTCCCGCTTCCTGTTCGCCATTTCATGTCCAGACATGTCCACTTTGTCAGTTATAAAGGCCTTGTTCGGGTGTGCCCACTATATTCATAACATCTGGGGCTTAGCCTTTATGAGTGACGAGCTATATCAGTTCCTGCTGGTGAGGGGCATTGCGTCCAGCAGGACTACTCATTTCAAACCCCAGGGGAATGGGCAGGTTGAAAAGGAAAACGCCACCATCAGGTAGGCTGACAAACTGGCCCTGAAGTCAAAAGGCCTTCAAGACTCATGCTGGTAGGAAGTTTTCCCTGTGGTGTTCCATTCCATCCGGTTGCTACTATTGTACCACGACCAACACTTCTCCTTTTCACTTTCAAAAGAAGGTCAGAGTCGGGAACTACACTCCCAATCTAGCTCACCACTCCTTGTCCAGTCCTCAGGAAGCATGTGAGACCGACCCTCGATGGAAAGGGTGAAACTTCTCTATGCTAACCCCACCTACGCCAGTGTGGAGTACCCGGATGGTAGGGAGGACACCATCTCCATCAGCGACCTGGGACCCACCAGAACAGAGGGTCCGGTCCGTTGCCTCAGGTGCCCTGCGAGCCACACAGCTCATTCTCGCCACCCCCAGTCAGGACCTCAGGGGATCCGGATCAGGATGAAAGTACAAAAAGCAATCACACACAGGCTACTCAACCAAAGACTGGTTTATTGAAGCTTTACAAGCAGCTTTTATTCCTTGCCTGTCCCGGGCTCCACGGGACAAGGTGGCAACTTGTTAAGGGGCAGCTGCTGGTCCACGGGACCAGCAGGTTTAAATTGAGACTTGTTAACATCCCATGCCTTTCAGCAGGGGACCCAGCTGATCAACGTCGCTAGCATGCCAGCCCTTAGGTAAGTCCATGTACTGCACTGCCGATGGCGGTTCTCATTACCGCGCTGAGTGCCCGCTCAGCCCACTACACAGCTGCTACATCAACCCCTCCCCCCCGAATTGTCACCGTAAATTAAAATACCAGACGCCCACGTCGTCTGGGCTGAGGGAACTGAACGGGTATAGTAGGGCAGGCTTAAGTCTGTCTATGCTGAATAGTTGTGAATGTCCCCCAATGTCCAAGGTATACATGACCCCATCTCTCTTAATGACGCGGAATGGTCCTTCGTATGGTTTTTGTAACGGTGCCACTGGGACCTGTCTACGAACGAATACGAAGTCAACGTTCAGGAGTGAAGGGGGCACTTGTTGTTTAGGGTTGCCGTGTCAGTTCGTGGAAGTCGGCTGGCTATTAGCAATACCACTGTGGAGTTGTTGAAGGACATCCAGGTCAAAGTTGGCTGTGAAATGAACATCTCCCGGAACCGTAAAGCCCGCACCATACACCAATTCTGCGGATGATGCTGACAAGTCTTCTTTTGGAGCCGTGCGTACCCCCAGCAGAACCCATGGTAGCTCATCGACCCAGTTGGGGCCAGTGAGTCGGGCCTTATTGGTGTAGTTGTGTACCACAAAAACGTGCAAAGGTAGACCATAATGCCGAAGTGAACTGTGGCCCGCGGTCCGAAGTTATGTACATAGGCACACTGAATCTAGTGATCCAATTCAGGTTGAATGCTCTAGCACATGTTTCAGTATCACTGGCTGGTAATGGGATGGCCTCTGGCCAGTGTGTGAAGCAGTCTACCACCGTTAGAATATACTTCATGCCCTGTGACACTGGTAATGGTCCGACCCTGTCCACGTGTACGTTCTCGAACCTCCTGCGTACTGTCGGGAAAGGCTGAAGGGGTGCCTTGGTGTGGTGTTGCATCTTTGCAGACTGGCAGGAGATGGACGTTCGTGCCAATTGAGCGACGTCTTTTTTCAGTCCATGCCGTATGTACTTATTTGACATCATCGTGACTGATGTCCTGATGGATGGATGTGATAAACTTCGAATGTCGTCAAAAAGACGTCACCTCCATGACAATGGGACCAATGGTCTAGGAGAGCCTAATGATATGTCACAAAGGAGTTCTGGACCATCGTGCTGCGGTGCCACCTGCTGAATGTCCAGTCCAATAATGGCTGTACTGTATGCCTGTATATCAGAATCTGTGGCCTGCGCCGCACCCAGTTCAGCAATGTTGATTCCACCTTGAATATGGTACACATTTGGTCTAGAAAGCATATCTGCGACTAGATTGTCTTTTCCTGAAATGTGGTGTACGTTCGTAGTGAATTCTGAAATGTAGGACAAATGGTGGTGCTGTCTTGCTGACCATGGATCTGTCATTTCGCTAAAGGCAAAAATGGGTGGTTTATGGTCTGTAAATACAGTGAAATGTCGACCTTCCAAGATATAACGGAAGTGCCGTGTGGCTAGATATAATGCCGACAGTTCCCGATCAAAGGTGCTATATTTTACTTCTGCTGGTCTTAAATGGCGACTGAAGAAGGCAAGGTGTTGATAATGCCCATTGATGCACTGTTCAAGAACTGCACCCGAGATGTCGGTGCTAAGCGTCAAAGTAGCTTCAGGGTTGGGATGTGCAAGCATTGCTGCTTTAGCCAATGCTGCTTTGGCGGACATAAGCATGACCTCTGCCTCCAAGGTCCAGATAATGTTCTTGTATTTGGTGGAGTTGATGTTAAACGGTGGTCACAGGATGTCAGCAGCTCCGGGAATAAATCTGTGATAAAAGTTTATCATTCCCAAACACTTCTAAAGACCTTTGATGGTGGTAGGCTTGGAAAAGGTACAGACAGTGTCTACCTTGTTTGATGATGGGAATATGCCGTCTGCTATGATTTTGTGCCCTAAGAACTCCATGGTTGATCTACCAAATTCACATTTATCGGGGGTGATTCTTAGACCAAAGTCTTGGAGCCATTGCAAAAGGTGGTGCAAATGCAGGCGCTGATCTTGCTCATTTTGACTTGCTACAAGGATGTCATCAAAGTAAATGTATGCTAAGTCCAAATCCCTGCCTAGAGCGTCCATAAACGGCGTTCTTTAATCCAAATGGCATTCTAAGAAATTCAAAAATTCCAAATGGGGTAATAATTTCTGTTTTGGGAATATCATCCTCATGAATCAGTATCTGATGATAACCCTTTACCAGATCAACCTTGGAGAATACGCAGCAATGATGTAGATGGGCGGTGAAATCTTGTATATGAAGAATTGGGTACCTGTTGGATGTCACTACCCATTGTTAAAAGCTAATAAGAGTTTGTTTGCCCTCCAATTGTGAGACCTTTTATTCACGGTACACGGTGCTGTCACATGACAGCCACAACCCTTTCCAAGTCACAATGCCACTCATAATTTTGTTTATTTTGATATAATTGCTAAATTCCATTGAAAAACAAAAATGAAAAATAAGACTTGGTTGAAAAGGTAGACCTGATGAGAAACGGAAGATAATCATCAAATTTGAAATGTTATGACCATTGAAATAAAACAAAGATGAAAAGGCTCAGCAGGTCAGGCAGCATCAGTATTGAGAGAATTAAAATCAACAATTGTGTTGATGACCTTCTGATGACTGGATTGATTTTCTTATCTTTTCTTAGCTATCCCCAATACTTTGAAGTTGAATAGGTTACAACTTTATTCCCTGGAGCGTCGTGAAAATGCCGGATTTGATGGAGGTATACAAAATTATGAGGGGTATAGATAGGGTAAATGCAAACAGTTCATTTCCACTGAGGTTGGATGAGAAGAGAACTAGAGGACGTGGGTTAAGCGTGAAATGTTTAAGAGGAACATGAGAGGGAACTTCTCCACTCAGTGGTGAGAGTGTGGAACAAACAGCCAGCAGAAGTAGTGGGTGTGGGTTTGGTTTCAATATTTAAGAAAAATTTGGATAGGTACATGGATAGGATGGGTATGGAGAGATTATGGTCCAGATATAGGTCATTGGGACTAGATAGGATAATAATTTGTCACACTAGATGGACTGAAGGGCCTGTTTGAGAAAGTAGAAACAAGTGTGACAAACAGCTGGGATTTCCCTGATTCTTATAAATTATATGGTTCAAGAGAGAAAGTACATTTGAATATTATCTTAACAATGGTACAGTTGAGTAATGATCGTAGTCAGGCCTCAAGAACTGATCAAACCTTATGAATGGAACCTTTGAATCTCGCAATTAAAGCAATGGCTGACAAATGTTTGACTGGACAGATAGCCAGGCATGTGACATACAGTTTTAGAGGCAATTTCAGGTCATGAATCATAAGGAGATGAGATGTTTGAATGGGACATAATTTATAGGGGTCATTCTGATAAACGTCCTCTGGTAAGGACTTTGGGACAGGATAGCTGACTTCACATATTGCTTTGATCCCACTTTTGATAAATTGTTTAATTACCAGTTTTAGAGAAAAAAGTTGTAAGATAATATGACAAGGAAGTCAGCCTGTATAAATATCTGTGTCTCGAAGCACCTGGTGGACTTTCTTGTAGTAAAACTCTGTTGTTACTTAGAATGGCTTTGCTTATAAGAAGCTTCCCAATTATTTTATAAAGTAATAAAATAATGTTGAACTGTTCATATGGGATATGTTGTTATGGTATACTCTACACTGAACTTACTTTAACAATTTTTGTGCTGTAGTATTCTCTAGTTCTATGCCCTTTTTCAGATAGAGGATACAATTCCAGGAGTGATTTACTGCTCTCAGTAGATATTGGGATGCCTTTAGGGGAATCAAAAGTGATAGATTTGTGTGATAGTGTCGGTGAAAAATAACTTTTATAGGAAAGAATAATACTACATTGATCAAATTCACATGTCTCCATGCTGATACCTATTAATTGTGCTCTATTTAGTTGATTATCCAATCCATGCGTCAGCACATACAAAATTAGCTCACAGCATTTGTCCAGGTTTCCAGTTGGAAGATGACTGACTGGGTTGTCAGATTAATTTCAGATGGTCCAGATCCACTACCACATTGCTGGGACATGAAGCATCCTGGACTCTATATAGGGCTGCAGTTGCACCAAAAGTTTTCTTTTTTCTTTTTTTATTTTTATTTTTTTTTTTATTTTTCACACCATAAATCACATTAGCCATGATATACACTATTTCTTTTTCACACATATACAGTGACTTTTCCTCCCAAACCACCCCCCCACCCCCCCACTCTCATCCATTTTAGGTATACAATCTAGGTTGCATTAAGCCAGTCAGACAATGTTGTCATTCAACAAAATTACACCAGAAATTCTACTGAGTCCATTCTTTTCTTTCCTTCTCCTTCCATCAACTTAGGTAATGTTTGTCCCTGGTAGGTTTTCGCTATTGTATTTAATGTAAGGCTCCTATACTTGTTCGAATATTTCAATATCATTTTTTAACCTATATGTTATTTTTTATAATGGAATACATTTATTCATTTAAATTTAGTAGTTTCTTCCTTTTAATTTGGTTATGTATTCCATTAATATTTAAAGACATATAGTTCAGCGTAGCCCTTTTATATTTTGTTTATCTTCTCTTTCTGTTTTTCCATCATTACCTTTCCTCCTTTTCCATTTCTGTTTTCTTATTTTCAACTCTTTATAAGACAACATTCCTATAACATCCAACATTTTCCTTATTCTCCTATTTCTATCTTATTTATCCCCAATCTCCCCTTCACCTCCTGAGTTGTCCTTTATCCCTTGTCGGACAACCACATCTCCCCTCTCCATTTGGATTTGCGAATCCACTCGCAAGCGTCAACTGATTTTGCAGTGACCGCTATTTCCCCCCACCCCGCCTCCCCCAGAAAAGATTTCACTTTTCATATGTCACAAAGGTCACTCTTTTAATTCCCTCCTTATTCTCTCTATTCCATTACCTTCCCTTATTAATTCTTGTCTATACTATCTATATTTTCCTCTAAGTACAGATACATTCATGTATGCTCATTGTCTCTATTCACTCTTATACCTCTTTACCCGCATACATATCAATCGTGATCATTTTTACTCTCATTACCCGTCTTCATCCCTCAGTCTATTTTTGTCTTTACCCACATACATATCAATCGTGATCATTTTAACTCTCATTACCCATCTTCCTCCCTCAGTCTATTTTTGTAATTGTTCTGCAAATTTTCGTGCTTCTTCTGGATCCGAGAATAGTCTGTTTTGTTGTCCTGGAATAAATATTTTCAATACCGCTGGATGCTTTAGTATAAATTTATACCCTTTCTTCCATAAAATCGTCTTTGCTGTATTGAACTCTTTTCTCTTCTTTAGGAGTTCAAAACTTATATCTGGATAAATGAAGATTTTTTGCCCTTTATACTCCAGTGGTTTGTTGCCCTCTCTTACTTTTTCCATTGTCTTCTCCAGTACCTTTTCTCTTGTAGTATATCTTAGGAATTTTACTACAATAGATCTTGGTTTTTGTTGTGGTTGTGGTTTAGAGGCCAATACTCTATGTGCCCTTTCTATTTCCATTTCTTGCTGTAGTTCTGGACATCCTAGGGTCTTAGGGATCCACTCTTTTATAAACTCCCTCATATTCTTGCCTTCTTCATCTTCCTTAAGGCCCACTATCTTTATGTTATTTCTTCTGTTATGGTTTTCCATTGATTCTATTTTTTGAGCTAGTAGTTCTTGTGTCTCTTTAGTTTTTTTATTAGATTTCTCCAATTTCTTTTTTAAGTCTTCTACCTCCATTTCTGCTGCTACTGCCCGCTCTTCCATCTTGTCCATTTTCTTTCCCATTTCTGTTAAGGTCATCTCCATTTTATTTATTTTCTCTTCTGTGTTGTTTATTCTTTTTCTTAAATCCTTAAATTCCTGTGTTTGCCATTCTTTAAATGACTCCATGTATCCTTTAATAAGAGCAAGTATATCCTTGCCTTTCTTTTCTTCTTCTATTTCCCTGTACTCTTCCTCTTCCTCTTCTTCCTCTGGGTTGGCCATCTGTTGTTTCTTTGGTGCCCTTTCCTCCTCTTCTTTCTTGTTTCTATTGTCTTCTGTGGTCTCTTCTTGCTGCAGGTGTTCTGCAGCTGTCGTTGCCGGCTGTGGAGATCGACTCCCCAGCTGGTCCCCCCTCCCGTCGGTGTGTTTTTTTTCATGCGCGGTTGCGCACTTTTACTCGGCTCTGCGAGCCATTTTTGTAGTCCATTATTTACCGACCTGAGGGAGCGGGTTTCTCTCTCCGCAGCGGGCCTCTTCGGACAGGTAAGGCCTTCACCTTTTTCCTCCTTTGTCTTCTCTTCCTCTCTTCTTACCGTTGCTTTCGATTTTTCTTTTTTTGTCGCCATCTTCTTTCCACCTTTATACTCACTTTTCTGTAACTTTTATTTCTGTGCCTTTGTGTTTTCTTTTGTTTTTCCCGACTTTTCTGGAGAGGGCTGGAGTTCACCGTCCGGCCACTACTCCATCACGTGACTCCTCGCACCAAAAGTTTTCCATACCACTGAAAAGAGAATAATTTGGCTGAAGTTGCACATAACTTTTGATTGTTGTTCAGCATGTTGGGTAAAGAATTCAGAGAAGGCCTTTATTTATTTTTCTCTTTGCACTTGAACTTCCTCACGATGGGCATGGAAACTCTGGTGATGTTTCTCGGCTTGATGCTTTCTTGTGGTTGGTGGATGAGTGTGAAGCATTCCTCATCCCAAAAATAGATATAACTTAGAAATCTTTTGTGAAATGAGGGGAGAGACAATCTCTGCACAAGGGTGGGTTGGCCACATATCATTCCTGTGGACTAATGAATACATAATGCATTGCAGAGCTTGCCTATTGAATGGTCTTGAATTTGACATGCTCTTTGAAGATTACATTTTTTTTTAGCGTGTCTTACCAGAAAGTGGCAGGCATATGTCACTGTATTGAGAATTGGTTCAATGGCTGAAAGTGAATTTTACTGTTGTCTTATGAAAGATTCCTTATAACTGAATGCCTGAGGCTTTCCTGGCTTGAAATATCAACATACTGATCACATTGTGATTATTCAACCTATTAAATTAAAATTTAATACCTCACTGACAAAAGGCAAAGGAGGAAAAACCCAACACCCATCCCCAACCAACCAATTTTCCCCTGCAACCGCTGCAATCGTGTCTGCCTGTCCCGCATCGGACTTGTCAGCCACAAACGAGTCTGCAGCTGACGTGGACTTTTTACCCCCTCCATAAATCTTCGTCCGCGAAGCCAAGCCAAAGAAATTAAAATGGGATCAATAGGTTTTGTGCATTCTCTTCTTGCTGCTGTGACTTACATGCTAATAGGACACCATTGGGTCATTCATAGATTTCATGCTTCAACTTATGCAGAAAGTGTAATCTATTCAGTTGAAGGATCACAGTTGTTTAAGCAACATGTCACTCATCAGAAAAGCATCAGTGATGTTTAAGTGACTGGCCTCTTGAGCATGCTCATGTGTAAGCATTGCCTCCATTCTGCAGCATAGCCACTGAAATTTGGGTAACCTTATTTGAATGTAGTTACTGGGGGTTGAATAGATGATGGTTTTGAAGATTAATTCCATTCCCAAAGAAAATTTACTGGAGGTAAGATGCAAAGTTGTGACAAGAAAGAATGAGCCAACACATTGCAATGTCAAAGTCTTGTTGGACTCATTCTTCACTGAGAATGATACTGTTGTAGACCAATTGGTTAATGGGTGGGAAAATCTAAAAATTCAGAAAAAAGTTCTCTGGGCAAAAAAAAAATAAGATTCAGTCCTCCCTGACAAATGGAATCAAAATTTTTGGTGTATTTTAAAAACCTGTTAATGATGTATTCTGCAGTTTTCTCAATAATTTCATTAAAGTATAAGATACAATGGCACTGGCACAATATTTGTAAGAGCAATCTACCCCTCCTGCAGAAAAGTTCTTAGTGAAAACTAAGAAAACACGGATCATACCCTGGTGAAGGCAGGTATCGATGAAAGCAATAGTCACCTTTGTCAAAATAGCCCCATAGACTTTTATAAATTGAGGAAATGGGGATTTGAAGATCAAGACCTCAGACCTGGTAAAGAACTTGTAGTCTACTTGGGTAACAGTGATTCCTGTAATTCAGATGTATCTGAGACCTGGACTATCTACACCATGCAACCCAAGGCACTGGAAAAATACCAACAACATTTTACTTGGAAAGTCATAAATATTCACTGGGAGGAACAAGTAAAGCAATGTCAATAGCCTTGGCAAGGCCAACATTTCCATTACTGAGACCCCAGTTACAGGCAACCATGTAAACCAGGTCATCCACATGATGAATTGCAGTCTCCAGAGACAAACTCTCTGGGTTCTGATCCATGGTAAAGATTACTAGAAAGAGGAAAAGAGTCGAAGATGTGTTCTAAGCCACTTTGATTAAATACAACTTCCCACAGTCTTCTGGCGATCTTAGCTCATGATTGCACAATGTAGAGATGATACATTTAGGGTCAAATTGAGAACTTTAATGTCATGCATTAGCAGCACACAGAGGTCTTCTGTAACAGTGAAAGGAGATGACCATGCTGTCTCATGCCCCATCAGTGGAAGAGTCCGCAGGTCTTGCTTTGTCTTCATAACTCACCGGGACACACAAAAAAAGAACTGCCTAATAAAGACTACTCATCTGGAAGTAGAGATTTTGTCTCAAACTATTTAAAGTACAGTTATAATGTCAGTTATATGATTAAATTTGGTGTGGAAGGGTATACACCACAGGATTGCAATAGGTTTCAGATGTGATCTGGATGCTCCTGCTTGATTATCATGTACTGTTGGTGTTAGTGATTATAGTATGACAAGGATCACCTGGAGATACTTTGCAGTCCCCTTGTGAAAATGATCTGAGTTGTGGGGTATCATTCTGCTAGTATTTGTCTCAAACCCTTGACATGAAGACGAGGCTGTTGATGCTGACTGGAGAAAATACTGATAGCCATCAGTTTCATCCTGTTTCCCTGAAAGATTATGTCAATTTATTGTCATATGCACAAGTACATTGAGAAGGTGCATCAAAATTCTGCAGTTCTCCAGATGCTTCCTTGTGTTCCTCAAGTTTATAGTCTCTTGTTTCTGATCCTTGACTACTTACTGATGTCATTGGAGAGAGAAAACAATGGAAGTTGTGTGTTTGCTTGGTGTGTTCTATAAAGTGCCCATCAATTGATTTAAGTAATGAGATCTTAATTGAGTAAATGTTGGCATTTTTATTATGATGCCGGTACATCTTAATTTAATTTAATTTAAAAAAATTTAATTTAGACATGAGGCACGATAACTGCTTGTGCTGCCCAAATACCCAATTAATTTGCAACCCCAGTCCATTTACATCTGAGGCTCTTGTATTTGTGCTCAGCTACTGTAGTTAAAGAATGCTTCCGTGATTGCTTACACCAGTGCCAAGCATAGCTGTTTTACCCCCGCATTCAATTCGAACCTTCTCCCCGCCGCTTGCCCTCATTGTGCCCCAAGCTATGCAGAATGCTCAAAATGTGATACGGATTCCCTGAGGGCTGTAGTCATGTGCTTTCCAAAAGCTTAATATATCCCATCAGGCAATTATTTTTGTGAACCCAATAAGTTATACATTGAAGGAATTAAAAAACATTCTTGTTAATAAAAAAAAGTATGGATTATTATTAGGAGATTCCATAGGAATTTTGGTATAGTCAATAGTACTTGGGAAGCAATAGTTCTGTATAACATTTCCCTCAGCTAATTCTGGCATTCTCTTCTTTTGTGTCTGTAACAGTTTTATGTCAACCTTTAATTTAATGTTAAACTATATTTCTTATAAAAATGTCTTTGTAAAGTAAATTAAAATATTGTATGCATTTTTACGAAGTTAGCTGTGGGTTGGTATAGGGTCTCACACAGGTCACAGCACATTTATAGACAACCATTGTTTTCTGAGAGTTGACTTGTCTTGGACAGACAAAGCTAATGGCTTTCAAGTGGGTCTTAATTATTCAAGAACTGCTGAGAAAGCCATTTGCTTTTAATCAAAGCCACTTAAGCCTCTTGAACACAGAAGAGGTTAGAGGTTGCTATTGATATGGAATGGTTTTGAAAAAGGAACAGAATTTTATTAGAAATAAAACAGCTGGTCATGTGGTTTCCAAGAATTGGGACTCACCTGGTCCATGATGTAACTGTCAAATGACTTGGAAAAATATATTACCAAATACAGACATTTTGAGTTCAATTTTGGAACAGTTCAGATTGGAGTTCACAGAAGTCAAAACCCTGTGAAAGACAGGGTTGAGTTACTGTAACCAGAATTGATGCTGTTTGTTGTCCGTTACTCCTGGAAGTAAGGGGACACAGAATCAGTGGCTATTGAATTAATGAAGACCACTTTGCTGTCTCTTTGGAAAAGAGGACTGAATTCTACTGAGTCTAATTTTGTGTTTGGCCACTTTGTTTAACCCTTGTCTGGGTTTGTGAATTCATCGTGGAAGAAAATAGCCACATTCGCTCTCTTTGAGAAGAGGGCAGATTCTTCGTGTGGAAAACATAATTGTGAGTAAAGAAGTCTGAAGATAGAATTTTTAAAATTACTTTATAAATATTTCTGAACTGAGAATTTAAGAACTTCAAGCAACACTAAAATGATGCTGACTTTTCAGAATGGGACTTTGAATTATCTCTCTCGCATGCACGCACACACCCACCCACGCACGCGCGCGCGCGCGCACACACACACACACACACACACACACACACACACACTTACATTTTACATTTGCAAATAGTGGGGTTAAGTTTAGAATTAAGTAAGTTTAGAGATAAGTAAGAATTGTTATGTAATTAATAGTTTAATTAAAAAAACTTATTTTGAATTTAGTATTGTCTGGTGAATTTTCCGTTAGTGCTGACTAATTATAATATATAATTAAAAGGGTTGTTAGTATGTAACGTTGCTGAGACTTAGCATGTCTTTCTTTTAATTGTGCTATTGAGCCCATTCACATTAAATGTTATATAATTCAAACCATGTGTTACCATAATTTAAAAAATACTCAACTCTCCTCTCCAACCCAGGTTGTCCCAGCTCCACAGCCAAATTTCAAAGCATATCCAAAGACAGAATGTAAGAAACCTGAAAAATAATAATGTAATAAAAAATAAAAACCACAAATGCGTCGATTAGGTCAGCACTAACTCCCTTAATTACGAGAAGTGGCTCTCGCCACTAGTAACACAAGGCCTCTGAAGAGGAAAGCAGAAAAAAATAGTATCTGCCTCCCCCAGACAGAATATCAGAATTTAATTTCAATCAATTGTTACAAACCCAAAGGACCCCAAAACCTAGCAGCAATAGATATTCACTATGACAAATGGTTACTTAAACAAAAATTGTTTTTAATTATCTTTAAACATGAAAACAGAATCAAACTTTAACTTATCAGTATTAACAAACCCAACTTAACCCCCTGCTAATTCTAAGCGCATGTGTGTGTAAATTTAAGAAAAGTTCTTTGGTTCACAGTTCAGTCTTCTCATTCTTCCAAGTTCACTGGTTGCAGGCAATTCTTATACTGTGCACAGAATTTAACGTGTATAAAATTCACCAGGCTTTGGTGCTTGAAAGGTAAAGGGTTACCGCACAGGAAGGTTTGCAGAGAGAGATGTATTGTTCCAGGATTTCTATAACTGAGGTACTACCATTAGTCACCTCACTATCTTGCTGATGAAACTTACCCCAATAGGGTTCTCCAGATGACAACCTCTTTCTTTCAGGCAGCACAGAGTTCCTTTCTCTTCTCCTTATTCCAAGAGAAATATCAGACAGATAGCACTTCCAACCATCCACCACTCTGGAGCTTCTGTTTCAGTTCCAACAAGCTTCTCCTGGCTTGTTAGAGCTTTCTGTATCACACACAGTCAAAGACTCCCTTCTGTCTCTCTATCTGAGATTCAAACTGCCAGCAGCATGTCCTTCTCTCTCTCACTTGCAAAACCCCTGACCTCCAGCAAACAAAAGAAGTCAGTCTTCTAGTCCATCTGTTGTTTTATGTAAACAATAACCTCTCAATAACCACTTTGCAGAGAGGTCAAAAGCCTTGCAAAAATGTCCAAAACAGATAACCTGGCTCTGGTTGTTTTTTCTAAGACAATAGTCCATTCATTTCATGAATTCATTTCAATTAGCACCTACTTGTGAAATGTGCATAGCATTCTCCATAGTTTCTGTAAAGTCACTGAATATAATTTCTTCAGTATTTCAAATAAGATCTGTCTTAAAGTGTGTGCTTGTAACCTAATCTAATTTTACCAATTTATCTCCCAAATGTATTCCCAATTATTCCATCACACAATCAAGTATGATAAGCTTCTTCAAGGTGTCTATTAACTTGATCATCATCGATTTCAACCTGAACCTCAGTCAGCTTTTGTCTTCCTGGTGAAATCCCTCCTTTCGATTTTTCTTGATTCTCCTTCCATTTGTTGAGATGAATAAGATTGTCTTCCATTCTGCTTAATATGAGGCAATGAATTGGCAAATTCCAAAGCTTCAGACTCATTAGCAAAAAATTCTGCTTGAGATTGTCCAGAAAAAACTTTTAAAATTCCTGGATATCGAAAAGCAAATCTATATCCCTTCTTCCACAAAACTCACTTTGCTGGATTAAATTCTTTTCTTCTTTTGACAATTTCATTACTCAAATCTGCATAGAAGAATATTATTCTGGATCATTAAAGGGTTTTGTTGTTCGCTGGCTTTTTGAACTGCCACTTTCAAAATAACTTCTCTATCTTGGTAATGTAAACATTTAATCAAAATAGAGCATGGCGGTTGTCCCAGATATGTTTTTTCTTTAGAGCTCTATGTGGTCTATCAAGTTCCAAACCATTTGGAAAATTATTTGGTCCCAAAATTTCAGGCAGCCAATTTTGGAAAAAATTGTACTGGATTGTTGCTCTCAAAGTCCTCAGGCAAACCAACAATTTTTACATTATTTCTTCTACTCTGATTTTCCAACATATCAACATTTTGTAATAAATCTTTCTTCTGAATTTCCTATGCCCTAAAAGAATCTTCTATCTTGTAACTGTTTCTTTGCGTTCTTTTAACTCCATATGACATTCCTGAAAATCTTCTTCACATTTTTAAACTTTAATTTTCATTTTGTCCACAGTTTTATTACACGTTGCTATATCTGTCTTCATTAGAGTTATTTCCTTTCTCATAGCTCCCAATTGAGTGGTGAAATCTGCGTTCACTTCAGCAAAATTTGCATTCATTTTTTCACTAATTGAATCCATTTTTTCAAAAATCTGTGGATCAAGAGGTTTTGGGATAACATAATATGTAGCCATTTTGCCTTGAATATATTGGTCTCCTCCTTCTGATTCCTCTCTCTGTGATTGTAGCACAAGGCTTTCTTCTTCTGCTCCTACTACTTCTTGTTCTTCTGTAGAAGTTGCCAATGGTGAAATTGTAGGCGGGCTTTCTGCTTAGTCCTTGTTTGATCTGCAACCACAGAAGAAGTTGGGTCTATAGACTCGGACTCGATCACTTCTGCAGTGTGCATGCGCGAAGTTCTGCGCATGCACGTCGTTTCCACAGTCAGTTCTGTAGTTTTCTTCCATTCTTTAGCACCATCTTCTCCAGCTCCCTGAGAAGGTGGCGCTGGAGTTTGGATTCTTACTCATGGAGCCTTTGAAGAACGAGGCTAGAGAGGAAGCAGGATTGGAGGCTGAATCTTCAAGGTAGGCCCAGTTTCTTCCATCACAGTAATTTCAGTTAAAGACACATTTGTGGCAATTTGTGTTCTAGATTTTTTTTTTGCAGCCATCTTTTAAGACCTCTAGAAAAATTTTAAAGTTATTTAATACTTTAATTTAAAAAAAAAAGTCGGGTATTAATTAATTCTGCCAGGAGAGGTTTTTTCCACGTCTTCTCCCTACGCCATCACGCCACGCCCCTGTCAACACTTAGCGTCTCCATCAGACTACCTCCTGCCTGGTGTCATTACAGCTTATTCAACACAGCCTCTGGAATTACTTATTTTGTCCCCTTCCTTATCAGTATTTCAAACTTGGCAGCATTAGCTGACTCCTAGTGTATCCCTTTTTTTTTTAGCTTACAGCCTCTTATTGACATTTTTCAAGCTGTGAAACTATTTGCTTAATATTACAAAGTTTGGGACTGACGATGTTTTCTCGTGCTGATTTTTATTTCGCATATCTAGCAATGACCAACACCAAAATCTAGTGATTGAATAAAATGGTTCCCTTCCTATGTCATCTAGAATCTTTATTTGTGCTTCTTGTTAATGTTGAATGGTTAAGCATTATTGAAGCAGAAAGTGGATATGATTAATTATCTGTGCTTTATTCACACTAAGGAAGTAAATATCTGATGTTAGTGATGCAGTGGTGCAGTTTGTGGAACTGATGCCTCTCAGCTCTGGAACCCAAGTTAATTGCTGACCTCTGATACTGTCTATGTTGAGATATCATGTGGTCCCTCAGACGATGTGGACTTCCTTACAAGTTCAGATGCACTGTATGCCACCGTAATGTTGCCTTTGATATTGTAAGGAAAATATGAATACAGTACTATTTATGACAAACTTTACTTCATTAACTTATTACTCTTACTTCGGGAAGCCTGCAGTGATCAAAATAAAACTTATTTCATCCCTTGTATTGGTCTTTTTTTTTCTGCATTTGGTGGTTAATTTGGTATTTGCCCCTCTTTCTGCAACCTCTTCCACTAAGCGCATTCTAGTGATCTAAAGGCTGGTTCAAAAAGCACTGATAGTAGTAAGAACTCCTGGAGATTGGTACTAAATGCTGGCTTTACTAGCAGTGCACAGATCACAAGAGAAATATATTTTCATTTACCCGCTGTTTCTCAGTTGGATCAATAACAGTGGAGTCAATAACTCATTACTCCCTGTGGACTTATTTCCTTTCATTTTCAATCTTCTTCTCCACCCTTCAAATCACATTTTTAAAAAAAAACAAGTATACAGTCAATTTCTTCACCTTTGTCTTTCAATTTTCTATTTTTATTTTTGGCTCAGCTTTTATTAAAGGAGAGTTTTTGCTGCTGAGAGCATTCAATGATAATATATGCAACTTCTGATCTTGTGGTCAACAGTGGACCCGTTTTCAAATTAGTTCTGATGTTGGCAGTATCACAAATTATTAAATCTGCTTTGTCTTTGGAGATTCCCCATTGAAAGTCTCCTTCCTCCAATAAAATGTTTCCTGTTGAGTAAACAATTTGTTCCAAAAGTCTCTTGTTCCCTTTTATCAGAAATGCACAAATGGAATGTTAATAGTTTGTGTTCTTTTATCTTGGATGCTTTTAAATAATTTAAGATTTTCCTTATGTCTGTGAAATTATCCCTGGATTCAGTACGTCATGGTAACAGGTTGTATAGCAGAAAAATGTTGCCACTGAGAACTTTACTGTATCTATACAGTTTTGCCTGCGTATCTTTACTTGGGCTAAATCTGTTGTGTAAATCTTTTTTCTACCCAAAATGATTGTGGAGGCTAGATCATTGGTATTTAGTGACATTTAGATAAATACCATCATCTGGTATTTAAGGTGGAGATGGTTGAGGAATTTTAGGCTATAGGAAACTGCCAGAGAGATTGATTAGATCTCTCATGGTAAATTGTTGTAAAGCACCCAGAATTGGAGATTTAATATGCCAGCATTAAAGGGAATCATGGGGGCAGGGCAAGAAAAGGTTTTTTGCTAAGCACATCTTATTGAATGACAGAGAAGGCACAGGGGCTTCATTAGTCGCACCTATTCCAATTTCTAATATTCTAGGCTTGTTTAAAACATTCATTTTAACTGTGTGCATTGTCAACCTACCTTAAACCTTAACTATAACTGGAATATGATACCCTTTGAGATCTTAATTTTAAATAAATTACAGTTTGAAAATCAATCAAAACAAAAAAACTGCACATCTGGAAATCCAAAACAAAGCAGAAAATTATGGAAGGAGGCTTTAAAATGACTGCATTGGGCTAAAAGGGGATTATATAAAATGATAATACTTTGCCTTGTGCCCATATATTTCTATCAGGCTTGTATCCTCTGCAACTTAGAGTAGGAAGAGGGGATATGAATGAAACATACATTTTTAAACTCTGTTCCTCAATGGGCGATGGAAACAGAATCAATGAATATTTTAAATGTAGATAAATACTTGAAAATAAGTGTCAACTTGGGTGGATGTGAATATAAAGCTGAGGTTGCAATCAAGAGGTTAAGATGGTTGATTCTTGCCTCCTGTACATGAGAGAGAGAGAGAGTGTGTTTATTCCTAGCAGTGTGTGAATGTTAATAATCCTGCAGGAGAGCTTGATCACCTGTCTCCTTGTCCCTTTTGCCACATAATAAAAACTTCACTCTGCTAACACTGTATTGCAGTTGGTGAGCAATGACTATTCTGTGTTAATTCTGTGTTAAAAGAAACCATGCTCAGGCAGCTTCCACTCCCCTGAATAATATTTGAGAACTGAAATATCAGGACTCTAGTGGACAGTTCCAGTAGAGCATACCAGTGATCACCATTCTGTGATCTGATCTTGGCAACTTTGTGGTGGTATTGGGCACCTAGCTTGCTTTGGGACCACACAGATGCCCAACATAAACCAATGAAGAAATCCATTACCTTGTAAATTATCTGCTGACCTGCACTGGCTTGTCCCTCCTTCTTTATTTGTAGAAGAGTCCCTGTTCCCACTTGGCTTCATGAGATGTATCACCTAAATACCCCCAAGAATTGATGTCGAAGTTGCCTTCAGTCCCATGTAACTGCTTAAGAAGCAAACTGCAGTGACTTCGTAAATGACTGCTTCTACATAGTCCATAAAATGTGACTGTTGAGTTGCACACATAATGCCTTCACAATATGAAAAACCTTTTAAAAATGAACTTTTGATAGTGTTGACATTTATAAACTTTAAAGCATTTAAAAAATGTGTATCTTTAAATTCAATGACTGTTGCACCATACTTAATAAATTAGATGGCAAAGACAGGTTTGCAGGTTTGTCTTTACCAGTTTTTTCCAATCACTCCTTTTGAAAAAGATAAAATTGAGTAGTTCACTTTTCTCACTTGGAAAACTGCTGGTTTCTTGTTATGATCTGGTAATTTACTGAACAATGGCCAAGTATCAACATTGAGTAATTTTTGGTGAAAAACACCAACAAACTAAATCTTGCAAACAGTGCATTGTATTGATTACTGTTTTACTTTGTTCTAATAGTTAGGGAGAGAATTGTCCAAAGAAGAAAAACAGCGATTAAGGAAGGAGAAAAAAGAACTTAAGAAAAACAGGAAACAAGATAAGACTGCAATTGTTGGAAGTTCTTTTGCAACAGATGGCCCAAAGAAACAACAGAAAGGTAAAATTTCTTTAAAAGTTAATTAATTTTTGCATACAGTGCCACACTGCTGCACTTAGTGTTGGGGATTAGAATAAAGCTTTTTTTTGTATCACTAAATAATGACATAAAATGTTTTGACGTCAGCTGTGATGCATAGAATACTGCCTTGGGAAGCTTTCTGATGTGTACTAACCGCATTCACCACAACATGAAGATACAAATTAGAAGTCGTCCACTTAATCCCTCATCTCCTACCATTCAATATGGTCCTGGTTGTTACGACTTTAACCTTGACTCTGCTCCCATCTACCCCAGGAAATCTTTTATCTTCTTATCAAGACCCTGTGTACCATTGATGTAAAAATATTCAAAAATTCTCCTTTCCTCAAAAAAAACAGTGGAAGCTAAGTTTAAAGTCATGATGGATTGAGAGAAAGCATTTTATACAGTAACCTATAATGAATATAAATGTTGATATGCAAACTGATTGCTAAAACTAAGGGGTCCACCACAGATTCAATCCCAGAACAGACTAAAGTCAAATATATCAATGGTATTGCTCCTCCTTTCATCACTGAAAAATTTTCCTTACTTTCTGAAGTTCCTCACTGGAATTATTTACTTATAATGACACAGAAAGAGGCAATTTGACCCATTAGTTCTGTTTTACCTTTCCTTCAGATTGGAGGAAAAGTATTGGATAAATGGGAAAGATTGCACAGATCTGGCTTGTATCCTCTGCAACTTAGGTTAGGAAGAGGGGATATAAATGAAAAATGCATTTTTAAACTCTTATTCCTCAATGGGCGATGGAAACAGAATCAATGACTATTTTAAATGTAGATAAATACTTGAAAATAAACGTCAACTTGGGTGGATGTGAATGTAAAGTTGAAGTTGCAATCAAGGGGTTAAGATGGTTGATTCTTGCTTCTTGTACATGAGAGAGAGAGGGAGAGAGTATGTGAATATTAATAATCCTGCAGGAGAGCTTGATCACCTGTCTCCTTGTCCCTTTTGTCACCTAATAACAAATTCACTCTGCCAACACTGTATTGCAGTTGGTGAGCAATAACTATTCTGTGTTAATTTTGTGTTAAAAGAAACCATGCTCAGGCAGCTTCCACTCCCCTGTGTAATGTTTGAGAACTGAAATATCAGGACTCTTCACCAACAAATATTAGGGTTGTAATACCAAACTGATATTTCCATGGTGTGTACACCATGCTATTATTGTTTTGTTCACAGAAACTTACAAAGGCGTGCACCTTATCATAAATATTAAGAAGGCAAAAGCTCCATAGCATCCTGATACTCATGGCTCCTAACAATTAGATCCAAGTGGAGATCATTTTCCATATCTCAGGAGCCTGATGAAAATCACCTTTGCCTCTCATGTAAGGAAAAGAGAAACTGGAAGCAGGAGCCAGAACCTTTCAATCAATCCACCCATTAACTCTGTCATGCACCTTTTGTTCCATCTCCTTAGTTACTAAAAACCTATAGAAGTTTGAGGGTAAGTCATCCTTGATCCCAAGAAGATACTGAAGTAAAGGAAAACACTCACTGCTTATCTGTCATGCCTAAGCTTTAAGGTTGTGGGTAAATTTATAATATCTACCAGTTAATGCGATCGTTTTGTTAAATCAACATGAAGCTCAGTTGACATAAAGTATATATTGTCAATGTATTGTATCAATACAGCACAGGAATGTATCAGTACTGATTTTTGTCTTATTTGTTTTTTATTTGTTCTTGAGCTGTGATTAGTGACTTATTTGGCTCAAGGAGGAAGATTGCTGTTCATTCTTGGAACTTCAACACTGAATGATTTATTGCTATATGCGCCAATACATTGGAGCTATATCACTTCTCCCTCCTTGGCTAGAGGAAATAGAATAGATGAATCTTACAGGTTCTCTTTCTCCTTCACAGGCAGTTGAAACTTTGACTTGTAACAATTGAAAGAGCAGATAAATTTGAAATGACAGACAAAAATGAAGGAGAAGAATAGAAGGCAGAGAGCTTGCTGATGAATTTCAGGATCATTTTTAATTTTGATTTTACACTAGTAGATGATATTAGCTTTATTCATTTTCTTTCTTCTCTTTTACTTCAATGTAATTTAAAACATTGTGATTTACTTTGCTCCTATAATCTTTCCTTTTTCAGATGCAATGGCAAATGCAGCCTCAGGTGATATACCTATTGGTAATGAAAAAGGTTTAGTTGGAAAAACTAAAGGTGAACATAGAGCAGAACGCAAATCAAAACAAGATGACCGGGCAAAACAAACCAAGAAATCAGATCAGAACCAGTCTGTTGCTTCAATGAAGACAAAACCTGTCCCCAGTGAGACTCAGCAAGGTAAAAAAAAATCTGTAAATTACAGGCCATCCCTGCCTTACAAACGTGACATTGGAACTCTCACATTAAAGCAAGCTCCCACAACTTTACATATAAAATTCCATTTGCGCAAACAACAGAACCAGTTTCCTTTCCCTCTCTCTCTCTCTCTCTCTCTCTCTCTCTCTCTCTCTCTCTCTCTCTCTCTCTCTGCCCCCCCCCCCCCACTTTTAATAATTGTTCTTTCTTGTCTTATCTTGTGTCCTTCATTACAATACTTTCAAATAATTTTTTATTTTGAGTATTTTTTTTCTCACTTGTGGATAAAATTAACTTGTGGATGTTATTAGTAAAAGCTGAATCTGTTGGTTATCTAAGTGCAATTAGTGTGGAGTGAGACAGAGAAAAAGGATGAATTTAGATCATTGTAAATGTTTTGCTAACTTTTAAACAATGTATACTGTCATTTTTTAAATCATGTTTCACATAATTACTGCTGAATGGCTTAGTAGAGAAATGAGCATTTCCATTCTATTTTTTTTCACTTTTCTACAGAAAAAAATCTCTATTTAAATATAGAATAAAGAAACTGAGCCACAGGAAAAGGCTTTTGTGGCCTTTTCGATCACTGCCAGAATTTTAATGTATTATTTTATAGCATAGCTAACAATCTTTATGGTCACTAAACCAAGTCTTGTGCTACAATGTTATTTTTGCCTGTAATGCATTTCTATTTAAAAAAAAAACATGTTTCAGTGCAGTGGAAAGCCACTGTGCTCTGAGAGTTCTGTACTGACTACCCTTTTGTATGATAAAAGTGCAAGAAGAAATAATAGTTTGTAATTATGGACCTTGATTCAGTCCTGAGAGAGATAATCTGTTTTTCTCTGTTGATTTTTGTTGATACAAGAAAATATAATAAATACTTTTTATAGATTTTAAAGAAAAATAATGTATACTATGTTTTTTCTCATTAATTGTGTTTGTCACTCTCCTGAGGAATGAGAAAACCTGTTTTTTTTTGGCAGTAGTGAAAAGACTCTCAGATTATGTTCAAGCAGATGACCCTGCTGCTGTTAAAAAGCTGGCCAAAAAACTGGAACGGCAACAGGTACCTTATAAGTGTGAAGATTCCGCCTGTTAAATCTTTATTATTTGGAGATCTTTACACCCAATTAAACTACAACCCCGTACATTTTTGAAGGGTGGGATGAAACCAGAGCACCTGGAGAAACCCCAAGCAGACACTGGGAGAACATACAAATTAATTATAGGTGGTGTTGGATTTGAAACCAGTGCTGGCCACTATTTTTAAGTTGCATTTAATCCAATTTTCCTATCAGTCAACTAGCTTTGTAAGTGTTACCTATACTTCCTCAGGATTTTGTGGTGGTTTGGTATTATATCATGGCAAATTTCTACAGATATGTAGTGGAAAGTGTGCTGACCGGCTGCATAACAGTCTGGTTTGGGGGACACCAAATACCCCTGAGTTTAAAGCCCTGCAAAAGGTAATGGACACAGCCCAGGACATAACAACCAAAACCCTCCCTACCATTGAGAACATCTACAGGGAATGTTCCACCAAGAATTCTCTCCATCCAGCACATGCTCTGTTCTCGCTGCTACCATTAGGAAAGAGGTATAGGTGCCAGTTGATTGGGCAATCAAGTTCTACAGTCAAAGACAAAGGGCTTGGAGAAAGGAGAGACTCAGCAGATAGTTGATTGGGGAATTGAGTTCAACAGTTGAAGACAAGGGAGGTAGCGGTCATTGTTGGATGGGCTGAATCAGAGTGGTAAGGCTTTGGCTCAACAGGCTTCGGCGAGAACAGGTAAGAGGTAAGAAATAGTTGGAGTTGAAGTCAGAAAGGGCCACTCTATTTGAGGATCAAAAAGGATTCAATAGGTAGGCAAAAGTAAGGGCAGGTTTTAGATATATATTTTGTTCATCTAATCACAGACAGTTGGAATAGCAGCTAAGGCAGATAAATGCTCCTCTTGCAAAATGTGGGTCATCAGGGAAGCCAGCAGAATCCCTGATGACTTAATCTATGAGAAGTGCATCCAGCTGCTGCTCTTGACAAGTAGAGTTAAGGAATTGGAGCTGGAGTTGGATGAACACTGGATCATTCAGGAGGCAAGGAGCATGATATACAGGAGTTACAAGGACACTATAACACCTAGGAGGCTGGAGGAGAGTAGATGGGTAACAGCCAAGAGAGGGAAAGGGAACAGGCAGGCAGTGCAGGGCACCCCTGTGGCCATCCCCCTCAATAACAAGTATAACATTTTGGATACTGTTGGGGAGAAGAACCTACCAGGGACAAGCCAAGGAGTTCAGGTCTCTGGCACAGTGTCTGGTCCTGTGGCTGAGAAGGCGAGCTGAGGTGATAGGGGATTCCATAGTTAAGGGGACAGATAAGAGGTTCTGTGGAAGAGATTGAGTATCCCAGATGGTATGTTGCCTCCCTGGTGTCAGGGTTTGAGATAACTCAGATCGAGTTCACGACATTCTCAGGAGGGAGGGTGAGCAGCCAGGTGTTGTGGTCTAATGATGTGGGTAAGAAGGATAAGGAGATCTTGTAAGGAGATTCAAGAGAGTTAGGCACTAGGTTGAAGGACAGGACATCCAGAGTAGTAATGTTAGGATTGCTACCCATGCCATATGCTAATGAGGCTAGAAATAGGATAAAGCAGCTTAAAATGTGGCTAAAGACATGGTGTAGGAGGGAGGGCTTCAGGGTTCTGGATCGTTGGGCTCTCTTCCAGGAAAGGTGGGACCTGTTCCAACAGGATAGTTTGCATTTGAACTGGAAGGGGACTAATATCCTTGCAGGAAGGTTTGCTAGTGCTGATCTGGTGGATTTAAACTAGATTTGCAGTTGGAGGGGAACCATAGCAGATAGAGGAGTAGAAGAGGGAAAAGATGATGATAAAATTGTATGCACCGTTAGAAGCTAACGGATTGAATGTGGTGGAAATGTTCTCTATTCAATGAAAGAATTGTGGCCATGAGTGAAACTTGGATGCAGGAGGGGCAGGACTGACAGCTCAATATTCTGGGGCTTCTGTTGCTTTAGACACAATAGTGGGGGGGGGGGGTTGATGAAAGAGGGAGGAGTGGCATTGCTCATCTGGGAAAATATCACAGCTGTGCTCAGACCAGAGGACTCGTCTACTGTGGCTATATGGGTGGAGCTGAGGAACAGGAAAGTTATGACCACACTCAGGGGGTTGTATTGTAAACCATCCAATAGAGATTGAAATTTGGAAGAGCAAATCTGCAGAGAGATAGCAAATAGCTGCAAAAAACAAGGTTGCGATAGTAGGAGATTTTAACTTTCCACATATTGACTGGGTCTCCCATATTGTAAAAGTACCAACTAGAGAGGGTGCAATACTAGATCTCTTATTAGGGAACGAGACAGGATAGATGACAGAAATATGTGTGGGTGATCATTTTGGGTCCAGTTATCATAATGCCATTAGTTTCAAGTTAATTATGGAGAAGGATAGGTCTGGGTCTCATGGTGAGATTCTAAATTGGAGAAAGGCTCATTTTGAGGAAATAAAGGATCCAGAATGCATGGATTAGGGATAAATTGTTTTTGGGCAAGGTTGGGTGAGGTAAGTGCAGGACCTTCAAATGTGAAATTTAGAGAGTACAGAGTTTATATATTTCTGTTGGGATCAAAGGCAAGGTTAGAAGGCATAGGGAACTTTGATTATCGAAGGATATTGGGAATCTAGTTAGGAAGAAGAGCGAGGTATATAACAGGTATAAGCAACATGGAGCAAATAAGGTATTTGAGGAGTATAAAAATGCAAGAAAAACCTCATGAAGAAATCAAGAAGGCTAAATGAATACATAGGTTGCTTTGGCAGACAATGTGAGGGAAAATCCTAAGGGTTTCTTCTGGTATATTAAGAGCAAAAGGATATTAAAGGACAAAATTGATCCCCTTGAAGATCACAGTGGTTGGCTTTGTATGGAGCCCAAAGAGATGGGAGAGGTTTTAATTTTTTTTTCATCAGTATTCGCTCAGGAAACAGGTCCAGAGTCATGGGAAGTAAAGAAACCAAGTAGTGAGGTCATATAACCTAGACATATTAAGGAGGAGGAAGTGCTTGCTGTCTTAAAGCTAATAAGGGTGGATAAATCCCAGGGCCTGACAAGATATTCCCTTGGACTTTGAGGGAGGCTAGTGTAGAAATTGCATGAGCTCTGGCAGAAATATTTAAAGTGTGCTTAGCTACATGTGTGGTATCAGATGATGGGACATTGTATAAAAATGCTCCAAATGTAACCCTGGAAATTATAGGCCGGTGAGCCTAATGTCAATGATAAGCAAATTACTGGAAGGTGTTCTAAGTGATTGGGTGCACAATTATTTGTATAACCATGGACTGATTTGGGATAGTCAACATGGCTTTGTGTTTGATAAATTGTGTTTAACCAGTCTTTTCAAAGAGGTTACCAGGAAAGGCTGTGGATGTTATCTACGTGGACTTGAGTAAGGCCTTTGCCAAGGTCCCACATGGGAGGTTAGTCAGCAAGGTTCAGGCACTAGGTTTTCATGGTGAAGTAGTGAACTGGATTCAACAGTAGCTGGACGGAGAAGCCAGAGAGTAGTGGTGGATGATTGCTTCTCAGACTGGAGGCCTGTGATGAATGGTGTGCTTCAGGGATCAGTGCTGGGACCATTGTTGTTTGTCATCTGTATCAATGATCTCGATGATAATATGGTAAATTGGATCAGCAAATTTGCAGATAACACTAAAGCCCCTTTCACCCTTGCAAGTGGTGCCAGGAATTAACTGCCAATCGGCCTTTAAAGTGCCTAGTGTGAAAGCAAATTCAGCTCAACGCCGGCATCAGATGACATCATCTCACACTGGGGATTGACTAACTCGACTCCTAGTACAATCCATGGTGTTTGCAGACATTGGCATGGCAATCATGCAAGTGTTAAATGGGTAATTACATTGTGGGATTGAAATGACTCAAGTTCTTGCGTGAGTGCAGGAACTTGAAGGAAGAAAAGATTAAAATGAACGTGTCAATTTTGCCATGGGAAAGTCGCAGTGGGAGAGAGAGGAAATAGATAGCAATAATGGACAATTTTTAAACAGCGTGGGAAAATTGGTAGTGCTATAGTACACAATTTATAAAGACCATGGGAAAAAAACAATGGTAGACCTGACTTTCCAGAATGCCGTGCAGCAGAGAAACCTCTGCATAAATGCTCAGTGCATGCAGCCAGGCATACAGCCCTTTCTCTGCCGCAAGGAATTCTGGAAGAGCAGGTCGGCCATCACTTTTTCCCACAGTATTTATAAAATATACGCAATTGTGCAACCAACTTTCTGATGTTATATAAATTGGTCTGTAGCATTACAAACTTTCCAACGCTATATAAATTGAGCGCTAAAGCACTACCAACTTTTCCACCCTGTTTAAAAATTGCCTGCTATTGCTATTTATTGCTTGTGCTTTCCTATGGTCCCTTATAGAGGTTTATATAGTTCGGCACAACAACAACTGTGGCTGAAGGGCTTAATTATGTTATAATAAGGCAACATTAATTTTGTTCAGATATAAGATCATAATACATTGATCAGGATTTAGGGCAGGTCCACCATCGCTTGATGCATCATGATGTCACCAGTAGAAGGTAGAACAGTCCTAACCCCGGGGATGGCTCCTTGCAAGTGTGAAAGCAGTCAGTGTCTCATTTAGGAGTAGTCAAGTGTGAAAAGCCAAACCTGAATTCCTATCCCAGGACAATAAATGGTCAATTTAGTGGGAAGCAAGTGTGAAAGGGGCTTAAGATTGGAGTGTTGTGGACAATGAAAAAGGTTTTCAAAGCTTCCAGAAGGATCTGGATCAGTTGGAAAAATGGGCTGAAAAATGGCAGATAAAAATGAATGTAGGCAAGTGTGAAGTGTTGCATTTTGGAAGAACAAACCAAGAAAGGACATAGATGGTAAATAGTAGGGCACTGAGAGTACGTTAGAACAGAGACATCTGGAAATACAGATAAATAATTTGCTGAAAATGGGATCACAGATGGTTAGGGTTGTAAAGAGGGTTTTTGGCATATTGGCCTTCATAAATCAAAGAATTGAGTACGGGAGTTGGAATTTTATATTAAAGTTGTATAAGATATTGATAAGGCCAAATTTGGAGTATTGTGTGCAGTTTTGGTCACCTAACTATAGGAAAGATATCAATAAGATAGAAAGAGTGCAGAGAAGATTTACTAGGATGTTGCCCAGACTTTAGGAACTAAGTTACAGGGAAAGGTTAAATGGGTTAGGACTTTATTCCCTGGCATGTAGAAGAATGAGGGGAGATTTGATAAAGGTATTTACAATTATGAGGTGGATAGAGAGTAAATGTGGTAGGCTTTTTTCACTGAGGGTAGGTGAGATACAAACTAGAGAACGAGTTAAGAGTAAAAGCGGAAGGTTTAGGCTGAATATGAGGGGGAATTTTTACACAGAGAATGGTTGGCATGTGCAATAAACTTCCAGCTGAAATGGTGAATGCGAGCTCATTTTTAACATTTAAGAGGAATTTGGACAGGTATATGGATGAGAGAGGTATGGAGGGCTATGGACTGTGCAGGTCAGTGGGACTAGGCAGAAAAAAATGGTTTAGCTCAGACTAGAAGGGCTAAAGAGGCCTGTTTCTGTGCTGTAATGTTCTATAGTTCCAAGATTCGCACCACCAGGTTCAGGAACAGCTGCTTCCCCTCCACCATCAGACTCCTCAACAATAAACTCAATCAGGGACTCATTTAAGGATTCTTACTTTTGTACTTTTTTTTCTCTGTATTGAACACAGTTTGTTTAAATTTCTTTGTTTACATGTGTAAGTTGTGTACAGTTTTTTTTGTACTACCAATAAGGTAATAATGCATAGCTTGTAAGAAGAATCTCAGTATTGTATGTGATGTCATGTGTGTACTCTGACAATAAATCTGAAAACTTTCCTGTTAATTACTATCAGAAGGGATGAATAAGATTCATGATACAATTTTTCATAAGTTTTTAACCCCTCTAATTTCAAATGGAGAGAGCACTTGTTCAGTTCTGCTGGATGTAGCTACAAGGGAAGAAAGTCTGATTATCACGAGTAAGCCATACTGTTGTAGAGAAAGCTGTACCCTCCGAAGACTAGAAGTAAGGAAGATGTTCTGGCTCATGTTGGACATGCAACTAATGGCAAGGGTTAAGCCATTGCATGTGATGGTAAACTGTGTGGAAGGCATGCAAGAGGAATCCTATTATTCCAGTGGATATAATGGAAACTAATGTAATAAAAATCTTGAAATCCGGATGCCAGAAATCCAGATCACTTGAGAATCCAGACTTGTCAAAAACTCGCAACATTTTTAATTTAGTGGGCTTTTGTGTGTTTATGGACCACAGATACACAGAAGTCGCAGAAATGAACAAATAAGTATTTATTTGTTTTTTTGAACTTAGCTTTTAAGAAAACATTTTTTTCATATAAAATACAATCAAAATTTGCCTGTTAATCTTGTGGCGGCCTCAGGGTGCCTCACAAAATGAAGGACAAACGCAATGATCCAGCGGGCTGCACGAGCTTAATTGGCCTATCAAGGAAAGCTGAATGCAAATGCACCAATCAGCACTGAGAGGGCTTTGACCACGCCCCTCATCTTAGACTAAAAACAGGGCTGTGAGCCCAGTGAAGCGTAATGTTTACTACACTCAACTGGGGTTCGTGTCATTGTTTCTGGGAACAGTGCGTTCTTTCTGAGCTAACCAGCATACAGCTATAACCTCTCCTGTGCTGTCCGCTCCACAGAGCCATAGCTTGTAGCAGCTAGCTACAATCTCTTTATTTTCCTTAAATTTAAATTTTAAAAGTACTGCCTGATAATCTGAAAATCCAAAAGTCCGGATGGACCTAATCCCTGAGCAGTCCAGATTTTGGGTCTTTTGCTGTAAAAGCAATTTTGTCTTCATTATCTTCACCAATTTTTGCCTTTTTCACTGATTTGACTCAAAGAATAATCAATTGTAGAATAATTTATTTACTTAATAAAATATTTTCCTAACATTTGAGAATATTTTGGTCTTTCCAAGTCTAAGAGAATAAAATTTATGTCCTTGTTTACAATGTTCTCGGGTGAGGTTGAAGTAGTTATTTTCCTTTGCCTCTCCTGTCCTCCCCATCAAATATATTAAAATATTTCAATGCTTCAATGTTGCAAAAGGACAATGATTTTTGATCAGTTTTCTGATTTTTTTTCATGTTCCATTTTGAATTTTCTGCAGATTGACTTCTATTTGTTATTGATTTATTTTTTTCACTGATATCTTTGGAAGGGCTAAAAATCCCTTCAATAAAACCATTTTAAAAATGGCTTCATTGATTAATTTACATTTGGAATCAATAAATATGACAATAAGTTGATACAATGAGAGATGTATTATGCATTACTCTAGAGAAAGCTCAATAGCATGGAAATAAGCCCTTCAGCCAAATTCATCCTTGCTGAGCAAATTCCCCTTCTGAGGTCCCATTTGCCTGCTCTTATTCTCTCACCCTTTCCTATCCATCGTCAGAGATAAGTTTTTTTTTGCTTGGTTGAACAATGGTGCATAAGTCAGCATTAAAACATGCAGGGGATGATGGCCATATTCTAGAATATTTGTTCAGTTTGAAGGGATTTTGGAATAAAATGTTAATACTTTAGATGCACAGACTTCTATATAAATAATTAGAAGTTTTGATCCACTCTGAAAATTTGGCCTCAAAAATACAAGGTTGGCACTCAAATGCAGCAACTGCAAAAGTGCTGCACTAATTGAAGTGGTGTCTTTCCCCAAATAAATGTTAAACTTTGTTGGTCAGGGTATTAAGTACAGGGGCAGGAACATCTTGTTACAACTGTACAAGATAGTGAGAATGGACAGAATTTTATTTGCAGCTACAAGAAATATATCATTAAACTAAAAATGGTGCATAAAAGAATAACAATGGGATCGGTAGTCTTTACATAAAGAGCCAAACTGGGACTTTTCTCCTTGGAGGCTGAGGGAGGGCTTTATAGAGGTTTATAAAATTGTGAAGGGCATAGAAAAGGTAAATAACCATAGTATTTTTTCCCAGGATAGGGGAATCTAAAATGGGATGGCACAGATTTAAGATGAAAAAGATAAGATTGAGAGGGACCTTTTTCACATATGCACATGGAGCGAGCTGCCAGAAGAAATAGTAAAGGAAGATGCAATTGTAACAGTTAAAAGACATTTAGACGTAACGGATGGGAAAATATTGGAGGGATAGGGGCTGAATGCTGGCACATGGGACTAGCTTGGTTAGACAACTTGGACCTGTTTCTGTGCTGTCAAGCTCTGTAAGGTCAGTGCGCACTACTGTATTTAAAAGTCCAAAGGGGTAATTTGTCCTGTCCTGACCAATGCTTATCCATCAATCACTCTCACTTAAAAATGTAGGATGAAAATGCTCTGTTTAGGCTTTCTGTGTTAAATTGTCTCCTATATTCCCTCCCTGCCAACGTTGACCTCACTTTAAATGTGCATAATTGTCAGTAATGTTCTATGTGACATTTTTGAAAGGGGAGTGGTGGGTGGTTTTTTAAAAAATATATATACTTGTAAGGAAAGTCTAAATTCAAACTGAAGGTTGATTTTTTTTGAAAATGATAATTTTGTGGTTATTCGATTTGCATTTATAATAAATATATTTTAGATTATAAATAGATTAAAATATTTCTTTCATTTTGTTTAATAGGTTCCACTGAGGCAAGATTATGGCAATAAAGTTGTCATGTTTTTACATTTGCATCAGTACAGCCGCAAAATGCCATTAACCCAACAACTAACGTAAGCAGATTTGTTTTAATATTTTTGTTATATTGCTAAATGTAATATCAGATATTAATAAATTTATATTGTAGCCATGATGTATCTGCTTACAATTATATCCAGTTAGCCATTTCTATCCCCCAGAAATGTCCTTCACCTGGATCATATTTTATTATAATATTGATGTTAATTTGGATTTTTAACATTGCTTCAAATGAATTACCTTATATATCATGTAATTGTCAAATTTTGGGGGGCAATAAAATTGGGGGTCTATTTTTACATGGGTGAAAATTTTGACCTCAAGAACCTGCGTCGTTCAAGGCTTCGGGAGCTTGGATGGCCGGGACAAGGCTGGGACAAGGATCCATGGTCAATAGTTCGGATGGGTGGGCACTGAGGTGAGAATCCGCAATCAAGAACTCAGATGGGCGGGTGCTGGGGTAAGGATCTTTGGAGGGAGCGTCGGCAGCTCAGATCAGTAGGCAACTGGGGTCAAAAAGAGGATCGACTTTTACTCAGGTTTTACAAAAACACCAGATTTTTAGGTAAAAAAAAGGGGGTTCGGCTATTACACAGTACCAACAATTGCATGAGTATATACTTCTTCTTGGGTTATTAAATAGTCTTTATTCTTTCATTTAAAATCTTGTGCATAGCTTGTACTCTCATGAATAATTTAACATGTTATTCTTGATGTAAGCACAAGAATATGCAATTGACAATACAGTCCTACAGCATTAGCTCTTGTTTTTCTTTAATTAAATTCTATTTTAGAAGTAGGTGGTGTCTATAAGTTGGTTTGTGAAAAAATTGGTGGGTTTGCCTCTGTCACTATGACTGTCTAGAACTGATTCCAAGTAGGTTCAGAAAAGAACCTCAAAAAGAATAATCTTGAGGATTGCTGTTAGGCTTTAGTTTACAATGTCAGTGACACTTGTAACTTGACAGAAATATGAAGTTGTATTTTCTAGCTTCATGTGGATGGATGGGTATTTTACACATATTGTAACTTGAATTGGTTCTCAGAATGTTAACAATTGAACAGATTTGTAAAAGTTCAGATACAGGTACTTCCTGACATACACCTGTGTTCCGTTCTGGATGACCGGTCATAACTTGGAATGGACGTATGTTGGAATCTCATACTTTCCTTGTTAGTCGGCGTCCCGGGGTCTATAGGCTGGGTGTGGCCATCTTGGTTTCTGTGTGCATGTGCGAATCTTGAATAGGCTTATGCACGGTGGGTTTGCATATTGGAGTTTGGTTGGCACATGCGCGAGAATTAAGCGCCCAAACAATATTGAATTCATGCTCTTAATTCTCACACATGTGCCTACTGAACTCCAATATGCAAACCCACTGCGTATGCACCAACCAAAGACTCGTGTACACGAATCAAGATGGCCGTGCCCAGTCTACAAATCCAGGGTCGCTGATAACAAGGTAAGTATGCACATTTTGGTTTTTACATGGCCTATATATCCCTGTTATAGTTTGTCAAATACAACGTAAACCATGTAAATTTAATATATATTTTTTAATTCAATCTTATGTGGGGATGGATATAAGGTGCATACATCACAAGTCAGGGAGAACCTGTTCAACTATTTGAAAATTTCAACATTTTATGTTATTTAACATGGCCTATCTCAAGCAGTTAACTTTCAATACAGTTTACAATCTGTATAGCTGCTTTATTGTGTCTAAACAATCCAGTATTTAAATCATCTGTCAGAATTTACCAGTACTTTTGCATCAATAAACATTTTATTGAATATTTATTTCAGTACAGAGGATTTTGAACTGATTGACTGCAATTTAGCAATTAACTTGCACAAATGTAATGTTTCTGATTGTACTGAGGCTTTTCATTCATTTCCAAAAATAATGTGATTCAGATATGTAATTGTCAGTTGTACACCTAATTCTTTCTTTAATTCTGTGTAGCACACCTTCAACTGTGCTTCATCCTGCTGTTGTACGTCTTGGATTGCAGTACTCTCAAGGCATTATTACAGGATCAAATGCACGATGTATAGCATTATTACATGCTTTTAAGCAGGTATGGAATATAATGATTCTGCATCCTACATGGATACCATCAAAATATTAACAAAATGTCTTTCTTTTACTTTTTATTTCTATGTGTGGTTTTCTGAGATGGGTTAGTTGTAAGTTATTCCTTGGATGAGAATAGCATTTTAAATTTCTGAACTTAAACTTGTATGTGCTAAGCACTGTATCCATTAGTAAATTCTATCAATACCAGATATACCAGTTTAACATGTACAGTAAAACCTCATTAGAACGTGGCAGTTGGGTTCCAAGATTTCATACCGCATTACAGCCGAGTCGCGGAACAGATACAAATATGTCAGAGTGCGGGGAGGCTGGCGTGGGGTGTCAGGGCAGGGGCGGCAGGCACGAGACCTCGGGTATATGCCTCCAACATTTCCAGTGCTTTGTTTGTGGGATCTTTGAATGAAATTTTTGGTTCTTCAACATTCTCATCGAGAAAACCATTTTTTATGCACCATCATTGGAAAAGGGAGATTGAAAATTCGCATGATTATTATTTTGTCTGTTACATTACTCTATCTTATTGTATTTTCCTAAATGATACTGTTGATTGTTTGATAGCATGTATATAAAACCCAGGCGCCTAAGGCGCCTGCAAGCTCACACCAAGACACAAGAGAAACTTGTCCGTGAACTACTCTTTGCAGATGATGCCGCTTTAGTTGCCCATTCAGAGCCAGCTCTTCAGCGCTTGACGTCCTGCTTTGCGGAAACTGCCAAAATGTTTGGCCTGGAAGTCAGCCTGAAGAAAACTGAGGTCCTCCATCAGCCAGCTCCCCACCATGACTACCAGCCCCCCCACATCTCCATCGGGCACACAAAACTCAAAACGGTCAACCAGTTTACCTATCTCGGCTGCACCATTTCATCAGATGCAAGGATCGACAATGAGATAGACAACAGACTCGCCAAGGCAAATAGCGCCTTTGGAAGACTACACAAAAGAGTCTGGAAAAACAACCGACTGAAAAACCTCACAAAGATAAGCGTATACAGAGCCGTTGTCATACCCACACTTCTGTTCGGCTCCGAATCATGGGTCCTCTACCGGCACCACCTACGGCTCCTAGAACGCTTCCACCAGCGTTGTCTCCGCTCCATCCTCAACATCCATTGGAGCGACTTCAACCCTAACATCGAAGTACTCGAGATGGCAGAGGCCGACAGCATCGAGTCCACGCTGCTGAAGATCCAGCTGCGCTGGATGGGTCACGTCTCCAGAATGGAGGACCATTGCCTTCCCAAGATCGTGTTATATGGCGAGCTCTCCACTGGCCACCGTGACAGAGGTGCACCAAAGAAAAGGTACAAGGACTGCCTAAAGAAATCTCTTGGTGCCTGCCACATTGACCACCGCCAGTGGGCTGATAACGCCTCAAACTGTGCATCTTGGCGCCTCACAGTTTGGCGGGCAGCAACCTCCTTTGAAGAAGACCGCAGAGCCCACCTCACTGACAAAAGGCAAAGGAGGAAAAACCCAACACCCAACCCCAACCAACCAATTTTCCCTTGCAACCGCTGCAATCGTGTCTGCCTGTCCCGCATCGGACTTGTCAGCCACAAACGAGCCTGCAGCTGACGTGGACTTTTTACCCCCTCCATAAATCTTCGTCCGCGAAGCCAAGCCAAAGAAGAAAAGAAAACCCAGGAATATTATACCTCACTTGTTTCATAGCTTTACCAATTTTTTTATTTTACTTGTTTTACCCTTCTACTGTCTTTACTTTTTCTACTATCTTTATTTTCTTTAAACTCGGGGCTCCACTCTTTTCCATTATACTGATTTCTTGTAAAAGTCAAATTACTTTGGAATATTTAATTCCTAAATAGTCATTTTGAAACCATTGCATCTGTACATCTGTAATGGTAATCAGATCCTATTTATTTTATTGGGCTAATACTTTTTTTTTTAACTTTGTATAAATCTACATGCACGCTGATGTTCATTCAGTTTTAACATTGGACCATATTTTTCTGCTCTGACTGCTTTCAGAAGAATATGCTTGCATTTGTAAGCATTGTTCCAGACAGCTTCAATTAACATCCATTTTGCTAACCTATATCATTGCTTTGTCCATTTGCTTTGATTTTATAACTTGGCAAAGCTATTTCCACATTTGATCTTGATTCGATTCCATTGAAGCTAATTCCAACAAAACTGCTACCTCTTTCCCCAAACTGAGAGCCAGTACCCAATGATCAAAGTTATGTTCATTCCCCAACCATTTTTGAGCCATGTATTCAATTCTCTGGCCTTGTTTACCCAATGTCAATTTGTACGTCCACTGATTATCACGTTTTTTTTACATAACCGATTTGTATACCTTCAAAAGTAACTTTTTATTATCTCAACCATGAACCATCAGCTAAGAAACAGGAATAACTTGGATAGCTTTTTCAACTGACACGATAGGCTGGCCTTTCCCTGCTAAAACTCTATCATGTTAGTGCTTCTACACTAGATGTATTATAGTGGCAAATTGGGAGGTTTTTGCTTGTATGGTTCATTGCCCAATCATGCAAAATGTATGCCTTTTATTCAACGCTGAGTTCAAAAGTCACTTCCTAATTAAAGAAGACCATCATTTGGGTTTTATATTTGCAACTTGACCAAGGACTGAAGAGGGAAATAATTAGTAAAAGCATAAATCTTAACGTACAATATTTGAATTTTCTTAAATGATAAATATTATTGCTATAACTTTGTGATCAGTCATCTGCTGAAGTCATGAGGCCCTCCAATATGTGCCTTTCAAATTATGCAGCTTCTCAGTTTATTTTTCACTTTTCATCCATGGTAAGTTGCTACTGAACCTGTACTAGAGAATTATTTTTGAAACAATTACACAAACTTGGCATAAAATCTGAATTATGTTGATAAAATGAATTAGTTTTTTTTTTGTATTGCCGTCGATAGTCTTCAAATAAAATTTGTGACTAACTTTTCCTGCCTTCAGGTTATTCGTGATTACTCAACTCCACCCAAAGAAGAATTATCAAGAGACCTGGTCAATAAACTCAAACCGTACATCAGGTATTTATTTAAGTTACTCAGCACTCACCTGCTCCATCTCTGATGACTCTCTCCCTTTTCTGGATCTCTCTATCTCCATCTCAGGAGACTCTCCACTGACATTTATTACAAACCCTCTAACTCCCACAACTACCTGCACTAGTCATCCTCACACCCTGTCCCCTGCAAGGACTCCATCCCTTTCTCTCAATTTCTCTGTCTCTGCCGCATCTGCTCCCAAGATGAAGTCTTCCAGTCCAGAGCCTCTGAAATGTCTGCCTTCTTCCACAAATGTGGCTTCCCCTCCACCACTATCAACTCGACCCTCAACCGCTATTCCTCCATTCCCTGCTCATCTGCCCTAGCCCCTCTGCCCCAAGAAACAATAAACACAGAATCCCCCTCGTCTTCATCACCCCACTAGCATCCGCATCCAACACGTTATCCACTGGAATTTCCGGCACTTATTACAGGACTCCACCATCAGACACAGTTTTCCTTCTCCCCGCTCAGCTTTCTGTAAGGACTGCTCCCTCTGTAACTCCCTTGTGCACTCTTCCCTCCCCACCCATTGCACAGGTGAAACCCGGCACGTTCCACTGTGGTCGTAGGAGATGTAATACTTGCACCACGCCTCCTCCCTCACCACGATCCGAGGTCCCAAACAGACCTTTCAGGTAAATCAACATTTCACCTGTACCTCCAAAGAACTCATTTACTGCATCCAGTGCACCCTCCGTGGCCTCCTCTACCACGACAGACCGGTTGCAGATTAGGAGATCACTTCGCTCAGCACCTCCTCTCCATCTGCAACAAAAGCGACCACCCCGTAGCCAACCATTTCAATTCTGAGTCACACTCTCAAGCTCACATGTCTGTCCATGGCCTTTCACACTACCCCATCCTGACCACCTGCAGATTGGAGGAACAACACCTCACTTTTTGTCTGGGCACCTCCAACCCCAGGGCATGAACATTGAGTTCACTGAATTCCACTAATCAGCTTGCATTTTCCCTCCTCCCCCTCCCCCCAACTAGTTATTCCAGTTCCTACTTCCTTTCTCTCTCCACCTAGCCTGTATTCCTTCTGCCCCCCCCCCACCCTCTTGTGGTGTCCCCCCCACCTATCATCTCCCATCCTCACCCCCCCCCCCCCCGCCTTTTTGTTCCGACATCTCTCATGTTCCCCCACACCTTAATGAAGGGCTCAAGCAAAAAATGTTAGAGATGTATCTTCACCTTTGGTACATGAAGGTACTGTTTGACTTGCTGAGTTTCTTTAGCATTTGTGTTGTTTCAACACTCATTCATAGTGAGAATTTTAAAGTTTCTTTGGTTTAAGGTGAAAATTTTTTTGCAGGATAATTTATCAAATGGTAGATGCGTTTGTTAATACATTCATCTGTCATTGTTATTTTTATTTCCATTACAAATTTGGTCTCTGTGCTTATTTCTGATTGTGCATGACTAAATTATAATGTAAATATAACCAGCAGTATAGAATCTTCTCCAGAAATGTTAACTGTCTTGTACTTGTTAAAATTATAACTAAAGAAAGAGAATTTAAGGAAGGGGGCATCTTGTTAATTCATTGATAATCTAGCTCAGTGAATAGTTTGCATCTCATGCAAAGTTGGACATGTGCAAGGATCAGCGTAATAGAAATTGGATGAAGCTACTTAAAGGTATACATGGAAAAGAGATTAGGACAATGAAATGGCAGGTGAAGTACTATGTAGAGAAGTGTATGATCATGCACTTTGGTGGAAGGAATGAAGGTAGAAACTATTTTCTAAATGGGCAACAAGTTAAGAAATTGGAGGTGCAGAACGACTTGGGAGTCTCGTGTAAGATTCCCTAAAGATCAACTTGGATGCAGAATTAATAGTAAAGAAGTCAAATGGAATGCCAGCATTCATTTTGAGAGGGATAGAATATAAAAGCAGGGATGTGATGTTGAGGTTTTGTAAGGCATTGGTCAGACCACACGGGATTTGTAAGTAGTTTTGGGCTCCATATCTAAAAAAGGATGTATTTGGCATTGGAGAGGGTCCAGAGGAGGTTTACAAGGATGATCCCCAGAGTGAAAGGGTTTTCATATGAGGAGCTTTTGAAGCTCTGGTATTGTACTCACTGGAGTTTAGAAGAATGGAGCTGCTTCTCATTGAAACTTATCGAATATTGAAAGGCCTAGATAGAGTGGATGTGGAGAGGATGTCTGGGGCTAGAGGACATAGCCTCAGAATACAAAACTATCACTTTCGAACAGAGATGAGGAAGAATTTCGTTTTCCAAAGAGTGGTGAATTTGTGGAATGTGAAGACCAAGTCATTGGGAATATTTAAAACGGATATAGATATGCTCTTGATCAGGAAGGGAATCAAGGGTTTACAGGGAGAAGGCAGGAGAACAGGGTTGAAGAGGATTGTAAGTCAGCCATGATGGAATGGTGGGGAGTATTCAGTGGGCCAAATGGCTTAACTCGGCTCCTATGTCTTATGGTCTTGTGGTATTTCAGTCCATTGCTGTACCAAGATAGGAGAAAGAATATCTAAGAAACTCAGGACACGCAAAATCATTAAAAGCCCCTTCCACCCTGCACACAGCCTTTTTCAGTTGCTCTCATCAGAGATGAGATGCAGGAGTCAGAGCCAGCACCATCAGGCTGAAGAACAGCTTCTTCCCGCAGGCAGTGCAAAAGCTGAATGACCAAAGGAACTGCTCACACTAATCATTCAGGACTCTCATATTCATGAAACAATTTTATTTATTTATTTGTTTGTGTAGTTGAAGTACTTGTCCTGCACGGGTATTGTTTGTCTGAGTTATTTTTGGTTGTATGTTTCTGTGGTTTGCACCAAAGTCCAGAGAATGCTGTTTCGTTGGGTTGTACTTGTACAATCAGTTGACAAATTTGACTTGATAATGAAAGGGAACCCAGCATAAGATAATCTAATCAAATGGAACTAATCAAATGGAACATCACTTAGCTTTTGCTAAAAAAGTAAATATTATGCTTTGGGAAGTTGGTATAATTCATGACATTTTTATAGCTGCTCCAGAGTATCCTCATAATTGTCCATAATGGTCATGGAAACCTTGGAGGATAAAAGGTGAAGATTGAAGGACATGAGCACAGTAAAATTAGGATTCAGATTATAGCACATGCCACATGTCACCACTCATTTGTGATGAGCTGAAGCAACTTGCAAAAAGTTCCTTTTACAAATTAAGTGAAGTGTGTATTTACCAGTTCTTTGCCAACAATTCCTTATCACACTGATGCATAATTAAGACCTTCCTATTTCTTTCTGATCTATCATACAGTGATAAAGTGCATTTATCCACTGATTGTAATCAGTCAGCATAATCTTGGTTGAAAATGATTTACAAACCCTGTATTTATTTTTGATTGTTGTTTCTTTACAAGCTTTCTAAATCAGTGCCGCTCACTCTCAACAAGTATGGGCAATGCAATAAAGTTCATAAAAAAGGAAATCTCAAATATTGCCAGAAGCATGAAAGAGGATGAGGTGAGGCTACTACCACATACATTTTTTAAAGAAAATAATCAAGGTTCCTTTTATTGTTACATAATAAAACATAAAAATATACATGATGTAAGGCAAACAAAGAATAATTATGAACTTTGCCCAGTGTCCCTAACATTAAGAGAAAGAGAAGCTAAAGAAAGTCCCTTCAGAGGCACTGAGTATCCATAGATTCGCCTCCAGTGATCCCGCAGCCTCAGCAGCCGCACAGACCCCTGTTCAATCTATTTGCAGCCCGAGCTTCAGGTCCAAACCTCTGATACAATCAAGAAGCCTTCAGCTCCCAAGGAGCTTTGGGAGCTTTTCTTGCCCTCAGCACCCTCTTGAATTCCAGCTGCCATACCTGGTCCCCATGACCCAGTCTCCTGGAGCCTGTGTGGGTTGTTCAGGTGCTGTGGTACCTTCCTGTAGGATTGTCTCCCATGCTTCTCCTTCTCAACAGGCAGAGTGCTCTCCTTGCTTCTGGTGTCCTATGCCAATCCAGTGCTCCCCCGAAGTCTGTACCCCTCGTGGAACACTACCCAGCATAGGTGCTGCCTTCCTGAGTACAGAATTCTGTGGTCACAGGGTTTAAAAATAAAACACCGCCAGCTCCTTTAACCGGCTGTTTTAAAGCCTGTTTGGAAACCGTTGACAACTCATCAGGGTAGTAGGACCTTGCAGAAAAGGGCAGTATCTCCGCTCCTGCTCTTCCCAGGTCTGCACCACCAACAGTGTTGCTGTTACAGCAGCTCTGGCAGCACCATTTTTTAAAAATAATGCATAGGTGCTTTAAATTGGTTGTGTTTTTGTGGTGTCTTTATACAGATTTTGAATGGAATTTTAAAATCAAATTTCTTTACAACATAGAAAGAGGTAATTTAGCCCATTTGAGTCTTGGCCAGCTCTCAGAGCAATCTTTTTCCTCCACTTATTTCCTTATAACTTGTTATCTATCAAATATACAGTAACTCGCATTGTCTATCCCACCTCTTACACTTCTGGTAATTCCTAGTGGACAACTATCCTAGCACATCTTTGGGATGTGGAAGGAAACTAATAAACCCATGTCATGGAGAGTATGCAAACAGCACCAAAGATCATGGTTGAACCCAGATGAAGTGAAAGAGCAGCATTAACTGCTTTGTCAATCTACTGTAGATATTTTAGTGAGTTATAATATTGTGGTAGACTATCTTAGTGGTGGTGTATGCATTATTATATGAAATGTTATGTTGTTTTTGGCAAAGGTAGGTAACAACTGCAAATCCTGGCTCTCCATTTGCTATCATCCTAGTATTTGCACATGGCAATTTGGCAGAAATTTCCGTTGTCAGGTGTCCCTGCTGACACCAGTCTAACAGCTGCTTTCCTTGGGGATTGGGTGGAATTGCTTATACACCAGAAGCTGTAGTGAGATAAATTTGTTTTCTTGGATTTCCTGATTAGTTTACAGAAGGTCATTTTCTTAAAACTTTGCAATTATGATGTCCATGAATTTGTCTTTATCAAAGGTTATTGCAGATAAGGGCATAGGCAAGGTCTACGCTGGCACTACAGGGATCACGTGATCACTTTGCATGCATCCGTTTGATATATTTTGGCCACCTAGATGCAGGCAATTGGTCGTTCATATTAAAAGCATTTTACTATAGTTGGGAATCTATGAAAGCAGCAAGTTCCTCGTTCTTACTGCAGCACTGGTGTCGCTGATTCCTCTATTTCATTGTTCTTTATTTGGTAGGAACATATTTTTAAAAGTGCTCTTGAAACAGGACACTGCTTTTCCACTCTGCAAGACCTTGTTATAATTTTTTTTAAAAAACTTTATTTAATATTTTTAAAACAAAAACTTCTACAAAGTCTGTAATATAAAAATGAAAACTACAACTATCCCACCCCCTTCCACCCAGCCTCAGCAAACTCCACAAGGGAAGCATTAAGAAAATTTTAAAAATACATACAGCAGTTTAAGATATTATTAAATTCATACATTTCAAATAAGGTGACCACATTTTAACAAAAAAGTCATAATTATCATGCAAATTATATGTTATTTTCTCCATATAAATACAGGACCTCAACTCATTATGTCAACGATTTACATTTATCTCAACTTCATCTTTTCAAGAAATCGCAACACATTTACGTGCTACAGCCAATGCTAAACGAAAAAAATGCTGTCTGAAACTTATCTAACCCCAAATCCATAAATGGAGCAGTATAACCAAACAAAAAAATGTTTTGATCAACAAAAATTGGATTTTAAACAAATGTTGAAGAAATTCCTTAATTTTATGCCAAAATAATTGAACTTTATCACAAAGCCAAACTGAATGTAAAAATGTTCCTATGTAATCCACATCTAAAACACAACTCTGAATTACTAAATCCATATTTTTTCAATTTCTCAGGGGTTAGATATAACTGATGCAAAAAATTATAATTAATCATACTATATCTTTCATTAAGCAATTTAGTCACACCATCAAAACACATCATCTCCCAATCAACCTTGTTATGACTTGATGTCATAATTTAAGATTACACTATTTATTAAGGTGTTTTTCTGCATCATTTTTTTTTAAACGGAGTAATTTGAAATCTTGTTTGCTTTTGGCAATTTTTGATAGAAGTTTGGAATGTATTGCACACCTCTTTCTACTTGCTTTTATTATAATTCACATGCATTTATTGCTGTAGTTTTGATTACCCTGTTTGTAAGAATAATTATTTCTTCCACTCTGCCTTGATCATATAAAACATGCCTATAACATGACCCTCTGTATTACTTCTAGGCAAAGGCCATATTGTTAGAATGTATAGATAAATACGTAAAAGAGAAGATTCATCTGGCTGCAGAAGCTATATCAAAATCAGCTTTTGAGAAAATTAATGATGGTGATGTAATTCTGGTGTATGCCTGGTAAGTTGCACCCTATGTTGGAATGTTGTTCCCTGTTCAGTGTCGTTCTAAAACTACAGAAAATATTAGTGCCTCTCCTCACAGAAGGTGAAAATCAAACTGGTTACATAAAAATATCAGTCCTTTTTAATAGATTTGTTGAAAACATTAGCCAGTTAATGCATTCTTTCATTCTATGTTTTAGTGCACATTAGAATACACCCAGCTCCTCTCTCATTATTTATTATGTTAGTGAAAGTGGCAACAACAACTGGGGAGGTGGTCACATTTTAAGAGATGGGCTGCCTTCAAGTGGGAAATGTGTATTATGAGGGGGTTTTACTGTACAAATTAAGAATATTGAGCAAGATCACTTGATTCAACCAAAGTAAATTAAATTTGCCTGAAAGTAGAAGCAATAAATTTTTAAACCTTACAGCATTGTTGAAATGTACATGGTGTGATTAGCAAATTTGTGGCTGGTTTTGTAGATAGTGAAGACAGTTGCTAAAGATTTCAGCAGAATCTTGATCGGATGGACAGGTGGGCAGATGAATACTTGATTGGATTCAATATAGAAAAATTTTGCATTTGGGAAGCTGACATTGTTAAGACCTACATGATAAATTATGGGGTTTTGGAGAGTGTTGTAGACCAGAGGGATCTAGGTGTACATGTATGTAGTACCTTGAAAGTGGTATCACAGGTAGATAGGGTAGCCCTAAGTATTTTCTGCACATTGGTCTTCATGGGTCACAGTACTGAGTGTACAAGTTGGGAGGTCATGATGCATTTGTATTATGTTCAGTATCGGTCACTGTGTTCTAGGAAAGATGTCAAGTTAGAGAGGTTGCCGAGAAAATTTATAAAGATGTTGCTAGGACTTGGGAGGGGCCTGAGTTATAGGGAGAGGATGAACAGGTTAGGACTATATTCCTTGGAGTGTAGGTGGATGACGGGTGATTGCATAGAGGTGTACAGCATCATAACAGGAATAGATTGGATGAACGCACAGTCTTTTGCCCAGATTAGGGAATCACAAGTCAGAGGACATAAGTTTAAGGTGAGTTGGGAGAGATTTAACAGGAACAGGAACCTTTTGAGGATTTAACAGGAACCATTTTGCAGAGAGGATGTTTGGTTTTGGAACAAGAAGAAGATAGTTGAGGTAGGTAACATTGGAATGTTTTAGGAAAAATTGGGCAGATATATGGATAGAACATATATATGGATAGAATGTCTCTCTAAATGTGGGCAGGTGGGACTACTGTGTATGGGACATTTTGGTTGGCAAGGGAATGTTGGGCCGAAGGGCCTGTTTCCACACTTCATGTCTGAGACTCCAGAGGAAGGCCATTGGGCTATCATAGCTGTTTCTTATGTTCTTTATTATGGCTGAATCATAATATTGGATTCTCTTTTTGCACAGTTCATCCTTGGTGAGCACCATTCTTTGCGACGCTCACAAGCGGAAAAAATTCAAGGTTGTAGTGGTCGATAGCCGGCCTAAATTGGAAGGAAGAGAGACACTTCGAAGACTAGTCAAGAGTGGGATTCACTGCACCTATGTTCTGATTGGTGCTGTGTCCTATATTCTGCCTGAGGTGTGTTTTTGAATTCTCTGATATTTATTATAAAAAAAATGATAATATCCTATGATAAAAGGTCTGTTTTGAAAACTGTAAATATTATTTTACGTGTATAAGTATTAGAACTAACCAATTCTTAAAAAAAGAAAGAAATGCAATTCCCATTGTATTTAATTTATCAAGTTAATGTTTAAAAAAAAATCAAAACAAGAAAATGCTGCAAATACTCAGTATGTCATGCAGCATTATAGTTTTAGACTAGGAAGGAGAGCTAAAAAGATAATGCTATCTGACAGAGAAGGTGTGGTGAGGGGATAGTTTGTCAAAGCTCATGTCTGGATTGATTGAAACTAAGATTCTTATATGGATGTGTTGTTAAGGCAGGCAGTTAGATAGTGACAAAAGTGTGTAAAAGTATGTCAGGCACCTAAATGGAGAAAATGTTGAAGAATACTGAGCCAGGATCACATCTGAATGACTTGTTTCTAAATGTAGACAGAGTTATTGGAAGTTATAATTCAATATTTCAGAAGGCTAAAATGTGCCCAGATTAAAGATGAGTTGCTGTTCCTCAAGGTTTTTGTTGTTCAAGGATTTTGTTTTTCAAGTTACATGAGGGTAGGATGGAGAATAAATGACATCCAAGAGGAAGCTCGGGGTTGCCCCTGCAGACTGAACACAGGTACTTTTCAAAGCGATCACACTATCTGTTTTTAGTTCCTTCATTGTAAAGGAGGCCACATTGTAAACACCACATGAGGTACACATGAGATTGGAACAAGTGGAAGTAAATCACTGCTTTATCAGGAAAACAGTTTGTAAACATGGTTGTTAAGAAGTTGCATGGGAAAATGCCTCAAGATGGTGAGGTTGGTGGGGATGGGTGTTGCTAATTACTTAAAAAATTTAGTGAAAAATTGCTGTTTTCTCTCTTTTACTTAGCCTAAGCTGTTAACTAATTTTCAGCTGGGTAACGACAGTATATCTATCATTTGACATATTCAAATTCTCCACAGTTAGATTCTCAAGGGTTTTCTTGAATTCTAACTGTCGCTTTGGGGACTTCTGAATGTAAAACGTAAAGATTAAGCTGCAGTTATGGTGATCTCATTGAAAACTACTGAACATTGAAATGGCTTGATGGAGTTGATGTGGAGAATACGTTTCTAGTAGTGGAAGAGTCTAGGACTAGAATAAACGGACATCCCTTTGGAACAGAGATGAGGAGAAATTTCTTCAGCCAGAGGAGTGTAAATCTATGGAATTTGTTGTCTTGAACTGCTGTGGAGAACAAGTCATTGAGTATATTTAAAGTGGAGGTTGAGGTTCTTGATTAGTAAGGGTGTTAAAGATTACAGGGAGAAAACTGGACAGTGGGTTTGAGAGGAGAAATATGTCAGCCATGGTTTCAATGGTGGAACAGATTCAATGGGCTGAATGGCCTAATTCTGCTCCTATGTCTTATGGACCAGTCAAAATAAATTACAATTGATTCATTCAAAGAATAATTGGGACTTCATTTCAAAAACTAGAACCAAATCAAAATCGAGAGAGTAAAACAATTAAAAGCATTTATTTTTCATTTTCTTAACTATTTAATGCTCAGTCATTAATTATTGCTGAATGAAATTTCAGTGATTTATCATCGTTAAATACATATCTCAGAATGGAAAGTGTAAAAAAGTATACAATTCAAGTTTGGTGTACAATTTATTGTTGTTAATACTATTTGTTTAAAAATGTAAATAGTGCAAAAATGTTTAACCACAATTAATTGGGATAATATTATTTATCATTTTCCATTAAGCTGTTTGTTGTCATTTTCTTGATAGGTTTCTAAGGTGTTCTTGGGAGCCCATGCCCTTCTTGCTAATGGCTATGTGATGTCACGTGTGGGAACATCACAAATAGCTCTGGTGGCAAAAGCTTACAATGTTCCAGTCTTGGTATGCTGTGAAACACACAAGTTTTGCGAAAGAGTTCAGACAGATTCATTTGTGTCGAATGAACTGGGTAAGTTTTATTTTTGCAAAACTATTATTTTTTATGAATGAGAAGTGATGCTTAAAAAGCATAATTCTAATTTCATATCAAGTGAAAGCTTGTTGATGTGGTCTTGCAAGTGTTTGCAGAAAGATCAGTTCTCTCCTAAGTCTTGGGGGAAAATGGTAAGTAATCCTAATTTAATGAACCATCTTATGCCAATTGCCTCCTTAACCTAAACCACCATTTATGGTCATAGAAGAAGCAATTCTGAACTGCTGTTTTCCTGATAATAGTGTTTGGAAAGGAGGTTGCTAGGAACTGATGATAAAAATAGATTTGTACACAGTAAATGGTAGGGCGCTAGGGAATGTGTAAAAAAGAGACACTGAAGCGTACATACTTCCCTGAAAGTGGCTACACAAGTAGTAGACACGATGGTGAAAAAGGCGTTTAGCATGCTTGTTTTCATTGGTCAGGGCATTGAGGACAGGATTTGGAAAGTCAAGTTACAGCTATAGAAGACATTGGTAGGGTTGCATTTGGAATACTATGAACATTCTAGTAGCCAAGCTCCAGGAAGGATGTTGCTTAAAATGGAAAGAGTGCAAAAAAAGTCACAAGATGCTAATAGGACTAGAAGGCTAGAGTCTTGTAAAAATGTGTTTAATTTTTGGTTGAAAGTTGGAGAATTTTTAAATTGTTTGTATAATATTCATTTATTAATTGGTCCATTAGTTTTTTTTATTGGGATTTACGAAGGGGTTAAAAAAGAGATTAAAATTGGATTAATTCGCTTGGCTCTAGCTGTGGCAAGAAAATGTGTAGCAGTAACATAGAAGGATGAAGTAGAACTAAGTATTCAAAGATGGCATAATGAATTGAAAATGTGTATTCCTTTAGAAAAAAATAACATATAGTTTGTATAATAACTATTTTTTTTTACTAAAATGTGGGAACTATATTTAAAATGTATGGATCTGAGTAAAAATTATTTTTTTATTTTTGCAATAATGAGGCACATACGTAAAAGACTTCGTTATTATGAAGGGGTAGTTAGGGGAGTTTTTTTGTAGTTGGTTGGGGGGGAGGGGTAGAGTTTACTGTATGGTATTTTATTAATAATATATTACTATGGGGTTTCTTTTATATATTTTAAATAAAGTTTAAAAAAATCCATACTGGGTGTAGGTGAATGAGGTGTAAATTAGGCAACATGGAATCATAGAGCTGAATTGGCCTGTAACCATGCTTTATGTCTACATTATTTTTTAAAAAGCAATGAGAGGCTATATAGACTCGGACTTTATTCCCTAGAGCACACATGTCAAACTCTGGCCCGTGGGCCAAATTTGGCCTGCGATATAATTATATTTGGCCCGCAAGATCATTTCAAAAATGTATTAGAGGTGGCCCGCCCTGCAGCGAGAGCCGATGCTGTTTTTTGGTAATGTCACCCCCACCATCCTCCCCCTTCATTGCACATCCTTCCCCATTGTAACACGAGAAATTGTAACACGAGAAGTCTGTCGATGTCATCAGCCGGCAAGCCAGTTGGAAGGCTCCCCGCACAACCAGTCACTTCTCCCACCTGTTGAGCGGTGCGGCGGATGGGTGAGCGCCTGTGATTGCCTGTCGGCGCGACGGACATGGCAGGCTGCGCGCGGCCCCTGGGCAGCGCGAGCCCCGCGCGACTGGCACCGGACGGCCCTTCCACAGCGCGAGCGCACTTCTCCTGGTCGCCACGGCCTTCAGCGCTTGCACCCGCGCGGACCCCAGGGACGGCTGGTTCGGCCCTGCACGCGAAGAGAGAGATGGTGGCTGTCCGCAAAGGCTGATCGGCAGCGCTCTGGGCCTGAGTGGGTGGGTAAGCAGGGGTGGGCAGAGGGTGTAGGTGAGGAGTAGTGGACAGGGGAAGTTATGGTGGTGCGAGGGGCAGTTAGAGGGAGGGATGAGTAGAAGGAAGGGTGGATAGAGAATAGGTAAAAGGGGAGGGGCAGGGCGAGTATGGGAGGGGTGATTAGAGGGTGAGAGACGGGTAGAGGGAGGAACAGGTTGAGGGGAGAGGCAGTAGAGGGGCGTGTATAGGATGGGGTGGGTAGAGGCAGAGCGAGTGGAGTGAGGGGTGAGAAGAGATTGGGTAAAGGACTGGTCAGGTAGAGGGATGGTGGGTCGAGGGTGAATAGAGGCCTAGAGCCTGAGGAGTGAGCAGGAAATGCTGAGTCCTGATGCAGGCCAAAATGGACACAGCCTGTGAATGCTGACTACATCTCCACAGGGACCAAATAGGTTTCCCTCAGGTCAAGCAAAGGGTGAACTTGAGCTACCTACTCCTGACCTGTAACATTATCCTCCTAAAGTTATATCCTAAAGTTTAACATTACATATGTTGAAAGAAGAGAAAACATGCAGATGTTGTTGAAAATTTTCAATAAATATTTAGTTCGGCCCTCGACTTAGTCCAAAGTTTTTAATTTTGGCCCTCCGTGAATTTGAGTTTGACACCCCTGCCCTAGAGAATAGAAGCCTGAGGAGTAATGTAGAAGTATACAAAATCAGAGGTGTATGGATAATGTGAAAGTCAAATCTAGGATGGGAAAGTCTAAAACTGGAGGGCAGAGATTTATGATGTAGGGGGAAAGTTGCCCAAAGGGCAACCTTTTCACACAACGTGATATGGACATGGAATAAATCACCAGAGTTGTAGACATTTATGGCTTTTAAAAGACATTTGAAGAAGTACATGAATAAGTGCAAGTTGGAGGAATAATGGGCAAACAGGACTAGCTTAGGTAGGCAACTTGGTTAGTATAGATGAGATGGACTGAGGCCTGTTTCAAGCTGTGTAGCTCTATGTTCTTTGGTTTATACTGAAACATACAAGTTTCTACTCTGATCTGGTCTGATTTTGAATGCATTATTTAGGAATGGTTTGTAAAGACAAAGGAATTTTCCTTGCCACAAAATATTTCCTGCTATACTGAAATAGATTGTATTGAACCACTTTCTGTTTCTGTGGTAACATTTACTACTATTCCACTTCAGATCTGTACTTTGTTGGTTGTGGCACATTTAATGTCACCACTCATTAGTAGTTCAGTCCTTTCATTTTTAGAGCTGAGTTTGAATCCGGACTGATTTGTTAGATTATTATTGCTTTTAAACTCTACGGATGCTACAACAAACTCTTGAAGAGGCAGATTGTCAAACAGAATTGGTCACAAGTGAACAATTACATTTATATTACTGAAATTAACAAATTTAAAAAGTTAAATGTGTAAACTTTGTTTTTATCTCGTTCAAGTTGATTATCACTTGGTGCAGTGATAAAAGTTCTTCTGTGAGGAGTCTAGTGTTTCAGTGAAAACATCAGTTAGTAAAGGTAAAGGTTCCATTATTGTCACAGAATGCTACATTTAGAATGTAACATAAATGAAATTCTTTAACTTTTGTCTAAAAGGACAAGTTCTACACTGATCTGCGCAATCTCATTCAACGCACCCCTACAGCCGACAAGGTTGTCATCCTTGGCGACTTCAACGCTCGCGTCGGCAAAGACTCAGAAACCTGGCCAGGAATCCTGGGCAAGCATGGTGTCGGCAAGTGCCACGACAACAGGCGCCTCCTGTTGGAGCTCTGTGCAGAACAGTGGCTTGTCATTAAAAACACCCTTTTTCAGCAGAGGGACAGCCTGAAGACTACCTGGATGCATCCCCGATCCAAACACTGGCACCTCCTGGACTACGTCCTGGTGCGAAAAAGAGACAAACGAGATGTGCTCCACATCAGGGTCATGCCCAGCGTGGAATGCCACACTGACCACCGGCTGGTTCGCTGCAAGCTCAACCTTCACTTCAAGCCAAAGTCCAGGAACAGTAAAGCCCCCAGAAAGAGGTTCAATGTTGGAAACTTGCAGTCAGACGAAGTGAGAGGAGACTTCCAGGCAAACCTCAAAGCAAAGCTCGAGGATGCAATCCGCCTCACGGACTCGTCCCCTGAAACCCTCTGGGATCAGCTAAAGACTGCCATACTGCAATCCACTTAAGAGGTATTGGGCTTCTCCTCCAGGAAATACAAGGACTGGTTTGACGAAAACAACCAGGAAATCCAGGAGCTGCTGGCAAAGAAGCGAGCTGCCCACCAGGCTCACCTTGCAAAGCCGTCCTGGCCAGAGAAGAAACGAGCCTTCCGTCACGCATGCAGCCATCTTCAGCGCAAACTCCGGGAGATCCAAAATGAGTGGTGGACTAGCCTCGCCAAACGAACCCAGCTCAGTGCGGACTTTGGCGACTTCAGGGGTTTTTACTAGGCTCTAAAGGCTGTGTACGGCCCCTCACCCCAAGTCCAAAGCCCGCTGCGCAGCTCAGACGGCAAGATCTCCATCCTCAACCGATGGTCAGAACACTTCCAATCTCTTTTCAGTGCCAACCGCTCAGTCCAAGAATCCGCCCTGCTCCAGCTCCCTCAAGAGCCCTTAAGGCTAGAGCTGGATGAGGTCCTCACCCGGGAAGAGACATATAAAGCAATTGAACAACTGAAAAGTGGCAAAGCAGCAGGTATGGATGGAATGTCCCCAGAGGTCTGGAAGGCTGGCGGAAAAACTCTGCATGCCAAACTGCATGAGTTTTTCAAGCTCTACTGGGACCAAGGAAAGCTGCCTCAGGACCTTCGTGATGCCATCATCATCACACTGTACAAAAACAAAGGCAAGAAATCAGACTGCTCAAACTACAGGGAATCACGCTGCTCTCCATTGCAAGCAAAATCTTCGCTAGGATTCTCCTAAATAGAATAATACCTAGTGTCGCCGAAAATGTTCTCCCAGAATCACAGTGCGGCTTTCGCGCAAACAGAGGAACTGCTGACATGGTCTTTGCCCTCAGACAACTCCAAGAAAAGTGCGGAGAACAAAACAAAGGACTCTACATCACCTTTGTTGACCTCACCAAAGCCTTCGACAACGTGAGCAGGAGAGGGCTTTGGCAAATACTAGAGCGCCTCGGATGCCCCCCAAAGTTCCTCAACATGGTTATCCAACTGTACGAAAACTGACAAGGTCGGGTCAGATACAGCAATGAGCTCTCTGAACCCTTCTCGATTAACAATGGCGTGAAGCAAGGCTGCGTTCTCGCACCAACCCTCTTTTCAATCTTCTTCAGCATGATGCTGAAACAAGCCATGAAAGACCTCAACAATGAAGACGCTGTTTACATCCGGTACTGCACGGATGGCAGTCCCTTCAATTTGAGGCGCCTGCAAGCTCACACCAAGACACAAGAGCAACTTGTCCGTGAACTACTCTTTGCAGACGATGCCACTTTAGTTGCCCATTCAGAGCCAGCTCTTCAGCGCTTGACGTCCTGTTTTGCGGAAACTGCCAAAATGTTTGGCCTGGAAGTCAGCCTGAAGAAAACTGAGGTCCTCCATCAGCCAGCTCCCCACCATGACTACCAGCCCCCCCCACATCTCCATCGGGCACACAAAACTCAAAACAGTCAACCAGTTTACCTATCTCGGCTGCACCATTTCATTGGATGCAAGGATCGACAACGAGATAGACAACAGACTCGCCAAGGTAAATAGTGCCTTTGGAAGACTACACAAAAGAGTCTGGAAAAACAACCAACTGAAAAACCTCACAAAGATTAGCGTATACAGAGCCATTGTCATACCCATACTCCTGTTCGGCTCCAAATCATGGGTCCTTTACCGGCATCACCTACAGCTCCTAGAACGCTTCCACCAGCGTTGTCTCCGCTCCATCCTCAACATTCATTGGAGCGACTTCATCTCCAACATTGAAGTACTCGAGATGGCAGAGGCCGACAGCATCGAATCCACGCTGCTGAAGATCCAACTGCGCTGGGTAGGTCCTCCAGAATGGAGGACCATCGCCTTCCCAAGATCGTGTTATATGGCGAGCTCTCTACTGGCCACCGAGACAGAGGTGCTCCAAAGAAGAGGTACAAGGACTACCTAAAGAAATCTCTTGGTGCCTGCCACATTGACCACCGCCAGTGGGTTGATATCGCCTCAAACCGTGCATCTTGGCGCCTCACAGTTCGGCGGGCAGCAACCTCCTTTGAAGAAGACTGCAGAGCCCACCTCACTGACAAAAGACAAAGGAGGAAAAACCTAACACCCAACCCCAACCAACAAATTTTCCCTTGCAAGCGCTGCAACCGTGTCTGCCTGTCCCGCATCGGATTTGTCAGCCACAAACGAGCCTGCAGCTGACGTGGATATTACCCCTCCATAAATCTTCGTCCGCGAAGCCAAGCCAAAGAAGAAAGAACTTTGTCCAGCGCCCCTCACGGAAACTTACAGCACCTGGTGTTCTTAGGCAGTCTCCCTTCCAAGTACTGATCAGCCTTGAGGCTGCTTAGCTTCTGAGATCAGACAATCTCAGGTGTATTCAGGCTATTAGGTGCTGTTAGGTGTATTAAGGGTAGCATAAGAGCATTTTTGTGAGGTTCACTCAGGATCCAGGTGGCTGCTGGGAACAAACTGTCTTTAAGCCTCTTGGTGAGCAATTTTCTGCCCTTGAATGGTCTTCCTGATGGGGAAAGGGAGGAGAATGTGTCTGGAGTGTGATGGGTCCTTTAGTATGTTAGCTGCCTTTCCTATGCAGCAGGAAGTGTTCATGAAGTTAATGGAGAAAAGAGAGATTTATTAGATGTTCTGAGCTGCATTCACCCACTTCTGCAGCTTAAGCATGTCTCCTCTGGACATGAAGCCCAAACTAAAACTCTGCCTCTACACTTGCTATTGATCTCTGTATTATTTTCTCATTCATGTGTTGATCTAGAAACTTTTTAAACATTGCTATTGAATGTGCTTCCACCACTTCTAGTGGTTGTTCCAGGTACAGTCAAAGTCTTAAAATCTGGACTGTTCGGGGATTGGGTCGGTCCAGATGTTCAGGATTCTCAGGCAGTACTTATAAAATTCAAATTTAAAGAGAATAATGAAGAGATGAATGGGTAAATTTTGATAGTTTATTAACAAAATATATTTTTATATAAAATACAAAGTACAAAAAAAAATTATTTGCTCCCTTTCGCGACTTATGTGCATCTGTGGCACTAACCTATGCACACAAACGCCCACTAAATTTTTTAAGTTTTAGAGTTTACGAGAAGTCAGGATTCTCAGGTGGTCTGGATTTCTGGCATCTGGAATTTTGAATGCTTATTGCACCTACAGTGTGTGTTTCTACACATCTTCATTGACTGGAGTCTTTTAGACAGGGTAAGAATTCAATTGCAGAGGTGCTGAGGCCAAAATCCTGAAATTTGGGTTGAGGCATTGTACAGAAATATAAGTCATGTTACAAAATAATTAAATGAGAAGAAAACCATTTTACTCTATTTAAATTGGCAGCTATACAAAACTTGGGTTCGGCTCCACTTGGTTGCCTCATTACAGGAAGGATGTGGAAGCATTGGAAAAGATACAGAAGAGGTTTACCAGGATGTTGCATAGTTTAGAGAGTATGAGTTATGGGAAAAAGTTGAACAAATTTGGGTTGTTTTCTCTGAAGGATGATCTGATTCAAGTTAATAAAATCATGAGGCATTGATAAAGTGGATAGTCAGAATCTTTTCTGCAGAACTTCAAAATGAGGGGTGAAAGTTTAAGGGGGAATGTTCAGGGCAATTATTTTACACAGGGTGACTGGAATGGGCTGCCGGAAGTAGTGATGGAAGCAATAAAATAGTAGCATTTAAGAGGCTTCTAGATAGACATGAATATGAAGGGGATGGAGGGATATCTATCAAGTACACACAGCATATTTTTAGTTTAATTTGGATATCACGTTTAGCACAAACATGTGGTCCAGCGTGTCTGTACCTGTGCTCTACTGTTTGTGGTCTGTATATTGTCTGCACCCAAGTTTTGTCACCACTTTTGAAAGTGGGAGCAATATTGAGATATTGGTACATTTAGTTGAAAAGGGATTTCGAAGGTTTTTTCCCCCTCTTCAGCAACTACGATCACGGTGCACAAAGTAATTTTTACAGAAATATTACTTACATTCTCTGTGCTTTTAGGCTATTTGTATCCAGATGCAATAATGAGCCTATCCTGCAGTACCATTTAAATAGAGTAAAATGGTTTTCTTCTCATTTAATTATTTTGCATGAAAAGTCACTGTGGTAATCAGATGTTATGATGAGTTTATTGTCATATACATTGTATAATGCACAGACATTCTTGCTGTAGCTAGATGCATTTAAAAATACCACGGTATAGTAAACCTTATGAATAAAAAATGACAATATGTACAAAAGATAAATAATAAATATTCTCAATAATCATAGTGAAAAAGATGTTGACTTACAATAGTGCATGCAGTCCTTTCAGAGCCATCTGTGATTCATGCAAGAAGGGGAGGTTCAAGAGTCTGATAGTAGTTGGAAATAAACTGTTCTTGAATATAGAGGAGCTGGTTTTCCAGCTCCTGTACCTTCTGCCCAAAGATAGCAGTGAGAAGAGGTATTGACCGAGTGGTGAGGTGTCCTTGATGTCTACAGTGGAAGTTAAAGCCTGTGATGGACCCGGCAGTGTTTGCTATCTTCTCCAACCTTTGCATTCCTGGGCACTTGAATTACCAAACCAAGCTGTGATGCAACCAGCTGTGATGTTAACTGATAAAGAAAGACTTGTATGACTTCCGGTTATCTGAAAATGCTTATGGACTAATGAGGGCAATTATGTACAATTAACAACCAGACTGCAAATTTTCAAAATGGTCTGTTACAGATGACCCTGATGACCTTTTGGTGACCCGGAATGGAAGAACTCTCCTTCAGAACTGGCAGACAAATCCCAAATTGCGCCTCCTTAACTTGGTGTACGATGTAACACCCCCTGACTTCGTTGATTTGGTAATCACAGACTTGGGAATGATGCCCTGTACCTCAGTACCAGTAGTCCTGCGTGTGAAAAACGTGGAATATTAAGACTTTACAAAATAGTCTGGTGAACAGGAATGAGCACTGATAACAGTTGTTCTGGTACTTTCAACTTTTTCTCTGGCATGTAAAAATAAACAAAATAATTTGGTTCACTCTTGTATGCTTCTGTGGAATGAGATGACATGATTAAACAGTTTGTTAAATTGAAGACATTTATTTCAACATACTTGTTTCTCATCCCAAATGATGCTTCTTCCCCGTCTCGCAGAAATAAACTCCTTATTAGGTTGACAGTAAAATCACAGGTCCCTGGATGAGATGATAGAGTTGAGACATGCCTCAACAATACTGTCAATTTAACATTGTAACTTGCCACAGGGAGGTTCAAGAAAATTGCACAAGGTGAGTCATTCTTTTGGTACATTGCATCAAAAAAACTTGTTTATCTGACATCTTTAGCACAGGAAAGCATTCCAAAGTGTTCACACAGAAATATTAGTCAAAAAATGCCAAACCAAACAAGGAGATGGAAATAGAAGAGTGCTTTAAGAAAATAGATGATAGGAATAAGTATGGGCCCAGTCTGCTGATTTAGTGTAGACAGGGAAAATTTTCGAGAATAAGCTGCAGAAGTTGGCAAGAGAGTACATGATTGTTACAGATTACGTTTATCATGTTTTGGCTGGACATGTTTGTGTGAACTATCAAGCTGAAATATTAGCACAATATTTTTAATGTAATATTGAGCATTTTTTTTACAGTGTTAGTATCAAAGTTCTAGATGGCAATTGGAATCTCCATTTCATCAAAACATGCCCGAGTCCCTCCAACTCTATATTTAATATTAATGTGTAACCTCTAGTTCCATTTTATGAGATTTACTGCAAAGCAAAATCATAGGTAATTAGCATCTTTGTGTCTTGTGCTGATCTCATCAGGAAGTGGATTCTTTTACTGTTCCCTTTTGGGTGACAGCCAACCTAGTATTTAGCTTTTAAGTTATGATGGATAGATCTTCTAGAACATGCTTGTTAGTTGTTTATTGGTTCAAAATTGAGGTTTTTTTTGTGAGGCAAATAGAGTAAAAACCCCTGTTTCTGGAATTCAAGCAACTGGCAAAAAATAAAAATAAAAAATATGGAAGTTTATAATTGGCACGCCTCACTGTTAATTTGAAGCCACTGGAAAATTCACTTATCTGGCATCTACCAATCCCCATAGGTTCTGGATACCAGGGTTTTACTGTAAATGTCTCCTCAATCATATCCTGACAAATGTATCGGTCCGGAGCACTGAAAAGCTTCCACTGGTTTAGTTAGTCAGGCATAAATTTAAGAATGCATTTTAAAACAAAGTATCTTTTTTTAGTTTTCTCTAGCACCGTCATCAGTAGCACCTCTCTTTTAAAAAAAAATTAGCCGTTTTTAATGAATGCACTAACAGTGTTTTTTGAGACTACAAATCATTCATTATTTTAAAGAGTTAAGCATGAATTATTTTGGTAGCTGGGGTTGCAGATAAAGGGTTTACCCAACAGATGGCAACAATGTTTTGAAAATCAGCAAAGGTTCTCAGCAAGCATATTTGTTTCATTAAAATGGCACAGCATGTGACTTGTCACATGATTAAAGCTGTTTTCTCCGTTCAGAATGATTAACTTGACTTGACAGCAAAACATTTCTGTGAACTGAAAGTCACTGTTACATACTGATAGCTAGAAGTTATCAGCTGTTTTTCATAACCTGTGCTATTTGCAATTCAGTTAATCACTATTAAGAAAAATGGTTCAAACTGGCATGAATTATATCCTGAAAAAGTATTGCTGGGTTTCAAGAATTCTCAATGACCTCTCAATAATGTGCTAAACTATAATATCTGAGCAAATAATTTGGCTCAGCATTTCCTGTGCTCTTGTAAATATTTTTTAATTGAAGATTTTAGGATGAGGGACAGTATATGACTTTTCAGTCTCTATTCATGTGTGTTCCAACCTTTATTTAGTGTTCTGTAAATGTTTAAAAATCTCATTAGAATTATGTAATTTCCTTCATGTGTCTCCTGTGAGAATTTGTTCAATGTGCTTGATATTCTCACAGGAGCTGGATGCTCGGTTCTTGGATCTGAAACGCTACTGCTTCCCCTTCCCACAGCTGCAGTATCTTTTGTTTTCAGCTTTCCGGCATCTGCACATTTTTCTATGATTTATCTCATTCAATTAATGCCCTGACAGAAAAGGGGAAGTTCTTGCTAAAAGGATTGCTGAACTTTTCACAAATGTTTTCTTCAAAATGGCTGATGGAAATTTTGAAGCTGTGAACCCAAAGGACTGATAAAAGCACACAAGAAGAAATAGCAACAGGATTGAGGCACTTGATGCCTTAAGCCTGTTGGGCCATTTAAAAATAAAATCATGGTTGAGCTGATTATAACCTCAGTTCTATATTCCACGGCTAGTAACATTTCCTTATCGAGTGTCTATTAACTTATACTTTAAAAACTTGAATTAGAATTTAGATCTACAGCACAGTAACAGGCCATTTTGGCCCACAAGTCCATGCCACCCAATTAATCTACACCCCCGTTACATTTTGAATGGTGGGAGGAAATCCACGCAGACATGGGGAGAACGAACAGACTCCTTTCAGACAGCACAGGATTTGAATTCAAGTCCTGATTGCTTGCTCTTTCAGGGTGTTGTGCAAACCACTATATCAACCATGCCCCCCAATGTTCAAAGATTCCAGTCTTCAAAAGGAGGTTGAAGTGCCACTCCAAAGAGTCGCTGCTCTGGGATAAACAATTATGACTTGCCTTGCATAGGTGACTGGTTATTTTTAAACAGTGAGCCTAACTCAAAATTCTTCCACAAGAGAAAACCACTTCTTCTTGTTCACCATATCAAAACCCCTTTGAATCGAAGTCTTTTAAACCATATATAACCTACTGGACCTGTCCTTGTTATATTGTCTATCTTCTCTCTCTATTCACGGTTCTGATGCAGGTTCTTGACTTGAAGTGTTGACAAATCCTTTCTCTTCAGGGATACTGCTCAATTCACTGACTTCCTCCAGCAGTTTCTTTTTAGTCATAATATGTAATTGGCTTTTTAGTCAAAAATCTGCTTTTTTAAAATCTGATGAATGTCTCTCAAACAGCTGCAGGAAATAGCAAGTGAGTCACAAGATTGTCAGTGGCTCTCTCCATTTTGCAAAGATGCAGAGTAGTTGGGGGAGAGAGGGCTGAAGTTAGTAGTTGGGTAAGTCACGTCTCCAGAATGGAGGACCATCGCCTTCCCAAGATCATGTTATATGGCGAGCTCTCCACTGGCCACCGAGACAGAGGTGCACCAAAGAAGAGGTACAAGGACTGCCTAAAGAAATCTCTTGGTGCCTGCCACATTGACCACCGCCAGTGGGCCGATATCGCCTCAAACTGTGCATCTTGGCGCCTCACAATTCGGCGGGCAGCAACCTCCTTTGAAGAAGACCACAGAGCCCACCTCACTGACAAAAGACAAAGGAGGAAAATCCCAACACCCAACCCCAACCAACCAATTTTCCCTTGCAACCGTGTCTGCCTGTCCCGCATCGGATTTGTCAGCCACAAACGAGCCTGCAGCTGACGTGGACATTACCTTGCTGGACTGGCACATGTCAGGAAATTTAAGGTCCATATAATAAATTCCCAAGTGTGTGCATAATGTAAAGGCCGAAGAGATGCTGGCAGCTGAGATATTTTCACATTATGGTCCTGAGAGTGTAGCATGCTTTAGGTGTGGGTGATTTGGACAGAGGGAATGAAGTTAATTTAGCAACACACTGGACTAGCCTAACTAATGCTTTAAGAGATTGTTACCATCGCTCTAATTGCAAGAACCAAATATCTCCAGGTAATGAATGGAAAGATCCCACTGCTGAGCCAGTAAATCCTTTTGAGCCGGTGGTACCCCAACGCGTTCAGGCTGCCAACCCCTTCCCGTGGTCTAACAATGAATTTGTACATTTACAGCAGAGTGCATCAGAAGTTGAAAAGAGTTTATGGACTTTGTATGGTTACTTAACTGTATGGGTTAAACTATGTAACTGTCATTGTGTATTTGTTTTCTTGATGTCGATCGAACCCATGGAAATGATACCATAACTGTTAATAAGGTTTCACTTTGGGACTTGATTCTTGGGTTTGGGATCCCTTAGTAGATATCAAGTGACAACGGCCCATACTTTACTGGTAAGGTGGTACCTGTATAGGGATCTTCAAAGGACTTACAGTGTATACATCACTTTATTGCCTGTATAAACTGGGGCAGATGAGAGAACGAATGGAATACTATATGAGGAAACCTGATTAAGGAGACTAGAGGCCCTTCCACTGACCCTCATGACATTTCAACTTGCTCCAAACCACGCAACAGGCCTAGCTGCACACAAGCTATTACGGCAGTCCTAGGCACTTGCCAGTTGCTCCTCCCCTTCTGTTAAACAAATGGGAATGTGTGGCAGTATTGTGTGACACAAACTCAAACTCTTAAAGATGATGGAAGGTTAGAAGATCACCACAGGGACCCATACCAGCCAGCTGGGAGATAAACGATTTGTGAGGTCCTCTGAAGGAATATCTGTCTTTAAACTCAAAGTTGGAAATAAATGAGTCTTGGTAAAATGGCTAGTTACAAACAAAGAAAAAGAATGAAAAAAGATTTTAGTTACCCCAAGTTAGAGGATTCAATAATATATATGGAAGACTGCAACATGCCTCAAGGAAGATGAGATATTGCTGCATAGGCAGGACAAGTATTTCATCAATATAAATAAATATATGTTGTTTTGTACATATGAGAGCCTCGGATAGTTAGTGTGAGCGGTTCATTTGGTTGATCAGCATTATCACTGCCTGTGGGAAAAAGCTGTTCCTCAGCCTGGTGGTGCTGGCTCTGATTCTCCTGTATCTCTTCCCTGACGGGAGCAGCTGAAGGATGCTGGGTGGAAGGGGTTCTCAGTGATTCTACGCACCCTTTTCAGACAGTGACCCTGGTAGATCACATCAATGGGGGGGGGAGGAGATTCTAATGATCCTGTCTGCCACTCTAATGTTCCTGTAGATTGACTTCTGATCCATTTCTCTGCAACAACCATACTATACTGTGATGCAGCTGGCTAGGACACTTTTGATAAGAGTTTCTCTAGAAGGTAGCCTTGCCCGCTTCACTCAGGAAGTGTAGTCACTGATAAGCCTTCCTGATAAGTGAGGAGATGTTGAGTGTCCATGAAAGATCATTCCAAGGACGTTGGTGCTCTCTACTCTGCTACAGAGTTGTTGATGTGTAGTGGAGGGTCCTGGTCCTTTTGAAGTCCATGATCATTTCCTTCGATTTATCCGCATTGAGACTCATGTACCATTTCATGAGATTTTCCACCTCTTCTCGTTGTTGCTTATGAGGCTGACTAATGTGTCATGTGCAAACTTGATGTCACTGTTGGAATTGAATCTGGCGATGTGGTTGCGTGAACAGGAGTGGGATGCACTACTGCTCAGTGTGACAGTGCTCGATGTTCTGCTACTGACCCAGACAGACTGATCTATTTGTTTGGAAGTCCAGGATCCAGTTACAGAGCAGGGTGTTGAGTCCCAGCGAGGACATCTTCTCCACCATCCTCTGCGGATTGATCATATTAAACGTCGAGTTCAGGTGGGCCAGGAAGAAGTGAAGTGACAAGGCTATAGCATTGTCTGTGGAACAATTTCTTCTATAGGCAAATTGAAATGGGTCCAGCGTCTCTGGGAGATGTGCTTTGATGTGTTCTGTCACCAGACCATCAAAGATGAAGTATTCATGAGGTCCAATGAAGGGATATCTGTCTCAAATCCTTGTGGGTACATGCATACAAAGTGCTACTGACTGCATATACACTTGTAAAGGTGCAAGAAAGACTGGCTTGGGTAAATACGTTGCATGTAAACTGCTTCACTTCTGAATTAGTGGACCAGTTGTAAGAAGATTAAGTATTTTTAAAAATCTAACCATTTTGGCCCACGAGTCCTTGTCGCCCAATTTACACCCCATTAACCTATACCCCTGTTACATTTTTGAATGATGGAAGGAAACCAGAGCCCTCTGAGGAAACCCATGTAGATGCAGGGAGAACGTACAAACTCCTTACAGACAGTGTGGGTTTTGAACCCCAATCCGATCCTGATCACTGGAGCTGTAAAGGCATAGCGCTAACCACTATGCCCTTATTCTCCTTAATGTCAAAAGAATAAATGTCACAGAAAGAGAGAAATTGAGTCCTTATAGTGGTGGGGTGGGAAAAATAAAATTTAGATAAATGTGGGAGCACTGATCAAGGTCCCAACACTAAATGCAAACTGACCAGTTCTTTTCATGAACGCTGCCTGACCTGATGACTGCCCTCAGCATTGGCAGCTCTTGTGTTTTATCTAGTTGTGGGAATATGTGCTTGTGGTTGTTCGCAGCTAGCTACTGACTTAAGATAATGGCAGAGAGAAGTGATTTATAAGGGGATTAGAGGATTAGTTGTGGTTTATGTGGAGAACTTATTCTAACTAAATAAGTTAAGAAGAAGTGGAGGTCACAGAAAGTTGTTATTTGGGGGACAACTTTAAAAAAATATATATTGTATTGGTAAAAGCTATCCTGATGTTGGTAAAACTCACCCCATTACAAGGGATGGTTTTGTGTTGTTGGCTTGTAGTTAATGTGGGCTTCTGGATTAGTTTTAATTATGTTTGGAAATCAGAGAAGAATTTTTACTGTTCTCCCTTTTACAGGTATTTGCTTTTTCATGGAGATAATTTACCTCTAAATGGGTAAGGTATGTTGTGACAACATAGCTGGATTCACTAGTAAAGTTACTTCTTGTCCAGTTCTTTTCACTTGTACAATGTTTTCCACTGAGAAAAACTTGAATTTAAAATTTAAATTTTGATGTTCAGCATGGTAATGGGCCCTTTCGGCCCACAATCCTGTGCTGTCCAAATACCCCAATTAACCTTCAACCCCTGTAGGTTTTGAAGGGTGGGAGGAAATAGGAGCACTGGGAAGAAACTCACGCAGACATGAGAAAAACATACAAAGTCCTTACAAACAGTGCCAGGTTCAAACCCAGGTTGCTGGCATTGTAAAAGCATTGTGCTAAAACACCAGGCTAACCGAGCTGCCCTTGTGCAGAAATATAAGGACTAAATTTTGGAATCCTGGTGCACGCTGCACAAATTCATTTGCTATCACTGTCACTTGGTCTGTTGTGATTCAAGGCAAGGAACACAATTAGGGATCCAATGCAAATTTGATATCACAGTGATCATTTTCACCACAATCAAAGGTAAATGATAAATAGATAAGTTGTTTAGGTTAATTTTAATGCAATGTGCATTTAATGGAATAAATGGGAATTATGCTTCAAAAATTACTCATCCTACAAAGGCCTGGACCACATTGCATCAATTTATGTAAAATGTGAGTTCTGTTGAAAAGCTAGTAAAGTTGAAGAGCGTCCTGTCTACTGGGAACACTGCAGGGGGAATGCTGAAGAATGTCCCTTGTGCTGGGAATGCTGCAGGGTGACGGTCCCATCTGCTGGGAACACCCAGGATAACCGCCACGTAAGTATTATTTATGTTAATCTACTTTTAGAGTTCTCAGTTAAGTGATTACAAAGCATGCATCAGACTGGAAAAATCCATTCCTTGTGTAAACCACCTGGCCGCCTGTTCCACACATTGTTTATCCAGATATCGTTTTCATACATCCATCCTTTCTCGTGAAAATGCACAAAAATATCTGCCGGGAATTTTATTTTAGGTTTAAGTTTGTACTTGAAGATTATCATGAGTCTAACTTCACCCTATCAGCCATGTATGATAACACCACAGTAAACCTGGTCCTTTCATGACCTGTACTTCTGGACTGCACGGTTTTCACACCTTTAAATCCCATGGTTCTATTTCCTATCCTGTCGAAATCCATGGGGGTTTCATCTATGTTTCCAATATTTGCCAATGCGAACTTGTTTCTGCTGGTTATGTCTAATAAACTAGTGAAAACTTACAATTTTATGATCAAGATCTTTTGGTAGTTTCTGAGTAAATTATTTTTTATGTAATACCAAATTTTTCCTGTTCATGAAACAGTTGCACCAGCTTACTGTAGCTTCAAAATCTTTACTGTGTTCTGGGTACAACTTGGTCCATTTCAGTGCAAATGCTCTTTATTTTGTGTGACTGTAGCAATGTTGCTTCTCTTCACGTACCCACGCTGAAATATGATTTTCCAACTGGCCAATGAGTGATCCCTCTTCTCAATGGTATTTTTCTTAAAGTCTCTTTCTCCAATCTCTTACCAACTTCGTGTATTGTCCCAAATGTCCTTGCAGCAGCTTCAGTTGCTGGATTTCTTGGCCATTTCTATTTCTTTTACCTTGAAACTTCTATTGTTTTGCTGGAACCTCCATAATAACAACCATCCTGGCCAATGCCCAACACCTCATACATGGCGATATTTTGGGGGTGGGGTCGACTTGTGTGCCCGATATATTTTAAAACTATTAAACGAGGTTGAAAATGGGGACCTGACTTACCTGCTTTTTGACTTGTATGCCAAAATATACAGTAATGTGAAGATAGAAAGTTCAGTGGGTATATATGGCGAGAGAAATAAAGTTAATGTTCTGGATTATAGACCTCTCATTAGAACTAATAAATAAAAGTGATGTATCAGGGAAAGAGGTGAGTGATAAAGAATGCAAGTCAGGAGTCGTCAAATGCCAACAATGGACGGTGATGCAAGTCAACACAGGTTGTTAATGGGACAAATGGCTTGGATGAGGCAGAGAATTAAAGTGACATATAACCAGAAGCTCAGGATCATGATGTACTCTGAAATGTTTGTTGCAGTTATAGAAGAAATCTGTAATAAATGTTATTTTTTTCCTATCCACAAACCATCAAATGCAACTTCACAAAGGTGAACCAGTGAAGAAGAAATATTCATTCTAAGTCACCAAAGTTAGTCCATAGCTATGACTTAGGAAGTTCAAGAAGTGGAATGTGGGGGGCGTGGCAAGATGGCGTAGGGAGCGGACGTGCCTTCCCGGTCTCCTCCAGGCAGTTATATAAATACCCGTTTTAAGAATATTTCTTTTCTGTTAAAAGTCTTTGTTTTGTTTATCAATTGTTTTTAGTTTAAAATGGCAACAAAGATTAAGGAACATAGAGTTCAAATACAGAACAAAACTACACTCTCCGACTTTGGAAGAAACTCGGCCTACTTGCCCAGACAGAACCACGGAGTCAAGGCTGGAATCTTCTTAAGAACGGAGCTCATTAATTGGACTGTCGGATAAGCTGGCCTTGGACACCCCTCTGAAAGATGGTGATGAATATTGATTTGAAATGTTTTATGAAGATAAATTGCAGTAATTGGCATTGGTTGCCCGTGAGTTTTAAAAATCTAGATAACATTAAAGTTTATTAGTGATTTTTTTTGGATGGAATATCGGAAGGATGAACTTATTATCTATAAATACAGAATAAAATTACATTCTTTGACTTTGGAAGAAATTTGACCTATTTGCCCAGACAGAGCCGGAGTTGGTGCTGGAATTTTCTCAAAAACAGAACTTATTAAAGTTGATTTCGGACTCCTTTTTGAAAGATGGCGACGAATGTTGATTTGAAATATTTGAAATATTTTCTGAAGATAAACATATATATGGAACTCCTTGACCTGCAATAAGGTTTATCAGTGATTTTTTTTTGGATGGAATATTGGAAGAGTGAATTTATTATCTGTGAGTATGCATACATTGCAAACAGATTTTAATAGTTTTGAAAAGGTTTTTTTTTAAACTAAACAACAAGATCAGTTTAATATTGAGAAAATTGGAAAAAACAGAAACTTTATTAAATTTGGAAACTCAGTAGAAAGAAACTATGAACAAGATTGATGATTTATAAAATTAAAGTCGAAGGAGCAATGTCCAAGAAGAGTTAAAAATTTTGAATAAGTTTTTCTTGAAAATAAACAATAATTTCAACTTAACATTGAGAAGATTGACAAAGTGGAAAATTTGATATTAAATTGGGAAACATAGAAGAAAGAACTTATGAATAACATTGATGCTTTAGAAGATCAAGACCGAAGGAATTATGTTCAAGAAAATTTTAAAAGATTTGAAAAAACTTTTTTTGAAAGTAAGCTACAAATTCAACTTGAGACTGAAAAGAATGGAAGATTCGGTGTTGAACTGGGATGTTCAGAGGTGTTTTAATTCAGTGGATGAAATTCAGGAAGACTTGAAAAAAAAATTTTAAAAAAAGCTTTTATTGATTGTAAACAATGTTTAACTCAGTGTTGGGAGGGTGGAAAGGGTGCAAATTTTAATATCAAGTTTGGATTTAAAAAAAAGAGTTTATGAATAAGATTGGTTAAATTGATGACCGGGGTTTTATGGATATAAGAAATGTTGATTTTTCGGTTTATACGTGTGTTTTGTCTGCCTGGGTGGGGGGGAGGGAGTGGTACTTCTGCTCCCGAAAGTCATATGCCACTTGTGGTTTATACCACACCCATTTGGGTTTTTGGGAATTAACCACCACAAGGTGGTTTCCTAAGGGGTTAGGGGAGGTGGGGGGGAGGGGTGAAAATTTGAAAATTTTTTATTATCTATTATGTAATATTATACTAAGTCAATTTGAAATGAATATATGGAGATACTATAAATAAATTTCAAAAAAAAAGAAGTGGAATGTAACATCAGTTATTTTTATTTCCAATCTTAAATCAATTGCAAACTAAGAGCATAGATAGCATTTCAATACAGGATCATTTATTAGATGTAATTGTCTTGCTTTGTAATTAAATATTTGATTAGCTACAAACTTTGTTTTGAATAAATCAATTTGTTTAGACACCTTAATTCCTGAGCCTTTTTTTCCCTCTCCTGAAGGTGAAAACAATGCCATTTATTCACTCGGCCTTTGTACTCCACAGTTCTTCAGTATTAAATATGGTTTCCTTAAACAAGAGGTCTTTGTGCAAAATCTGACCTACATTAACTTAAAATAGAGCTCCTCTGTGAAACTATGGCAGTTCCAATCAAAATATAGAGCATTTAAAAATGATAAATCTACCAGTATCTATCTAGATGGGGTGATTAATTTGCTTTAAATCTGAGTTTTGTGGTTTCAATTTGTAATTTGTGCTCATTCAAATTTATAGCCAAGTTAATGATTCTGCATTTGACAGATGCTTGTGACAGGTGACTCCTTATAATCAGGTCAGCCAATTTGTGTATGACATCTTTCATGCTGGAGGGCCTTCAGAAGCATGCTGTGGGGTTCATTGTTTTTATTGAATAGCATCAGCTTGACTTTGCCCTGGATTACTGAAGAATGAGGAAACAGTGCTTTGAGTTGAAAGTGCGGAAGAAATTTTGATGCCTTTAAATTCTGCTTGTTGAACTTCCTCCGTGCCTGAATGACATTTAGTTAGAAGAACTATTGCAGTAAATGTTTATATACTCAATGCCTTCTTAACTTTGAGACCACCAGACAATGCAGTGAGTTTAGCTGTGGCCTTGTGCTTTTTGTAATATGGAATAAATATTGGAGAGATCAAATTTGGAGTATTGTGTGCCGTTTTGGTCTCTTAACTACAGGAAAGATGTCAATAAGATTGAATGAGTGCAGAGAAGATTTACTGGGATATTTCCCAGACTTAAGGAACTGAGTTACAGGGAAAGCTTAAACAGATTAGGACTTTTTTTCCATGGAGCGAAGAAGAATAAGGGGAGATTTGATGGAGATATTCAAAATTATGAGGGGTATACACAGAGTAAATGTAGGTAGGCTTTTTCCACTGAGGGTAGGTGAGATACAAACTAGAGGATATAGGTCAAGGGTGAAAGGGGAAAAGTTTAGTGGGATCATAAGGGAAACCTCTTCAAACAGAGTGGTGGGAATGTGTAATGAGCTGCCAGCTGAAGTGAATGTGAGCTCAATTTTTACATTTATGAACAATTTGGACAGGTACATGGATGGAAGTGTTGCGGAGGGACTGCATGCAGTAAAAATATTTTGGCATCAACTAGAGACCTAAATGGTCTTTTTCTGTGCTGCAATGTTCTAAGGTTCTCTATTGATATGATGTACCTTTGTATTTGATGTTTTATATGGAAGAAATATTATACAGTGCTACCTTTTTGGTATTACAACAACCCTAAATCAGCTGCCTCACATGAGTCCAGTTGAGTATTGGAGTGGGTTTATTTACAGCAAATAACCCATTGTTAGTGATGTAACCAGTTCATCAAATCTACAGCCTTCTTTGTTGTCTGACTTTAAATATCATTGCTGGATTCTGTCAATCCAGTGAGATCATCAGGAGGTCTGAGCCCCATCTGAGGTTTGGCCTTGTTTTGAGATTCATGAAGAAATAGCATATAATGGAGCAATATCAGAAGAAGTATGCTGGAGTTAGTGGATATGTTAAAATCTATTAGGAGCTGCTACTCTTTAAATGTATCCTGTATATCTTAAAAGCAGTTGTTAGTGGAATACCCAGCTGCTCCATCAAGCACAGTAATACCTCTTTTCCCTAGAACTCTCCAATACACACGTACACAGTGCCACATTTTCAGAGTGAACAAGGAGTGAACGATTCAGCTCCCGACCCAAATTATAGACTGACCATTTCACTCCATGCATGCTGCTTGACCTGCTGTGCCCTCTGGCCTCCTTTTGTTCACTCAAGCTTTCACCATCTGCAGATCTTGTTTAGCCAGATTTTGAGATGCTGCTGCAAGAGGAATAGGCATCCAAATCTCCTCAAACTGGTGAGAAAGTCCATGTGTTGGTGCAGCTTCTTCACAGTGGCCTCCATGTTCTGCCTTCAGTAGGGGTTCTCTGATATGTGGAGCCCCAGAAACCTGAAGTTACCTCCACCGCTGCTGTCCCATCACTGCAAAGAGGTGCGTGGTCCCTCAGTCTCCCCTTCCTACATTCTCAATAACATCCTTGTTCTAATTTGGCTTGGGCTGATTAAACCTTGATCTCAGGTTGTTATAGATTTCACCAAGGCTGTCCTCCCCACCACTCCTCTAACTTCATGTTGCTGCTTCAGTTCTGGGCTGTTGTCATCCAAATTTTATTCACTTCACTATTAATCCATGTTCTTTCATTTACTTGACTTTTGACGTTTGGAATATTTCCCCACGCTTACAAATTTTATAAATCTCCATAAAACTAGGCCAGAGATATTGCTGCTAGACTATGCCAGTCTCTAGACTATATAATACCTTTAACACAAAGAAGCTAAATGTCTTGCTGACTGACTCCAACAGGCTGGATGGACCTGTCAAATAGGCTGACATTTGCAAGTGTTAATGAATGACTGAGACTATGGCAAACAGAGCCATATTGCAAGCAGCTTCCAGACTGCATCCATTGTATATGCTACGAATTCATATCTTTTAATTATAACATGTACATGTAAAAAGCCAAATGAAGGAGGATGAAAGGTGGGTAACTGTTAGGAGAGGGACAAAAGAACGTAAGGTGCCAGAGACGAGCCCTGTGAATGTAACCCTCAGCAATAAGTACGCCTCTTTGAGCACTGTTGAGGGGGACATCAAGGTTGGGGGGAGTGACAGTGGCTGTGCCTCCGGCACGAGGTCGGCCCCTGTAGCTCAGAAAGGGAGGGAAAGGAAGAGGAGGGCAATTGTGGTAGACTCCATAGTTAAGAGGATGGATAGGGGATTCTGCGGACGCAGCAAGGAGAACCGGATGGTGGTTTGCCTCCCTGGTGCCAGGGTCCGAGATGTTGCTGCTCGTGTCCCAGATATCCTAAAGTGGGAGGGACAGGAGCCAGAGGTCATGGTACATGTAGGTACCAATGACATAGGGACAATTAGAGAAGAGGTCCTAAAAAGTGAGTACAGGCAGTTAGGTAGGGAGTTAAAAAGAAGGACCGCAAAGGGGGTAATCTCTGGATTACTCCCTGTGCCATGTGACAGTGTGAATAGAAATAGAATGAGGTGGAGGATTAACACGTGGCTGAAGGGGTGGAGTAAGGGGCAGGGTTTTAAGTTTCTGGATAACTGGGACCTTTTTTGGGGGAGATGTGACCTGTACAGTAAGGACGGGTTACACTTAAATCCCAGGGGGACTAGAATCCTGGCAGAGGTATTTGCTAGGGCTACTCAGGATCCTTTAAACTAGAATGGTTGGGGGGAGGGAACAAAATAGTACAGAGCAGTAAGGAGAAGGTTAGAATGCAAACAATGAAAGTTTGTAGTAAGTATTTGAATATGGATGGGCAGGTGATAGAGAAGGGAAATGCTCTGGAAGAAGATGAAGGGCAATTGGCAGGAAAAGTAAATAATGTTGTTCTTAAAGATGAGGGAAAACAGGGATTAAAAAATGGGAAATCCCTGAAATTCATATATTTTAATGCCAGGAGTATTGTAAAAAAGGTAGATGAGCTGAAGGTGTGGATTGATACTTGGAAGTATGATGTGGTAGCGATTAGTGAGACATGGTTGCAGGAGGGATGTGATTGGCAACTGAATATCCCTGGGTTTCGTTGTTTTAGGTGTGATAGAGTCGGAGGGGCAAGAGGAGGTGGGGTTGCATTGCTTGTCAGGGAAAATATTACAGCGGTGCCTAGGAAGGATAGATTAGAGGGCACATCCACGGAGGCTATTTGGGTGGAACTGAGGAGTAGGAAAGGAGAGGTTACACTTGTAGGGGTGTATTATAGACCACCCGGAGGGGACCGAGACCTAGAGGAGCAAATCTGTAGGGAGATAGTAGATATTTGTGATAAGCACAGGGTTGTAATTATGGGAGATTTTAATTTTCCACATATAGATTGGGAAACACATTCTGTGAAAGGAATGGATGGGTTAGAGTTTGTGAAATGTGTGCAAGATAGTTGGTGCCGACCAGAGAAGGAGCAGTGTTAGATCTACTGTTGGCAAATGGGATGGGTCAAGTGACGGAGGTTAGTGTTGGCGAGCACTTCGGGTCCAGTGATCATAATGCCATCAGCTTCAATGTCATTATGGAAAGAGAGAAATCAGGGCCAAGGATTGAGGTTTTTTGATTGGGGAAAAGCTAGATTTGAGGAGATGCGAAAGGACTTGCAGGGTGTGCATTGGGACAATTTGTTTTATGGGCAGGATGTAGTAGAGAGATGGAAGTCTTTTAAAGATCAGATTTTGAGAGTGCAAAAGCTTTATGTTCCTGTTAGGTTAAAAGGAGGGGCAAAAGGTTTGAGAGAGCCGTGGTTTTCAAGGAATATTGGAAACTTGGTTCGAAGAAAAAGGGAGGCGTACATTAGATATAAGAAGCATGGAGTTAAGGAGATGTTTGAAAGATACATTGAATGTAAGAGGAATCTTAAGAGAGGAATTAGGAAAGCTAAAAGAAGGTACGAGAAAACTATGGCAAGCAGGGTGAAAACTAATCCAAAAGAGTTCTACAAATATGTTAATGGTAAGAGGAAAGCTAGAGACAAAATTGGTCCCTTAGAAAATCAGAGTGGAAAACTGTGTGTGGAACCTAGAGAAATGGGGGAGATATTGAACAGTTTCTTTTCTTCGGTATTCACTAAGGAGAAGGATATTGGGAGATGTGGGATAAAAAAAGCAAATTGGGTAAATATGGGGAATATAGAGATTACAAAAGGTGTAGTTTTAAGGCTTTTGAAGAATATAAAGGTGGATAAGTCTCCGGGACCAGACGGGATCTTCCCCAGGACATTGAGAGAAGTGAAGGAGGAAATAGCAGAGGCTCTGGCGGTAATTTTTCAAATGTCATTAGATATGGGGATAGTGCCGGAGAATTGGCGCATTGCGCATGTGGTTCCGTTATTTAAAAAGGGTTCAAGGAGGAAGCCTGGCAACTATCGGCCTGTAAGTTTGACGTCTGTGGTAGATAAATTAATGGAGAAAATTCTTAGAGATAGTACTTATAAACATCTGGATAGACAGGGTCTGATCAGGAGCACTCAACATGGATTTGTGGGAGGAAGGTCATGTTTGACCAATCTGATTGAATTTTTTGAAGAGGTGACTAGGAATGTGGATGAGGGTAGCGCAGTGGATGTTGTCTATATGGACTTCAGTAAGGCCTTCGATAAGGTACCACATGGAAGGTTAGTTAGGAAGGTGCAGTCTTTAGGTATAAATTTTAAGATAGTCAAATGGATTGAACATTGGCTGAAAGGGAGAGGCCAGAGAGTGGTAGTGGATAATTGTCTGTCAGGTTGGAGGCCGGTGACCAGTGGTGTGCCTCAAGGATCTGTATTGGGCCCATTGTTGTTCGTTATATACATTAATGATCTAGATGATGGGGTGGTGAATTGGATTAGTAAATATGCAGACGATACTAAGATAGGTGGAATAGTGGATAATGAAGAAGGTTTTCAAGGATTGCAGAGGGATTTGGGCTGCTTAGAAAAGTGGGCTAAAAAATGGCAGATGGAATTTAATGCTGATAAGTGTGAGGTGCTTCATTTTGGTAAGAAGAATCAGAATAGGACATATGTGGTAAATGGGAGAGCATTGAGAAATACAGAAGAGCAGAAAGATTTAGGAGTGACGGTACATCGTTCCCTGAAGGTAGAAACTCACGTGAATAGGGTGGTGAAGAAGGCTTTTAGTATGCTAGCCTTTATCAATCATTGCATGGAATATAGTAGTTGGGAGGTGATGTTGAGATTGTATAAGACGTTGGTGCGGCCTAATTTGGAGTTCTGTGTGCAGTTCTGGTCGCCTAATTATAGGAAGGATATAAACAGAGTGGAGAGAGTGCAGAGAAGGTTTACCAGAATGTTGCCTGGGTTTAAGTATCTGGAGTATGAGGAGAGATTGGACAGATTGGGTCTTTATTCTTTGGAGCGTAGAAGGTTGAGAGGGGATTTGATAGAAGTATTTAAGATTATGAAAGGGATAGACAGAATGGATGTGGATAGACTATTTCCGTTAAGAGGAGGAAAGTTTAAAACAAGAGGACATGAGTTAAGAATTAAGGGGCAGAGGTTTAGAGGTAACATGAGGGGGAACTTCTTTACTCAGAGAGTGGTAGCTGTGTGGAATGATCTTCCGGGAGAAATAGTGGCGGCGGAGTCAATTGTATTATTTAAGAAAAGGTTGGACAGGTATATGGATGAGAAGAAGATGGAGGGTTATGGGCATTGTGCAGGGAGGTGGGATTAGAAAGGGGTGTTTGGTTCGGTGCGGACTAGAAGGGCCTAATGGCCTGTTTCTGTGCTGTAATTGTTATGAAGTTAACCATTTTGCAAATGTGCAAATACTGACTGCAATGCTTTAACTTGTAACAATGCTTTCAAAGAGATAACTCTAATTTGTATGTGAGAATTGGTCCTTAAATATTGTACACCTTGACTGGATTCTTTGAATGAGACCAAACAGTCTTAATGAGGTAACCTTGTCTATCCAACACCACAGACTGCTCAATCCCACTAGAGTTACTCGAATAAAGTCTGTTTGAATTGCACTGTGTCTTGGTTGTAATTTTTGTATTTTGATAGAAGCTTGACTTTAAAACTGTGCAGCTGTGGAGGCTGCAGAAGCGCTGGAGGCGAATCTACGGACACTTAGTGACTCAGGATGGGGGGGGGGCTCTACTGCAAGAGGCACTTCAAACAATTTCTGCCCATGGTGAATCTGTCTGCCTTACATCAGGACTGCCTAAAGAAATCTCTTGGTGCCTGCCACATTGACCACCGCCAGTGGGCTGATAACGCCTCAAACCGTGCATCTTGGCGCCTCACAGTTTGGCGGGCAGCAGCCTCCTTTGAAGAAGACCGCAGAGCCCACCTCACTGACAAAAGGCAAAGGAGGAAAAACCCAACACCCAACCCCAACCAACCAATTTTCCCTTGCAACCGCTGCAATCGTGTCTGCCTGTCCCGCATCGGACTGGTCAGCCACAAACGAGCCTGCAGCTGACGTGGACTTTTTACCCCCTCCATAAATCTTCGTCCGCGAAGCCAAGCCAAAGAAAAGATACATCAGGCAAAAGCAATTTCATGTAATATGACATTTTGATTACATGACAATAAATTGAATCTTGAAATTAAACCTTTGCCAAATATTTTGAATTACACCCTTTTTTTTTGGTCAAGCTCTGTAATATAAGCCAACTTTGACTATCTTGTAAAGATTGTGATACTGAGGATAATTTACTCTAGTTATAAAGTCAGGGTCATAATGTAGAAACAGGTCCTTCACTCCAACTTGCCCACGCCAGGCAAAGTGTCCCACCCACACCAGGCCCACTTGCCTGCATTTAGCCAATATCCCTCTAAGCCTACTGTATCCAGGTTGACTAAAGCTCTGCCATGGAATGCTAAGTCACAAAGGGTTAACACATACCCATATAACTGAAGCTCCTCGCTTTGCTATTTTAACATTGGTTGTAACTGATCCTGTTTAATATGTGACAGTCCATGTTTCTCTTGGGTTTGTTTATTTTGATTGGATTCAACAAAATGAACAGTAAGCTCTAAATTGTCCTGTGGGCACTTAACACCTCTGCTATGATGCGAGGAAAGAAATTCCATGAGCTATATTAATCCAGAGCTGTCTGTAAGGAGTTTTTACGTTCTTCCTGTGTCTGTGTGGGCTTCCTCCAGATACTCCAGTTTCCTCCCATCCTTCAAAATGTTCAGGGATTGTAGGTCATTTGGGTGTAGTTGCAGGCTCATGGACTAGAAGAGTCTGTACCATGCTGTATGTCTAAATTTAAAAAAAAATAACATTAATATCTTCTGGGTGAATTTCAGAGCCTTTCATGAACTATTACTGGGATTATTGACCTAATTGGTTTCTAAAAGATATTTAAATCGAGTTATTGTTTTGAAGAAAGGCAAAAATATATCTGAATATAAAAAATTAGATTCAATTGCCATTATGAGAGAAAGTGACAGTGAAGATGTCCAATTTATTTAAAATTAATTATATTTTTTCTATATTTCCTTTGTGATTCTCAAATAATTTGGTTAATTTGCAAACAGTGTTCAATATGTTTCTCTAGGGAACTATTATAATAAGACTGAGTGTGGCAAAGAGACAACAACGTAGAATAAGAGGTAGGATGTGACTGCCAGACCCATTCATGTACTGCATATCATAAGTATTTCAACAATTCATATTACAGATCTATCCTCCAGCAGTCATAAACCAAGCTGACTGATAACTGAGGAAAATATGGCTAAACCATTTGGTCCTGTGTGCCTTTCTTTGTAAATCAGCACAATTTGAAAAGCTGCATAATCCAATTTTATATACGCGACATGCAAACTCTTTTAAAGAATATAATTATCTCATTGGTTGCAGATTTAGTCTGGCACGAGACAGTTCTAAATGGATGTTTTCCAGTAGAGTAACAGCAATGTAAAATTGAAGCATTTGTAATATGAATGTTCTTTATTCTGTAGAAATTACATTTGAAGGCAGCCTGTGTGCAACTCAAAATAAGATCATTATGAATTTTAAAAAGGATATTGTATTCTACCTAAAATACATTAGCATTTTATGAAACAAAACATTAAGCTGACACAATATATAACCATTTTTTGACCCATGTTTCCAAATATTATTTTGAACAGATGGATGAGAAAAATAGTAAAATATTCTCTTAACCTAACTCAAGACAAGGTTAACACAGTGCAGTGAACTGGGATTCACTGGTAGTGTGTTATGCTGATATGGTAGTGGTAAAAGGGGGAAACAAATCCAGGCTAATAATTGACTGTAGCCAAACTATTAATCGGTATACACTCCTGCATGCGTACCCCCTCCCTCAATTTTCGGACTTGGTGAATGATATTGCGCAGTATCGGATCTATTCAACCATCGACCCGAAAGCTGCCTATCACCAGCTCCCAATCCATTTCAAGGACCGTCCATAAACAGCATTTGAGGCGAACAGTCGTCTCTATCAATTCCGAAGGGTCCCTTTCAGTATCAATAATGAGCTTTCTGTCTTCTAGAGGCAGATGGACAGAATGGTGGATGAGTATGGGTTGAAGGCTACCTTCCTCTACATCGATAACATCACCATCAGTGGCCACACCTTGGAAGACCATAACGCCAACCTCCAGAGTTTTCTCCATGCGGCAAAAGCCCTGAACCTCACTTATAAATCTAACAAGTGCATGCTCAGGACTAAATGGCTAGCTATCCTTGGCTACATGGTGGAGAGTAGCATTATTGGCCCTGATCCCTATAGGATGCATCCCCTGTTAGAGCTCCCCACCCCAGGACCACAGAGGCTTTGAGGAGATGCTTTGGGTTTTTCTCATATGCCTAGTGGATTCCTCAATATGCTAATAAGGCTCACCCTCTCTTAAAAGCCACTAAATTCCCCCTCGGCTGAAGCCCAAATACCTTTTAACTACCTCTGGAATCACATTGCAAAATCCGCCATGCACGCGGTGGACAAGGATGCTAGAAATATCAATTATGAGAAAACCAGCTCAGATTTCTCAGAAGAAACGATGCTTCAGGTGTAGCTCTGTCCACTACCCTCAACCAGGCGGGCAGGCTGGTTGCATTTTTTTTCCCCTTGGACATTACAAGGCCACAAGCTCTGGAACCCCTCTGTGGGAAAAGGAGATTCAAGCCATTATAGAAGCTATAAGGCACTGGCTGATAGGAAATTTATGTTCCTTGCTGACCAGTGCTCTGTCACATTCATGTTTAATAGTGTCAAGAGGGGAAAAATCAAAAACGACAAAATTGCTAGGTGGAGGATCGAGCTCTCCACCTACAATTATGATATTGCCTATCAACCAGGAGCTTTTAATGACCCTCCAGATACCTTGACCAGAGGAAACTTTGCCTCTGCACACATCAGCCAACTGCGGACTCTGCATAATGAGCTCTGCCATCCAGGGGTTATTCACATGACTCATTCTGTCAAGGCGCGCAATCTGCCCTATTCCATGGAAGACGTCAGAGAAATGACCAGGTCTTGCCAGTTCTGCGCGGAGTGCAAATCGCACTTCTACTGCCCCGCAAAGGCACGCCTGATCAAGTCATCCAGGCCCTTTGAATGGCTCTGTGGATTTTAAGGGGCCTCTCCCCTCCATGAACGGAAACAGGAACATCATTGCTTCCTGTTCGCCATTCCATCCATATCCAGACACGTCCACTTCATCAGTCATAAAGGCCCTAGATTCCATTTTCACCCTCCGGGTATCCCAGCTATATTCATAGTGGCCAGGGCTCATCCTTTATGAGTGACGAGCTATGTCAGTATCTGCTGGTGAGGGGCATCACATCCAACAGGACTACTAGCTACAACCCTGGTGAATGGGCAGGTTGAAAAGGAGAATGCCATGGTTTGGTAGGCTGTCAAACTGGCCCTGAAGTCAAAAGGCCTTCCAGACACGCGCTGGCAGGAAGTCCTACCTATGGCACTCCATTCCATCTGGTCGTTACTATGTACCGCAACCAATGCTACTCCTCACGAGCTCCTATTCAATTTCAAAAGGTTGGTGTCGGGAACTACACTCCCAACCTGGCTCACTCCTGGTCCAGTCATCAGAAAGCATGTGAGGAGAAGCAAGACCGACCCCCCTGGTGGAAAGGGTGAAACTGTTCCATGGCAATCCCACATACACCAATGTGGAGTACCCAGATGGCGGAGAGGACACAGTCTCCATCAGGGACCTGGCACCCATGGAACAGAGGGTCCATTGCCTCAAGTGCCCTGAAAGCCATTCTTGCCACCCCTCAGTCAGGGCCTCAAGGGATCTGTTTCAGGAGGAAAGTGCATCCCTTTCCACTGCTGAGCCAGAAACCCAGGCTGCCTCTCCTCCCTCACAGGGGACCAGGAGACCCAAGGAGTGCTAAGGCACTCCACCAGGATCTCCAGACTGCTGGACCACTTAAATTGCTAAATTTGTAAATAACTGTATATTTTTCAACTCTTTTTTCAGAATCCATATTCTTGGTCTTTATTCACAGACCCTAAATTCTGCAGGAAGGGATGAACGTAGTGAACTGGGATTCACTAGTGTGTGTTGTGCTGATGGCTGGCTCTGCCCCCATCTGCTCACATATAACCCTGGTTTCCTGCCTAAACCCAGAACCCATGAAACCCTACCCATAGCTATAAGCTAATAAAAGCATTTGTTCTCCCTCCAGTAGTGAGAGCTTTTATTCGAGCTGCACACAGCTCAAATTATTACATGATGCACTTTGGAAAATGACTATGACATGTAGTTACAAATTTCTAAATCATGCGATATCAGGTGTTATGAGTCAATCTAATTAAGTCTTTTCAAAACACCATAGTGGTGAATCTAAGACAAGGTGATCTGACATAAAACTATAACTGCTCACAGTCTGCTTGTTTGGGAAGGAAACCCACTAACCAGTGACCTGAGCAGGAATCTGCAGGTAGTCAAATATGAAAATGTGCAAATGCTGGGGTCAAGTTCAATACATAAATGTCCTGGGGAAAAACAGCTGGTCACGCAGCATCCATAGGAAGCAAAGGGTAACCAGGGTTTCAGGCCTGAGTGTTGGTTAGCTTTTACTCCTTATGGATGCTGTGTGACCTGCCAAGTTTCTCCAATACATTTGTGTATGGCACAAGAACGTGCAAGCATAGCATTGATAAATTGGCTTACTTTGCCAAGGCTCTCATAGCGGGGGTGGGGAACCTACTTGAATGACATTGTAACCCATTACAATTCAGTGTCTTCAAGAAAGGGACAGAAAAGAAAAGTAAGTAAAATGATAAATCTAGTCATTTGATGCATTAGCTCAGTTCATGTGTGTCAGAAGTACAAATTCTCACACATGAGTCTCTTTAAAGTCGGTGACACGACAAGCTTTATTTACAAGTCTGCAGAGTTGGACTCAACTGGCTTCTCGCCAAGTCAAGCCCCGATACATACAGTGCATTGATTTTTATACCTTTTTTGCTTGTCCTTCCCCTCCTCTTTAACACTGTTTTAATTGGTTAGTTTTTGCAAAATCATTCTAAGTACACTTGCATTTGTAATTATCATGTTAGTCACGTACACGACGAACTCTGCACACACTAAATTCTGTTTTTCACTCTTTTATCAATCTTTGGCTCCTACATGTCTCTTTGTGACTATGAAAGATCTCTGTTTGTTATAACATTGTCCAGCTAAACTTTTATGGTAAGCTCCCTGTCTATTCTGGCTTCCCTTTTTATGATTAATCGTCACATTTTAACTTAAGCCCTTTTTAACCTAAATTCTCTATCTATAACAATGTGTGCATTCTGCTACCACTGTACTGTCATATACACACAGATTCTCCACAACATCGTGTTTAAATAGTCAAGTCAGCATGTGTCTGTTAAAGTCCCATATATTTAATATTTTGTGCAAGCTATGTTGCACAGAATTATAAATAGAAATTGTGACAGGTTGTGAGGCAGGTTCTCCTTTGATTCACGTGTGAGAATTTGATATATGACTCCTGATAGAACTTTTTAACCTACCTCTTTCCCTCTCATTCAGTTGCTGGCAGTTTAGTTGTGTGAGGCCCCCATGGTTAGAAACTTTTATTTCTGACTTTCAGGATTATCTTTTTTTTTCATTGTAATAGGGTCATAGCTTCATCCTGGCCACCAGGGAGGAGACGAGTAATACATCATAATTTTACCCACAATTAAGAAGTGAAAATTAAATAAATAGTACGTCTGCCCCTGCCTTTCCCTGGAAGGGGGTGGGGGGGGGGGGGGCGATGCTGTGATTACCTTGAACTGTTTTTAGGGCAGAAGAGATCATTGATTCTAATTTCCTGTCTGGAATGTCCCTTGGCTTAATATTTGTCACTTCCTTCCATTATTTTCTCTGGAAGCCTGTGACTTTATTTCTGTAACAGTGGAAAATCTGAGCTGGTTTTCTCATAACTGATATTTCTAGGTAGGCTATAAACACAACCTTCTACAAGAATTCAGTCCAAACTATTGGCAACCCAAGCTCTGGACCTCCTCGGGAACCCTGCAGCATCTTCGGCATCCTCTCTCATCCTGGTTCTGATACCTGGTACTCCTTCACCCAGTTTTGAGCCAGTCTCAAGCCGTCTGCACCCTGATGCAAGTCCCCTGACAGCACCCCACAGCCTCTATGGATTCCTTGCCTCAAGTCACCAGCATCCCGCTGTATGCATGGATCTTTCAGCCTCAGAGCCCCCTCACTGGTCCACCGCCATGATCACTGTCCCGTGAGTCATCACTGCTTCTCCCTCTCAGATGGTGCATGATCTTCCTGTCCTCTGGTGCCCTGTGGCAGTCCTCCATTTTGCTGGAGTCAGCAACTCCTCATGGCTGCTGCCGATCATAGGTGCCGCCATCTTAGGCGCTGACCCCACGGTCATGGGATTTTAAATAAAACTACCCTCAGCTCCTTTAATGGGCTGTTCAAAGCCTGTGTGAAGCTACTGGCAGTTGACTGGGTAGTTGGATCCTGTGGGAGCACTGTATCTCCTCTCCTCGCTCTCCTGGGTCCGCATCAGTTGCTCCAGCAGCACCGCCAATTGTACAAATAAATGTTATGGCTTGACATCTTAAGTGTCATAAAATATCTTAATTGTTAAAACAATTCAAGACCACAAGATATAGGAGCAGAGGTAGGTCCATCGGCCCATAGACTCTGCTCTGCCATTGTAATCATGAGCTGATCCATCCTCCCACTCAGCTCCACTCCTCGGCTTTCTCCCTGCAATTCAGTGGTTCTCAACATTTTTCTTTCCACTCACATACCACTTTAAGTATTCCCTATGCCATAGGTGCTCTGTGATTAGTAAGGGATTACTTGAGGTAATATGTGGGTGGAAAGAAAAAGCTTGAAACCCACAGTTTTAATCATATCTAATTGACTTGTTCACGGTTTCATAACTCCAAAGGAAATGGGCCAATGACAATTTTTCTCAAGCAAAATATTTCAGTAACAATTGGGTCTAGAGCAGTGATTCTCAACCTTCCCTTCCCACTTACATACCAACTTAAGCAATCCCTTACTAATCGCAGAGCACCAATAGCATAGGGAATACTTAAAGTGGTATGTGAGTGGAAAGAAAAAGTTTGAAAACCATTGTAATCCTTGATGCCCTGATTAATCGTCAATCTCTGCCTTAAATACACATATATTACAATTTATTGCACTTGAACTACATTTTTCACTTTGTTGGAGTCCCAGCCCTGTTAAAATAGACATGGAGCCATACAACTCAACAGTGGCCCTTCAGTCCATATGACCGTGATGACCATTGTGCACTCATCTATATTGATTCCATTTTCACCATATGGTCCATTGCTGTCCATACTTTAGCTTGTTCAGCTACTTCATAAATCTTATAAGAGTGTCTACCACTCCTGCAGGCTGTGCTTTTCTAGAATCCAGTTACCAATTTTGATTGTAAAAATGTATTCATCACATCTCTGAAACCCTTAACCCTTTGATTAAATCGATGTTCTCAGTTTTTTGTGTAGCTCTGCTATCAGGAATTGTTATTTTATTTTATGCCATTCAATTTTTTAATACCTCAATCAGGTCTCCTCTTCCACTACAGCAAAGAAAACAAGCCCAGCCCTTTCTAATAATAATATGCTCCATTCCAAGCAATATTCCCACTGACTGCGGGCAGTTGGCAACTGCAGTCAAAGGTCTCTTACAGGCTGCAGGTTGTTGCTGAATTGCATTCAAAGGACTCAGACAGGCTGTAGGCTGTTGGTGACTGGTTCAAGGAAACCAGGTTTCAGAAATGGGATTCAAGAGGGTGCTGAGGCTCCCAATGAGCCTCAGGCCCTGAAGGCCTCCTGATCTGATTGGAGGTTTGGATTTGGAGTTCAGGTTGCCAACGGTTATAACAGTGGCCTCCACCAGATAAGACGCCAAGGTCTGAATTGATAAAATGTCCTCTTTATCACGACAGAGAGAAAATATTGGCTCTAGCAGCTCAAGGAGACAAAGGGCACTGGAATTTCATGAAACCAAGATATTTTTTTCTATCCTGATACAAGTCTGGAATTGTTGAAAAGAAGAAAATAATACGATGAAGCACACCTTATGGCAAAAGGCTATAGATTTGTTTTGCACCATCCTGCCACTCTGAAGACTTTCTTGCAAGGAGGACAGAACAAGTTCTTTCTAGATCATGTCCATGCAGAGGAATTTGTGGAAACACTGCCAGATAATCAGCAAGAGGGTGCTTGAAAATACTTTGATTAATAAAAAGCGATTTAAATTTTAAAAATCCAAATGTGAGATTGATATATGGTAAATATTCGGGGGTGGGGGGTGGTGGTGGTTAGAGGAGAGATGGACTGACTATTATTGACTCGTGTGTATTTGTGGCATATGGCACAACCCATAAAATGGAGGGGGGGGGTGTAATGAGTAGTATTTAAACAACATTAATTTTTTTGTTATTTTCTTTTTCTCTCTTTGTATATTATAATTGTTATAAATATAAATTGACTATGTATACTCTTTTCTATTTTTCGTACCTGGATTGCCAAAGAGGACGTCCCTAAACACAATGGACAATAAATACCCAAATTGTCAAGGAGGTGCATGGAGAGAGGTAAAGGAGAAATATCACTAGATTTGGATTCAATTAAATATTAATGAGTAATACATAGATCTTTTTAAGTTTTTATGTTAATATGCTAAATGGTTATGCGAAGAGGAAAAGAATGCTGACATACATTAAGAAATGTGAGTATATATGGCTTTTTTACAAGAGACTCATTTAATTGAAACCGATCATAAAGAGACTGGTTGGGATATGTTACAGCTTTTTCATTTAATTCAAAAGCAAGGGGAGTGACAATCTTGATAAAGAAGACTCTTCCAGTTACGCTACAAAATGTAGTGATGGACCCTGCAGGAAGATGTGTTATGGTACATTGTCAGTTTTTTTTCCTGAATTCTGGACTCTTCTAAATATATATGCACTGAATGTGGAATGACAAAAAAAAACAAAACAAGAAATTTGGCAGGAACACATCAGAATATATTAATAGGAAGGGATTTTAATTTTTGTTTAGATCCAGTTTTAGATAGATCAACTAAAGTAATTACAGGGACAAAGGCAGCGAAAGCCACCTTGACATTAATAAAGTACTTGAATTTAATAGACATATGGAGGAGAATCCACCCAAGAGAGATTATTATTTTTATTCAAATAGACATGATTCTTATTCCAGGATAGATTTATGTTTAATATCGTTACATTTCCAAGGTAGATTAATCAAGTTGATTATAAAGCAAGAATTTTATTGAATCATTCACCTTTATTAATGACAGTTACAATGTTAGATTAAAGAAGAATCAATCTACAGATGGAGATTTAATTCAATGTTATTAAAAAGGCCAGATTTTTGTGATTTTTGACAGAAGGTGAATTCAAATCTTTTTAAAGACTAATTCTAATTAGGTTAATAATAAATTTATTTTATGGGATGCGATGAAAGGATATTTAAGATGACAAATTATGTTAAACTTCTAAAATTAGTAATTATTATATGAAAAAGATAGACCAATAGGGAAAGAGATTACATGTTTAGAAAAAGACTTGCAAGGAAAAGCATAGAAGACTTATTAATAAGAAACTTCAATATAATACATTACAGAGATATGGAACAGAGAAAGTAATAATGAGAACTAAGCAGAGAAATTATGAATTAGGTAAGAGGGCTCATAAGGTCCTTGAATGGCAGTTGAAAGCAGAACAAGTTTCAATAATGATTAATGCAATTAAGCTGGAGTCGAATGTGACTACCACCTCACAAAATCAATAAAGCTTTTAAGCAACTTTATTCTAAGTTATATAGGTCGGAGTCACAGACAGCCAATTAAAAAAATAAAAGATTTTTTTTGTCACAAGTAAAGCTACCGAGGTTAAGTTCACAAGACAACATGGAGCTGGATGTCCCCTTCACCCCAACGGAGGTGAGAGAAGTATTGAGCTCATTATAAAGTAATACATCTCTGGGAGAGGATGGTTTCCCACCTGAATTTTATAAAGAATTTAAGGATTTGTTGATTTCTCCTTTTATGGAAGTATTAGATCAAGCACCAGTAACACAGTTTCCCAGAATCTTCTTCTATTGCGATAATAATGGTAATACCAAAAAAAGACAGTGATCCTTTAAAACTATCATAATTTAGACTATTTCATTATTAAATGTAGATTATAAGATAATTGCAAACATTTTAGCTAATAGATTGACAAAATTTTTACCAAAGTTGATAAATATAGATCAGACAGGGTTTGTAAAAAAGAGACAATGTGCGAATAATATAGATGTAGCAGTGACTTTATATGTGGAAAAGCATTTGATAGATTAGAATGGGATTTTTTGTTTAAGGTGTTTGAAAGATTTGGGATGGCAAATTTGGTTATAACCTTATATATTCAACCTAAAGTTAAAGTTGTAACAAATGGCCAGGTTTCAGCACCATTTCAGATAACTAGATCTAGTAGAGAAGGATGCTTGTTATCACCTGCTTTATTTATCTTAGTGATAGGATCACTGGCAAAACTGATTTGATCTGATTCTAATATTGAAGGATTTAAAGTTAATCAAGAGGAATATAAAATAAATTTATTTGCTGATGATTCTTTTGGTCTATTTGACACTGCCAATAGGTTAATTAAGTAAATTATACTTAAGATTGGAGAAATACAGGTTTGTATTGGACTATAAAGTAAATTGGGATAAAAGTAAAATATGCCCTTCACTATAGGGGATTATGCTCAGTGCCAACAAGATACCCAATTTAAATGGTCGATGAATGGAATAAAATATTTAGGGATACTGGAAAAAGAATAAATTAAATAATTTATATAAATTGAATTATTTACCTTAAGAAAATAGGAGAAGATTTGAATAAATGGATGATACTGCCAATAACATTGTTGGGTCAGGTTAATTGTGTTAAAATTAATATATTCCCTAGAATGTATGTCAAACATTGCCAATAACATTACCACAAAGATTTTTTTCAAGAGTTAAATAAATACATAAAATATTTTCTTTGGAGGGGTAAGATGTCAAGGGTTTCTTTAGATAAACTGACATGGAAGTTTAAGTTAGGAGGTTCACAGTCACCAAATTTTTAAGAACTATTATAAGGCAGCTCAAATGAGGTTTCTCACTTCATTTTTTGATGAGGGAGAAAAGCCAACATGGATTAAAATAGAAATGCATAAAATAGGAGAAAGAATACCAGAAGACATTATATATCAATGGGAATCGGAATTAATATCTGAAGCACCTTTGCTGAAACATTTAATTAATATCTGGAATAAGATAAACAATGAAGTTGGAACAAGGAGAATTGTCTGCCTAAAATGCCTTTGATTCAAAATCGACTTATTCCATTCTCACTGGATAATCAATTTGTAAGCATTTGGTCTTGGAAGGGAATGAGATATATAGAAGATTGTTATGAAGGAAGAAACTTAATGTCATTTGAACAATTAAAAAGTAAATATGTGATACAAATAATACACTTTTTTGTTATTATCAATTAGAGACTTATTTAAGCGATAAACTGGGTCCAGAAATGTTAATACCAAAATGTGGAGAGCTGGCAAGAGACATATAAAGACATTTAGTTCAGCCATGTACACTTTATTGCAGAAGGGGACTTCCAAACAGGGGAGACATAGGTCCAGGCAGTGAAGGGAGATGGATTTAACTATTATTATTGATGAACAAAATTGGACAGAGTTATGTTGAGATAGTATGATAAACACTAAATGTTAGATACAGATTAGTTCAATATAATTGTTTTTACATCCATTATATCTCATGCTACAAAAATTAAATAGATTAAAATCAGACTTATCAGATCAGATGTGGCCAGGAGATTGGTACTTTTTTTTTTACATTCTACTTGGTCCTGTCCTAAAGTGAGGCCCTTTTGGATAAATTTAGGAACTTTTTTAGAACAGGTTACAGGAATTAAATTCCCACAAAATCCAATGTTATTTTTATTGGGTAATATTGAAGGGATAACATCAAAATTGAAATTGCCTATATATCAAAAATAATTTGTAAAGATTGCCTTGGCAGTAGCAAGAAAATGTATAGCTATAGCATGGATCTCAGGCATGGAGTGATGGAACCAGAAATGCATAGCTGCGTTCCTATTGAGATAATTCCTTATAATCTGAAAAATAAATATGATGAATTTTTGAAAATTTTGCACCCATATTTATAAATTACAGAATGAATTTATAGATGTTTTCTCTAAACTTCAAAACCTCATTAACTTCCTTGGAAATATTAAAAGATACAAACGGTCAGAGCCGGGTGGTGAGGGGTGCCCTCTGGCAACCAGTTTTCTAGTCTTGATTTTCTTTTCCTATTTTTCTATGCTATTTCTTAATTTTTTTTTTCTATTTTTTTCTTAAGGTTTTGTTAAAGGGAGGGAATTGGGATTTTATACTATCATGTATAATATTTGATTATTATATTTTACATTTGGCTATCATTACATATATGGAAAAAATTTTAAATAACATTTAAAAAAAAAAGCCGGAACATGTTAAGTCTGTGGAATTTGCTGCCACAGTCGATTATGGAGGCCAGGTTATTGGATATATTTAAGACAGAAATTGATAGGTTCTTGATTAGCCAGGGCATCAAATTTTATGGGGAGTAGACCAGCCAGTGGGGCTGAGTGGGAAAATGGATTAGCTCATGATTAAATGGACATGATTAAATGGCAGGACGGACTCTATAGGCTGAATAGCCTATTTCTGCTTCTATGTCTTAGGGTCTTATGATGGTGTTTGAGAAAAGCCTAAAATGATCTCAGTGTTAGAGCCCTTTGAAAACAGTGTCATTGGATCCCAGGTGTGCTACCTCTGTTTCAAGATCAAAGGCATTAAAAGTCAAATTACTCATGCTTCTATTATAAGTTGTCATGGGTCTAACATCAAGATGCAGCCCCTAAGTCACAGTTGCTTTTCATAAAGTTAGCTTGATTGGCATGGTTGATCAGAAGGTGGCTTCCTTGAAGCTTGGCTGCAAAAGCCATTAGATGTCTTTTCCTTGATCTCACTCTTTTTCCATCTTTTTCTCTTAATTTTAAATTTAGACATACAGTACGGTTACAGATGCTTGTAGTCTATGAACCCACACTCCCAAAACACCTAAATTAACCTACAACCCCCATGCATTTTGAAGGATAGGAGGAAACCAAAGCACCCAGAGGAAACCCATGCAGACATGGGGAGAAAGTATAAACTCCTTATGGACAGCACCAGATTCAAACCCAGGTCTCCAGCACTGTAATGGCATTGTGTTAACCACTACACTAACGGTGCCACTCATCTGATGGACAGGACCTGTTTTTTTTATTTGCAGGATTTCTTCAGGCACTTCTGGCTATCAAATTCTGAGGGTCAAACTGCAGAAACCACTTTAGTACTGGATTCCATTTAGGTTAATTGAATAGATGTTTGTTTTGCAGAGAGTTATGGAGCGTTCCAACTGTGAATAGATTTTGATAAATCTGTTATGGAATATTTTACATGAGTAAAAGGCGGTGAGAGAACACCAAATGATGTTTAAACCAACATGGTGAAAAATGTTGCTGAAGATAAATTTTGGTATGTATGTTGTGTGGACATCTGACTAGGCAGCACTTTGGTAAAGACCACATTGTTAAAATATGGAAACGTAATCACGATTGTGTGGCCAAATATGTGGCAGTTAGTAGAGAGATATTACAGTGCCAGTGACCTTAGTTTCAATCTGGCCCTCTCTGTAAGGAGTTTGTACATTCTCCCCATGTCCACCTGTTTCCTCTGGTTACTCTGGTTTCCTTCCACATTCCAAATAGTAGGTTAATTGGTCACATTGAAGTATTTGGGTGGCACAGCTAGAAGGGTCGGTTACTGTGCTTTTTCACTAAATTTAATATTTAAACTTCTGTTCTAACTCCATTTACAAGCTTGCAGATGACATCACTGTCATAGGCTGGATTGCAAGAAATGATGAAATGGAACACAAGAAGGAGAAAGAGAATCTGGTGGCATGTGGCAGGATGATAACCTCTTCCTGAATGCCAGCAATTCAAAACATTGACATGGAAATAGAGGGGGATGAGATGGAGGGAAGAGTGTTCCCTGTATAGATCTTTGGCGCTGAGGTGGTGATGGTGGAAAGCTTCGAGCACTTAGGAGTAACTATCACCAACAACCAATCTTGGTCTAGCTACTTCAATGTTATAGCCAAGAGAGTCCACTGAAGCCTCAGGAAATATCTCAACGTCCCCAAGGTATTTTATTAATTTTTACTTGTGTCTTCATTGCATTCATCTTACTTGGTACAGGAATTGCTCTGTCCATGCCCACAAGAAACTGCAGAGAGTTATGAACATAACTCAGGCCTTCACACAAACCAACCTCTCCACCATCAATTCTGTCTATACCTCCCTCTGTCTTAAGAAAGGTGTCAACATATTAAAGGACCCATCCCATCCTGCTAACACTCTCTTCTTCCCACCTTCTGACAGGCAGACAATACATTGCCTTGAAAACATGAATCTCCAGACTCAAGAATAGTTTTCTTCCTGCTGTCATTGGACTCTTGAATGAACCTCTCATTGATAAAAGATAATGCCCTTGCACTGTTTTAACTGTACTCTTCTCTATACCTTGCACTTTTTCTTTGAAATGCTATACCTTGCACTCTTTGACATTTTGGGCCTGAGCCTTTCTTAAAGGAATAAGCAGAATAAAGAAGGGCACAGGGCCAAAATATCAGCAATATATCTTTGCTTTTTATGAATGCCAAAAAGACCAGCTGAGTTCCTCTGGCATTTTGGTGTGTTTGCAGACTTCCGTGTTTCACAAAGGTACAAGGACTGCCTAAAGAAATCTCTTGGTGCCTGCCACATTGACCACCGCCAGTGGGCTGATAACGCCTCAAACCGTGCATCTTGGCGCCTCACAGTTTGGCGGGCAGCAACCTCCTTTGAAGAAGACCGCAGAGCCCACCTCACTGACAAAAGGCAAAGGAGGAAAAACCCAACACCCAACCCCAACCAACCAATTTTCCCCTGCAACCGCTGCAACCGTGTCTGCCTGTCCCGCATCGGACTTGTCAGCCACAAACGAGCCTGCAGCTGACGTGGACTTTTTACCCCCTCCATAAATCTTCGTCCGCGAAGCCAAGCCAAAGAAAGAAGATAGCCTTCAGAGCCATGATCTACTATTGCAGTGGTTCCCAACCTTTTATATGCCCCACACCCCTAAAAATTTTTAATATGTTCTCGCTCCCCTTAAAGTAATAATTTTATTTAAGAATAAAGGTGAAGGTGACCAAAACAAATTTGTATAATCAATTTTTTATAATATATAAACAAAAATGAAAAGAAAAAATATTACAACAAATTGAAAGTTGCATAAACCCTACAAAAAAATTAAATTTTCATTCATGCGTGAAATTTCTTTAAAAAAAATTAAAGAAATAATGTTCAAATGTTCATAAGCCAATTTAAATTTAATGACTCTTTTGTTCCTGTTTATTGCTTGATTTTTTCAAAACGTGGCACCGATGAGGTAGCCAAGAGCACCAAATTCCGTGGCATGTGCCTGGCGGAGAATCTCTCCTGGTCCCCCAACACCAGATCCATTGCCAAGGAAACCCAATGACGCCTCTACCTCATGCGGAGGTTGAGGAAAGTTCAGCCTCCACCTTCCACCCTTATTACATTCTGTAGGGGATGCATTGAGAGCATCCTATGTAACTGCATCACCACCCGGTTTGGGAACTGCACCATCTCAGAATGCAAGTCCCTACAGCAGATAGTAAAGACTGCTGAGGGGATTATTGGGGTCTCTCTTCCTGCCATGATGAACATTTATAATGGTTATTGTTTGCAGAAAGCCATAAACATTGTGAAGGATTCCATACACTCCTCCCGCAATCTGTTCTCCCTCCTGCCATCCGGGAAAGGTACTGAAGCATTTGGGCCCTCACGGCCAAATTATGAGACAGCTTTTTCCCCCAAGCCATGAGGCTTCTGAACTCCGGGGACACAGTGCTAGCACATGTAACATGATATTTATAAGTGATATGTTATTTATGATATGTTATTTATATGAAGTTTCTGAGGTAATTTATCCATGTAAATAACCAGTTCCATGGTCCAGAGAAATGCTATCTCGTTTTTCACTGTACACTGCAAGGTTTATTGTATGAACGACAAATAAGCATGACTGACATAATCATAGCACCGGTCTTCAACTGGCTGGCATTCCCGCTGTCGTCCCTGCTTTCCGCCATGTGGGAGGTCACGCAGGACGACAGCCATTGGTCCCTGTGGGGTCCTTGTGATCACCGCATTTGCCAGCCATTTTGTTAGCTGGGTCATGACTCATGGGCCACTACACGACACCCACACCCAGAACCATCAATCAGAGTGTTTGCTGCTGCTTTGGGCAGCCTAACTCTGCATTGCGGGGACTGAGTCTCGACTGGCTTTTGTCTATGTGGGTTGGTTTCAGGCTGTCGAGGGTGAAAGTTTCTTCTTTGCAGCAATGTCCAATACACCCATTTTGCCTGATGACTCTGTACGGCCCATCATATGGCCGTTGGAGGGGTGCTCAGTGTGCTCCCCTTCGCACTAAAACAAATTCACAGGTGTGCAAGTCTATAGAGTCGAAAGATTTGGGCAGCCGTGTGGCGGGGCTTTGGAAGGGCTAGGGTATTCAGTCTTTCCCACAGCTGTTTCAGTGCAAGAACTCCCCTGGGATTACCAAGGGTGCTCCATAGAGGATATCTGTTGCAGAGGCATTAAAGTCCTCCTTCGCCGCAGTGCATATCACCAGAAGGACCCAAGGCAGTTCATTCTCCCAGTTGAGCCCCTTGAGCCAGGCCATCAGGGCTGCTTTTAAGTGTCTGTGGAACCGCTTCACCAACCCATTGGCCTGCTGTGGCATGGAGGAATTTGGCTAACGTTGCCCAGAGCCCTGAGGTAAACTGTGCTCCCCTGTCGGAGATGAGATGTTCTGGGACTCTGAATCTGGACACCCAGATGTTGATTAGTGCCCTGGTACAGGTCTCAGTGTCAGCCATCAGGACCGCCTCCAGCCATCTAGTAGCACAGTCAACCATAGTGAGGAGGCATCTTGCCCCATAGAAAACCAGTAGCAGCCCCACGATGTTGACATGGACATGGCTGAAGCTACGCCAATCTGGCTCAAATGTCTGGGGAGGTGTTTTAGTGTGAGTTTGCCAATTGGACGCCTGGCAGAGCGTGCAGGTCTTGACCCACTGACTGACCTGTTTGAGGAGCCCGTGCCAGACGAACCTGCTGGCCACAATCTTTACCACAGCTCTGATAGTCAGATGCACCAGTTTGTGCACCTTGTCAAAGACCTGCTGTCTCTATGCTGCTAGCATGAGGGGGGCGGGATTTGAGGGTGAAGACATCACAGGGGAGCATCTGATTGCCATGGGACGATGACAACATCCTCTTGCCACAGCTTGGAAAGTGATGTGCTGTACGCTGGGATCTCAGGGTTATCATGTTGTACCCTGGCTAGGGCTGAATAGTCTATGCTCTGGGATAGGGCATGGACAAATTCGATGGTGGGACGAGAGATGGTACATCGGCCACCACGTTCTCTTACTGGCAATGTGTTGGATGTCCATGGTGAATTTGGACACATAGGAAAGATGCCTCTGCTACCTGGCTTACCACGGGTCAGACACTTTGTGGAAGATGAAGGTTAGTGGTTTGTGCTCTGTGGAGACCTTGAATTGTCTGCCTTCCAGAAAGTATCGAAAGTGCCTGACCACCAGGTACACGACCAATAGCTCCCAGTCAAAGGTACTGTATTTGTTTAGGTGGCCAGAGGTGCCTGCTAAAGAAGGCCAGGGGCTGTCATTGCCCATCGATTAGCTGATCAAGGACCCCTCCGACTGCTTTGTTGGAGGTGTCCATTGTGAGGCAGTCGACTCCTCTGGTCTGGGGTGAATCAGAAGGGTGGCATTAGTCAGAGTGTCTTTTGCCTTCTGGAAAGGTTCTGACGCCTCTTTGTCCCAGGCAACCTCTATTTTTCCCCACCATGAGCACGAAAAGGAGGCGCATGACCTGAGCTGCTGCTGGTATAAATCGATGGTAGAAGTTCATGATACCGGTGAACTCCTGCAGCTCCTTGACAGTGAGTGGTTTCGTGAACTGCCGAACAGCCTCCACCTTTTGGGCAGTGGTTTTACCCTGTAATTTCGATCCGATGCCCCAGGAATTCGATTGTGTTCCACCAAAACTGACACATGGTGGGGTTGATGGTCAGCCTGAACTCTTGTATATGCTCTGAATGGTTGTATCTGGTAATAAGGATATCATCCAGGTAGATGAATGCAAATTGGAGGTTCCAGCCCACCACATCCATCAGCCGCTGAAAAGTCTGAGCAGTGTTCTTAACCACACTATACCCATCTCCTCCATTTTCATACACTCCTCTTTGGCGAGGACAGGTTTTATGAGGGGGAGGAGGCGGCACACCCTGGTGTGGAATGGGGGGCCCTCGATGAGTATGTGGTGCCTTACCCCTTCCTTTGGTTCTGTGGAGGAGAATTGTGGTACCACAAATTCGGGGAACTCCACCAGGATGCATGTGTAATCGTCATCGGACAGCATGACGGGGTGGGGGGGGGGCGGCGCATAAGGATCAGACGTGCCTTCCAATCCTCTCCTGACTCTTTGTTATTGTTTTGTCTATAAGTGCCCGTTGAAACTTTCTAAAAAGTTTATAAGTAGTTAGAGGTGTTAAACTAGCTTCTAATGGTACAATTGCTAAACAAAAGTAAGAGAAAACGGCAACAGATCACTAAGAAATTACATTTCCCGAAGTTATCTGAGCCTACCTGTTTACAAGAAGCCAGGACTCAGCGTGAAATGGATCCAAGAGGAAAAGTGCAGGATTCGGCAAAGGAGCTCTGCTCTGTACCGGTAGGGCTCTTTAAAGATGGCGCCCGGCAGCCTTTGGAACAAAGGGCTAGCCAGGCGTGTGTATTTCAATCAACGCCCACTATGAGCGCTGTCACTGAACTTTTGTCAGTTGAAACAGCTGGGACGCCGCCAGCTGAAGACCCGACTTTAAAGAGACGTCCACCGATCGATGTAGCGGTGGCGCTGCGAAATGCACCACCAGTTATGAAGACTTCAATAGATCTTGATGTAATGAAGGCTCTTGATGTAATATGGGTTAAGGATAACCCTGAATACCAGTCTTCTGATATTGCTGAGGAGGTTGTGGCAGGGGTTTCTACACAGAGTCATACTGCAAGAAAAGCAGTTAAACTAAGGGAAGGATTAGAAGACCCTCTGGTTATTCAGAAACAGCAGGATCCTATTGTACCTGAATCTACTCCAGTTGATATGTTTATTAAGAATCTTGAATTTAAGTTATCTTCTTCAATCAAAGAGTTAGGTAAATCTTTGATTCAAGTTAACACCAAGCTTAATACCTTGGTGGATATTAATACTCAACAGATGGTTGATTATGGAGCTTTCAAGCTTGAAACGAATGAAAGACTTGATGTTTGTGACCAAGGTATAGTTGAGGTACAAGACGTAAATAAAACAATTGAAACTTTACAAATTCAGAATAAAAATTTAGCGAAAAAGGTTGATTATTTGGAGAATCAGTCTAGACGGAAGAACGTAAAAATTATTGGTTTGCCAGAAGATATAGAAGGACTAGATCCAAGAAAATTCTTTACTGATTGGATCCCTCAAGTTTTAGGACAAGATAAGTTCCCGGATGGTTTAATACTGGAACATGCTCATCGAGCTTTGAGAAGAAAGCCTTTTCCAGGACAGAATCCAAGACCTGTTCTGGTCCGTTGTCTAAACTATTATGATAGAGAGACAATTTTGTGTGTGGCTATTAGAAATGCTCAACAAAGCAGATTTCTTTTGATGGTCCAGAACAATCGTGTTTTTTTTTATCCAGATTTGAGTCAAGAAATTATGTCTCAATGACGTTAATTTAATCCTGTGAAAGAAGTGCTATGGAAAAAAGGATATAAAGCAACATTTAGATACCCTGCAGTATTGAAGATTTTTCAGGATGGATATCAACCAAATTTTTTGATAACCCTAAAGAAGCTATGGACTTTTCTCAACTGTTATCAATTATGCAATTCCAGGAACGACGTAGTCCTCCACGGTCTCCGAAGAGAGTGGAGATGCAAGATGGGAACCAAATTTCAAGAAGAAATGGAAGCAATGGTGGTCGGAGTGACAAAGCTGATTAAATTTTAAAAAAAATTTTCTCGAGAAGATTTAGATAATGATGATAGTTTAATGTGAAATGGGAGTTAGGAGAGGGAACTGGGTGGGCATTATTTTCCAGAAGTTGTCAGCTACGTGTGAGTTATCTCACACCCAATATTTTGTGGGAGTTACCGCATTGTGCGGTCCAGACAGGAGGAGGTAGTCGTAACCTCCTACCTGTTTTTTTTAAATTAATTTTTGGATTAAGGAGTGAACTTTCTTTTTATTATTTTTTTTCAACAAAATAATTTCTTTTTTTGTTGTAGTTTTAAGAGGGGATAAGGGGAGGGGGTGTTTTTTTTTCTTTCTTTCTTTTTTTCTTGTTTTTTTTTCTTTTTTTTTCTCTTGTTGTGTTGTAAGAAATGTCTAAATTAAAGTTTGCTTCTCTTAATGTCCAGGGTTTAAATAATCCTATTAAGCGTAAGAAAGTACTTGCTTACTTAAAAAAAATTAAAAGTTGATGTGGCTTTTTTGCAGGATACTCATTTAACGGATAAGGAACATTTGAAACTTAAACGTGAATGGGTTGGACAAGTTTTTTTATTCTTCATTTAATTCAAAGGCAAAAGGAGTGGCAATTTTGGTGCACAAGTATCTACCATTTCAGTTACAGAACGAAGAGAAAAATGGTGGAAGATTATTAAAACTGAATTGTACAACCTTTAACAAGGCTTGGACTTTGCTTGATGTTTATGCTCCAGATGTTGAGGATACAGCTTTTGTTGTGGATATGTCTTTATTACTTGGACAAGCAAATTCTAATGTGATGATTGGGGGAGATTTAAATGTGGTATTGGAGCCTTTATTGGACAAGTATCCAAGAGCAATTAAGAAATCTAAAATGGCAGTACAAGTGACTAACATGATGACAGATTTGAATTTAGTTGATATTTGGCGAAGATTTAATCCTACAGAGAAAGATTTTTCTTTTTATTCTTCACGCCATAATTCTTTTACAAGAATTGATTATTTTTTAATTTCAATGCATTTGCAAGATAGGGTTATATCTGTGGATTATAAGGCAAGGTTGGTTTCAGATCATTCATTATTATTATTAGAATATCAGAGTTCGCAAGATGGAGATTTAATACTATGTTATTACAAAAACCAGAATTTATTAGTTATCTAAAAAAACAAATTGAGGTTTTTATTAGTAATAATATCAATTCTGTTTCTAGTCATTTTGTTTTATGGGATGCAATGAAAGCTTTTTTACGAGGTCAAATTATTAGTTATGCTTCTAAAGTAAAGAAAGAGAGAATCAGAGATTTAGAGAAAAAGATAACTGTTACTAAAAAAGAATTTCAAAAAAATCCTACTGAAATACAAAAGAATCAGTTAACTAATTTAAAATTTAAATATAACAAATTACAAACATATCGGTTTGAATGTTTAATGAATCTAACTAAACATAAGTTTTATGAATGGGGTGAGAAAGCTCATAAAGTCCTTTCATGGCAGTTGAAAAAAGAACAATTATCTAGGATTATACCAGCAATTAGAAAGAAATTGGGCATTACTTTTAGACAAAAAGAAATTAATGAGGAATTTTGTAATTTTTATAAAAAATTATATACTTCAGAATGTAAAGATGTAACTGAAGATGCAATAGATTCTTTTTTGAAAAATATTAAATTGCCACAACTGAATCAAGAAGATAGACAAGAGTTGGATAAATCTTTTACAGAAAATGAAATTGAAATGGCAATAAGAGATATGCCAAATGGAAAGGCACCTGGTGAAGATGGGGTTTCTATAGAGTTTTATAAAACTTTTTATGTTGATATATCTTCTATTTATAAGGATGTAATACAGCAAATTTCTAAAACTTTTCAATTACCTGAATCTTGTTCTAATGCTATAATTACAGTTATACCAAAAAAAGATAAAGATCCTTTACAGGTTTCTTCTTATCGATCAATATCGTTGTTAAATGTGGATTATAAAATTGTAGCTAAAGTTATGGCTAATAGATTAGCTCAATATTTACCTAAAATAATACATAAAGACCAAACAGGATTTATAAAAAAATAGATATGCATCTGATAATATTTTGTGTTTAATAACTTTGATAAACAAATCTAAATCTCAAATGAATTATCCAATAGTGGTTTCGTTGGATGCAGAAAAGGCTTTTGATAGAGTGGAATGGAAGTTTTTATTTAAAGTACTTGAGAAATTTTGTTTTGGTTCCTCGTTTATTGGATTGATAAAGGCTTTATATAATAGTCCGAAGGCTAGAGTTGCTACCAATGGGCAGATTTCAGAATCTTTTGATTTAACAAGGTCTACTAGGCAAGGATGTCCATTGTCACCTGCTTTATTTGCTATAGTTATTGAACCTTTGGCACAATTAATACGTCAAAATGAAAATGTTAAGGGTATGAGAGTTTTAAATGAGGAATATAAGATTAATTTATTTGCTGTTGATGTTTTATTATATTTGGTGGATCCTGATATTTCTTTACCAGCAATTCAAGAATCTTTAGAAAATGATGGTCAATTATCTGGTTATAAGGTAAACTGGGTTAAAAGTGAAATTTTGTCAATTTGTAAAGATGATTATTCAATATATAAAAATATTATAAATTTGAAGTGGACTAAACAAATTAAATATTTAGGAATTAATGTTAATACAGAATATCAAGATTTATATTCAATTAATTATCTTCCTTTAATAAAAAAAGATTAAGTTAGACTTGATTAGGTGGAAGGATTTACCTTTAGGTTTATTGGGGACGATTAACACTATAAAAATGAATATTTTTCCTCGGATACAGTATTTGTTTCAATCAATTCCTTATTTTAAAAAAAGCTTTTTTAAGGATTTATATAAAGCAGTTAGAGATTTCTTATGGAAGGGAAAATTTCCGAGGGTTGCAATGAGAAAGTTGATGTGGGACTTTCAATTTGGAGGTTTGAGACTACCGAATTTTCAACATTATTATGAGGCAGCTCAATTTAAATTTCTTAGTCCATTAATGAATACGGAGGACCCACCTAGTTGGGCAAAGATAGAAATGGCAGTTATTTTAGAAAAATTTCCACATGAGTTTTTGTTTCGATGGAATAAAAATTTATTACGAACTTATGATGTACCAATATTGAAACATTTATTGAATTTATGGACAAGTAAACTTAATAAATTGGGGCTTAAAAATAAATGGTCTGGGCGATTGCCGTTATATAATAATCAACTTGTTCCTTTTACAGTCTCCAATATTACTTTGAAACAATGGGAAAGGAAAGGAATAAAAAATTTATCAGATTGTTTTTTTGAAGGATGTTTTTGTTCTTTTGAGGAATTACAAAGGAAATTTGGTATTAGTGGAAATTCTGTATTTGTATATTATCAGTTAAGATCATTTTTAAAACAGGTATGTGGCCGACATATGATTTTATTGCCTGAAACTAGTTTTGAGAAATATGTACTTTCCATACCAAAAAAGGGGTATATATCTGATTTGTATTGTATTTTACAAGAAAATAAAAATAAGATAGATTGGGATAAAGATAAGTTGAAATGGGAAAAAGATTTAGGTTCGATAATAGCTGAAGAAGCCTGGATGGAAATTTGTCAGAATAGTATTCGGAAATTGATTAATGCTAGATTAGCGATGATTAATTATAATTTTATACATCAATTATATTTAACACCAGAGAAATTAAAAAAGTTTGGTCTTAGTAAGGTAGATTGTTGTTTTCGTTGTGATCAGACGGCTAATACTTTTTTACATACAGTTTGGTTCTGTGATCGATTGCAACAGTTTTGGAAAGGTATTCAATCTATATTTAATAGTTTATATAATATCTATGTTGTATTAGATCCTGATATATTTTTATTAGGGAATATGCAATCATTAATTGACTTAGGCTTAAATGATTATCAGATTTCTTTTATCTGTTTAGCCTTAGCGGTGGCTAAGAAATGTATAGCGCTTACTTGGAAAGATAGAAATATACTAACCTTAGATAGTTGGTATTTAGAGATGAAGTCTTGTTTAATTATGGAAAAGATATCTTTTTCAATTCAAGATAAGATGTCTTTTTATAAGCTGAAGTGGACTCCATTCGTTAAGTACATGCAATTAAGTCTGATTTAAATATGTTTTATGTGTGATATTTTAGATTTGATAACTTTTTAAATTAATATTTTTACTTGTTTTTTTTGTTTGTGAGTGTTTTTTTATACATATATAATATTACTAACTTTATTAATTCTTCACTCTTTATTTTTTTTTGGGGGAAGGGTGGGGTTTCTTTTTATATATATATATTTTTTTAGTGGCCATATATATGGGGGGGGGGGGGGTTGACTGATTTAAGTTAGGTTATTAATGCTGTGTGGTAATAATTACTTTATTTTTATTTTTATTTAAATGTATTTTTTTTGTTTTATTCATGTGATAAAATCTTTAAATAAAGTTTCAAAAATAAAAAAGGACAGCATGACGGAGTCGAGGTGGGGGGCCAGTAGTTTGGCTTCCGCCAGGAACATTATCTGAAAAGTTATGACGTGCACCAAACACTGCCCTTTTAAGTCTACCAACAGGCAATGAGCACACAGGAAATTGGCTCCCAGGACCATTTGCGCCACTGCCGCAACAGTAAAAGTCCACTTAAATCAATGACCAGCAAATCGTAGGGGGATGGTGTGGGCACCATAAGTTCATATTGAGGTGCTGTTTGCTGCTCTCAGTGCCAGGCCCATTTTGACATTCTGGGTATCATAGGCCCTGGGGGAAAGGTCAGTTATTTCTGCACTGGTATCCACGAGGAACTGCCTTTGTGACAGAGTCCCACAAGTGAAGAAGGCTGTCATGTTGGCCAACCACTGCAGTCATTAACAAAGGTTGGCCATGGCATTTCCCGGAAATACACAGAGTGGGCATCATTGATGGGCCCCCGCACCCCATCGTTGATGATAATAACAGTATGTCTGGGTAGAGGGGTCCACTTGCCTCTCTGTCTGCTGCCTTGTTGCTGGCTGGGGTCAGTGCTTGGAGGTCTGATCCACTGAGGCGCTCTTTTCTTTTGTCGCTCTCCAGAGGATGTCTGTCCATGCTGCGACTTTCCTTGTGTCTTCCAGTGAGCAAGAGTCAGATATCCTCGGGCAGCTGCTGCAGGAGCTTGTGCCCCTCGACGAATGTGAGCATCCCATGAGGCCATGTCTCCCAAACCGTCCAAGTGCAGCAGATGAGAGGCACGTTCATGCCATGATAGCCCAAAAGTGCGGGTTAATTGCTCTTTGAGGGTCACCTATTTGCCTTGCTTCGGAGGTTGGCATAGGAAATCAACAAACCTCGCTGTTGTGTCCTGGTTGAGTGAGCTCACTAAGTAGTAGTAATGGGTGTTGTCGTCAGCGATCTGTCAAAAGTGGAACTGGGCCTTGAACTGTTTGAACCACATGTTTGGCTGCGTTGCCCAGAACGTTGACAGCTTTAGCGAGACCTTGTGAAGAGCTGCTTGGTTCATCATCTTTGAGTCCAACTGCTGGTTGGACCCGCTGGGTCACCTTTATAGTGTGCATGCTATGATAAATGTGAAGTAAGAACGACACACACACAGTCGAGTCGAGGTCGAAGACTGATTTATTGCACTGCCAGCTCTCTTTATATTTACTCCCTGCCTCTGAAGACAAAAGTCATTGCAGCGCTGGCCTCTGAATGGCCAGCGTTCCCACCATTGCCCACTGTTTCCCGTTGTGTGGGAGGTCACACAATAAGATGGTCATTGGTCCCTACAGGGCCCTCATGATCACCATGTTCACTGGCCATTTTGTGAACTGGGTCATGACTCAGTTTGCGGGCTGCTACAATATCCTTATTTCCTATAAACTCCTATTTACTCCATATTAACAGCTATTTACTACAGTAATTCCCTTGTAATAATGGAAAGACAATTAATATCAGAATGTGCCAAAAAGTATAAATGTCTCTATTTTGAGAGTCAAATTAATTTAGTTTGGTTAATTCCACATTATCCTGCAATTGTGGTGCCTGGAAAGGATGGCTGCAGGAATAAGGAGAGATTGGATAGGCTAGGTTTATTCTCACCACAATGTAGGAAGCTGAGGACATTTATACAATTATGAGTGGCTGAGACAAAATACATTGTCAGAATCTTTTTTTTCTTCCTAAGACAGGGAAATCAAGGATGTCAGGTTTAAGGCAAGGGGACTTTTTTAAAGGAGATCTGAGGGGTAGGTTTTTCTACAAAGAGGATGGCAAAAATCTGTAACTAGATGCCAGAGAGCAGGCAGAGGCAGATACAATTGCAATATTTAGATGGCCACTTGGATAGGTAAGGAATAGAGGGATACAAACCTAATGTAGGCAAATAGGATTAGCATAGATTAGCATCATGGTCAGATGAGATGATGTGTGCTGAATGTTCCTGTTCCTGTTCTGTACAATTCTGCAATTGTATGAGTTAAGTATATCATGTGATTTAATATTAGTGGGGCACCAAGGGTTTGTACAATTTCAAAATGTACCACACTGCGAGCGTAGCACAAAACCCACATCATTGTGGCTGGATATTACAGATAAAACGATGAAGAAACTATCAACATCTGCCCAGGATGGTTGAGGCATTTCGGCATGTCATGAAACCTCGCACCTTGAAGGGGCTGCAGGATTTCGCCGATATGATTAACTTCTACCATCAATTCATACCGGCAGCAGCTCAGATCATGCAGCTCCTTGTCGTGCTCAAGGCGAGGAAAAATACACTGCCTGGGATGAGGAGGCCTCGGAGGCATTCCAAAAGGCTAAAGACGCTCTGGCTAACACCACCCTTCTGGCTCCCCCCCCTGGGTGGAGGCATTGACTGCTATGATGATGAAAACCTCGAGCACAGTGGTTGGATGGTCATCGAACAGCTAATCAACGGGCAATGGCAGCCCCTGGCCTTTTTGAGCAGGCGCCTCCATCCACCTGAACTTAAATACAGCACCTTTAACCGGGAGCTATTGGTACTCTATCTGGTGGTCAGGCACTTCTGATACTTTCTGGAAGGCAGGGAATTCAAGGTCTTCACAGTCCACAAGCCATTAACCTTTGCCTTCCACATGATCAGCCAGGCAGCAGAGGCATCTTTCTTATGTGTCCAAATTCACCAAGGACACATTGTGCCGGCAAGAACAAGGAGGTGTCTGATCCACTCTCCCGTCCCTCCATCAAATCCGCCCACACCCTATCCCAGGGCATAGATTATTCAGCCCTAACCAGGGCACAACATGATGACCCTAAGATCCCGGCGTACAGCATGGTGCTTTCCGGGCTGTAGCTGGAGGATATCATCACCCCCCACCGGCAAACAGACACTCCTCTGCAATGTCACTACCAGCAAACCCTACCCTATCGTTCCAGCAGCAAGTGTTATGAACTTATATTTGAACAAAATTAATCATGCCTAATTCTAACGTAATTAAGCTTTATGCTCAGCACAGTATGAGCCCATCAGTCACTGTTATTGTTGTGTGGACTTATATAAACCTTTATAAGGGACCGTGGGAAAGTTCTAGCAATAAATAGCAATAGCGGACAATTTTTAAACAGTGTGAGAAAGTTGGTACCACTATCGCCTACAATTTATACAGCGTGGGAAAGTTGTTAGTGCCATCACGTACAATTTATACAGTGTGGGAAAGTTGTTAGAGCTTTCATGTACAATTTATACAGTGTGGGAAAGTTGTTAGAGCAATCACATACAATTTATACAGCGTGGGAAAGTTGTTAGTGCCATCACATACAATTTATACAGTGTGGGAAAGTTGTTAGAGCTATCATGTACAATTTATCCAGCGTGGGAAAGTTGTTAGAGCTTTCACATACAATTAATACAGCGTGGGCAAGTTGTTAGAGCTATCACGTACAATTTATACAGTGTGGGAAAGTTGTTAGAGCCATCACATACAATTTATAAAGCTTGGGAAAGTTGTTAGAGCTTTCACGTACAATTAATACAGCGTGGGCAAGTTGTTAGAGCTATCACGCACAATTTATACAGCGTGGGAAAGTTGTTAGTGCCATCACATACAATTTATAAAGCGTGGGAAAGTTGTTAGAGCTTTCACATACAATTTATACAGCGTGGGAAAGTTGGTAGTGCTATTGTGCACAGTTTAAACAGCATGGGAAAGTTGGTACCGCCATTGTGCGCACTTTAAACAGTGTGGGAATGTTGATAATACTATTGCGTACAATTTATACAGTGTGGGAAAGTTGGTAGCACCATCGTGCACAGTTTAAACAGTGTGAGAATGTTGGTAGCACCATAACTATATGCTCTATGGCTCTATTAATGGATGCATGCACGGAGCACTCATTGAGGGGTTTCTCTGCTGCATGGCATTCTGGGAAGGCAGGTCCACCATCGCTTTTTCCCCATGCTTTTTAAACATTGTCCGCTATTGCTATTTATTTCTTCTCTCTCTCTCTCTCTCTCTCCCGCTGCGACTTCCCTGTGGCAAAGTTTATACCTTCATTTTAATTTTTTCTTCCTGCACTCACTCAAAAACTTGTTTCATTTCTATCATTTTGTTTCATTTTTGGATTTGCCCATTCTACACTTGACTGATTGCAACACTGACTTCGGCAGAAGATGACATCATCTCACGCCAGTGTTGAGAAGATTTTGCTTTCACACTAGACCCTTTTTAGGCTGATTGGCTGTTAATTCCTGGGACCACTTGCAAGTGTGAACATGGCTATATATTTCCCTTTCCATTCTGAATTCACACTCATGCTGCATAATGATCTATCAGACCTACAAATAGGAGTAGCCATTCCTGCACTACTTGCCTGCCATTACTGCTTTTATGAGTGGCCACCCATTACTTCTTCCTGTGCTTGCCGGTACTGTGTCTATGGTGGCACAATGGCACAGCTAATGGAGACTCTACCTCATAGAGACCAGGATCCAATCCTGACCTTGGGTGCAGTTTGCATGTTCTTCTTGTAATCAAGTGGGTTTCCTCAAGGTGCTCTTGTTTCCTTCCACATCCAAAGGCGTACAGGTTGGTATGTTAAATGTCCACTGTAAATTATCCCTGGTGTGTATGTGAGTGGTAGAATCTGGGGAAAGTTAATGAGAATATGGGGGAGAATATAAATGGTATTAATGTATTATTAGTTTAAACGGGTGATTTATATCTGCATGGATTGGATGGGCTGATAGACCTGTATCTTTTTTGACTCTTTGGCATTAAATTGATCTTTGCTGTCATTTACCCAGCACATAATTCACTTCATGCCTATGTCATATATAACAGTATTTCCAGTAATTTTCTTCTTGTCTGCTTTTCAATGTCATGTTTGCTATTGTAATTATGCTTACCACAAAGTTCCTGTTTATATTTAAAAGTGACTATTCTGAAATTCTAGGCCTAGAATTTCCACTGCACAATTACAGCAACTCTATTCTCTTTACACCCATGACTGTGAGGCCAGGCACAATTGAAATGCTGTCTACACCACGGTTGTTGGCAGAATCACAGATGAAGTGTACAGGAGTGAGATGGATCAGCTAGGGGAGTGGTGTCAATCCAACAAACTTGTACTTAACATTAGCAAAACTAAGTAACTGATTGTAGACTTCAGAAAGGGGGAAACCCGAGAACACAATCTAGATGACGGAAATGTCATCGAGGAATCAGCAATGGAGAAGGTAAAGATCTTCAAATTCCTGCGAGTCAACATCTCTAAAGATCTATCCTGTCAATGCAATCATGAAGAAGGCTCACCAGTGGCTCTATTTCATTAGGAGATAGCAGAGATTTGGTATTTCAGAAAAGATTCTTGCAAATTTCTACAGGTGTACCGTGGAAAGCATTCTGACTGTTATTGGTACCACTGTCTGGTATGGTGATGCTAATTCACAGGACAGGAAAAGGCTACAGCGTTGTGAACTCAGCCAGCCCCAACATGGGCCTTAGTCTTCACTCCATTAAGGATATCTATATGAAGCAGTGTCTTAAGAAAGCAGCTTCTATCCTCAAGGACTCTCAACTCCAAGGCCATGCCCTCTTCACAATGCTACCATCAGGAAGGAAATTCAGGAAACTGAAACACCTAATGTTACAAGAACAGCTTCTTCTGTTCTGCCATCAGATTTCTGAATGGACAATGAACCACATACCCTATCTCACTTTTTTTCCCCCTCTTCTTTTACACTTATTTTATTTTTAAAATTGGAATGCAATTTTTTTTTTTTAAATTTTTTAAATTTTTTATTTTTCACACCATAAATCACATTAGCCATGATGTACACTTTTTCTTTTTCACACATATACAGTGACTTTTTCTCCCCACCCCCCTCCCTCCTCCCAAGCCACCCCTCCCACCCTCCCCTCTCATCCATTTTAGGTATACAATCTAGGTTGCATTAAACCCGTCAGACAATGTTCATTCAACAAAAATACACCAGAAATTCTACTGAGTCCATTCTTTTCTTTCCTTCTCCTTCCATCAACTTAGGTAATGTTTGTCCCCAGTAGGTTTTCGCTATTGTATTTAATGTAAGGTTCCCATACTTGTTTGAATATTTCAATATTATTTCTTAAACTATATGTTATTTTTTCTAATGGAATACATTTATTCATTTCTATATACCATTGTTGTATTTTCAAATTATCTTCCAAATTGGAATGCAATTTAAAGCAATTTTGCATCTGTAATAAACAATAATTCTGCTGCAAAAGAACATATTTTGTGACACATGTTCATGGTAATAAATTCTGATTCTGAATTTGGTGGCGGGTTAGTTTTCTTACAGGACGTTGGTGCTCTGCAAGGATCAGTGCTGGGACTTCTGTTGTTTGTGATATATATAAATGATTTCGATGTTAGTGGTCTGCTTATTATCTTTGCAAATGACACAAAAATTGGCAAAGTTTTCAAAAGATACAGCAGGATATAGATCAATCAGATTAATGGGTGGTGAAATGGCAAATAGAATTTAATCTAGACAAATGTGTGGTGTACTTTTGGGTGTCAAATGTAAAAGGAAAGTAGACAAAAATGTTAGGATCCTTAAGAACATTGATGTGCAGAAGGAGGATTGGGGTGCAAGTCCATAGCTTCCTGTAAGAACCATAGAACGTTATAGCACAGAAACAGGCTGTGGTGATATGTATGAACTGCTGTATATGACTTGCTCCCTAGTAACTCCTCCCCTTCTGACCTGGCCAAAAGGTCAACCTGTCCCCCTATCCATTCAGTCGTGCACATGGAGTCGGGCCAGCTACTATCTAAAGTATATTAAACCCTATAGTTTATCATTTCAGTCTTTGGAGTCATTGATAGAGCATATCACAGGCTTCTTCAGCCCTTCTAGTCTATGTCAAAACCATTTTTTGTCCTAGTCCCACTGACCTGCACTCAGCCCATAGCCCTCCTTATTTTATTTTTTTATTTTTATTTTTTTACGTCTCCCATCCATGTACCTGACCAAATTCCTCTTAAATGTTAAAATACAGCCTGCATTCACCACTTCAGCTGGCAGCTCATACCACATGCCCACCACTCTCTGTGAGAAAAAGTTTCCCCTCATATTCCTTCTAAACTTTTCTCCTTTCATCCTTAACCCATGACCTCTGGTTCGTATCTCACCTACCCTCAGTGGAAAAAACCGACCTACATTTACTCTGTCTATCCCCCTCATAATTTTAAATACCTCTATCAAATCTCCTCTCATTCTTCTGTGCTCCAGGGAATCAAGCCCTAACCTGTTTATCCTAAATGGATAAGATGGTAAAGTAGGCATGTAGCATGCTTGCCTTCATCTATCAGGACATTAAGTGTGAAAGTTGAGAATATGTTGCCACTGCACAGAACTTTAGTTAGGCTATATTTGATGTATTGTGTGCAGTTCTGGTCATGACACGGTCACAAGGATCTGGAGAGTCCAGGATATTCAGTGGAGTAGAGATTATCAGTAGAGGTTGAACAAATTTAGATTGCTTTCTCTGGAGGGTTGAAGGTTGAGGGATGACCTGATGAAAGTTCATAAAATTATGAAAGGCAGAGACAGGGCAGATAGTCAGAGATTTTTTTTCCTCAGGGTGGAAATGTCAAATACTAGAGGGCACAGATTTAAGGTGAGAGGAAAAGTTTAAAGGAATTTTGTGAGGCAAGTTTTTTTAGGTTCCTGAAAGGTGCTGACCAAGGAGGTGGTAGAATCAGATACAACAGCAATTTTAGGAGTTATTTAGACAACTAAGTGAACAGGCAGGGATGGAGGGATATAGCCATGTGCAAACAGAGGGGATTAGTTTAAATTGGAATCTTGATCACCAAGATATCACGGATTGAAGGGCCTGATCCTATTCTTTATTGTTTATACTCTGCCACCTTACTATGTGATCCCACCACCAGACACATCTTCCTTGCTCCTCCCCTCTCTGCCTTCTGTAGGGACCGTTCCCTCCGTACCTCTTTCATCTGCTCCTCCCTTCCCACCATTTGTCCCCTTGGCATCTACCCCCGTGACTGCAGGATATGTTCCACTTGTGCCCACACCTCCTCCCTTATCACCATTCAGGGCCCCAAACAATCCTTCCAAGTGAAGCAACACTTCAATTGTGAATCTGCAGGCTTCATCTACTGCATCTGGGGCTCCTGTTGTGACCTCCTCTACATCAGAGAGACTGGATGCAGACTGGGAGATCATTTCATTGCTTGGCCTGCCACAATAGCGGGCATCTCCTAATGACCACTCCCCCCCATTTCAATTCCCTGCCCCATTCCCTTGCTGACATGTCTGCCCATGGTCCAGACACTGCCAGACATCATATTCAATCTGGGTACCCTCCAGCCAGATGACATTAACATGGACTTCTCTGATTTTCATTAGCCCCTACACCCCACCCCCCCATCCCACCATTTTTCCTCTGATCCTTAGAGAGCCACAGGGGCTCTCTCTCCTCTTTTCCCTCTGAGTTACTCCATTTGTATATTCACAGAGCCAAAATCCATCCCCCCACCCTGTCAATTCTCTCCTTTCCTTTCCCATGGCCTCTTCTCCAAATCAAATATTCACCTTTTGTCTGTTGGTCTGTACTCCTCCCCCTGCCATTTCTTTTATTCAGGCGCTGCCTGCTGTTTCTCATTCCTTGAGGAAGAGATCAGGCCCGAAATGTCAGAAATACATCTTTGCCTCCTGTGGACACTGCGTGACCTACTGAGTTCCTCCAGCATTTCTGACTCTATTTATTAGCGCAGCATCTGCAGAGTTTGTGCTTCACTCTGTCTCCGTTCTATGTTCATCAGATGTTGTCTAAATTGTTCCTGACAAGAATAATGTCCAGAGATGGCAGTTGGGATATCATTCATGCTCTGATTACAGGGAAGTGAATCAGTTCTTTAAGTTACCCTCTCCAAGGCAGATGGAGTACAATTGAGTCATGGAGCCAAGAAACAAAGCACAGGGAAAGGAAGAGGTATTGCATTGTGATTTGAGAATCTGCCCAGTGGCTCTGGCTGCTGTGAGTATCGGAATAGTACAGGGCTATTTTAATCCCCAGCACATTTTACTGAGATCCTCATATGGCAATGCTGTGAGCCTTATGAATGATACCTGTGGATTCCCTGTGGCTTCTAATCCAGATTGCATGTGTGTTTGAGCTATGTCATAGAGGTCAAGACTCAGCATCAATCCACACTGTCACTATTGATGTCTACCTCAACTTGCTATTTTTTGCTTCATTATCCCACCCAAATTCCACACTGGAGGTGAGTAGATTTTATTAATTTTTCCTTCAGACTATACAGAAGCAAGCAGAGAAGCCATGAGCATTTGCCTACATTAGATTTTCCTCAAAGTGAAGGTATTCACCAATTTCACTAATTTTTTAAAAAACTCCTTAGAGGCCTTTTCCAGAAGAAACCCTATCAGACTCTTTGGTTGTAGCCCTGGAAGATCTCTATCATCTTCTTACATAAGGAAGATGTCTCTTACTGGAACAGTTCTTTAATTTGTACTTGCCTTCTGACCCACTTGGACAATTTTACAAACACCATTTCATCATGGGACCATGATAATTCATTCGGCAACAATAATCCTCTAGGGTCAGAATCCGATGATGATGTATGGAGAGTGAATCCAAGGAAAGCATCTAGTCTGGATGGAGTACCTGCCAAGTACTGAAAACCAACTGACCAATGTTTTCATGGATATCTTCAACATCTCACCCTGATAGGCCTCAATTGTTCCAGTGCCTAAGAAGAGTGTGGTAACCTGCTTAAATGACTACTGTCATGAGGCACTCATATCCACAGTGATGAAGTGCTTTGAGAGGCTGTGGTAGAAGCATGTCTAATCCATGGAGGAAAAAACTGAGTATCTCTACAAAAGAGAGGTACTGTGTGGTGGAGTGGGCATCGAGGGAGTGGTTATCATCAGATTAAGGTGAGTCAGAGTGGTAAGGCTTTGGTTCCACAAGCTACAGTGAGAACAGGTAAGAGGAGAGGAATAGTTGGAGTTGAAATAAGAAAGGGCTACCCTATTCAAGGAACAAAAAGCATTCAGCAGGTAGGCACAGGCAGGGGCAGGTTTTAGATATCATATACCTGTATTTTGTTCTTCTAGTTATAAACAATGGGAATGGCTGACAAGGCAGGGGAATGCTCCTATTGCAGAATGTGGGTCATCAGGATTCCTGATGACTTCATCTGTGAGAAGTGCATCCAGCTGCAGCTCCTGACAAGCCAGGTTAAGGAACTGGAGCTGGAGTTGGGTATGAACTCAGGATCATTTGGTAAGCAGAGGGGGTGATAGACAGGAGTCACAGGGGAACTGTCACACCTAGGATGCAGAAGGAGGATGTAAGGGTGACAGTCAGGAGAGGGAAAGGCAACAGGCAGGCAGTTCAGGGCACTGTTGTGGCCATTTCCCTCAATAACAAATATACCATTTTGGATATTGTTGGGGGGGAACGACCTATCGGGGACAAGCCATGGCAGTCAGGTCTCTAGCACAGTGTCTGGTCTTGTGGCTAAGAAGGGAAGGGAGGAGAAGAGGCATTCTGTAGTGATAGGGGATTCCATAGTTATGGGCTCCTTGAAAAGGTTCTGGGGAAGAGATCAAATATCCTGGAAGGTATGTTGCCTTCCTGGTGCCAGGCTTTGAGATTGCAGATCAAGTTCACAGCAGTCTCAGGAAGGAACATGAATAGCCAGATAACATGGACCACGAAGGAACCAAGAATGGGGGTAGGAAGGGTGAGGAGATCCTGCAAAGAGAGTTCAGGGAGTTAGGTACTAGGGTGAAGAACAAGACCTCCAGGGTTGTGATTTTGGGATTGCTATCTGTGCCACGTGCTATGAGGTTAGAAATAGGAGGATAATGCAGGTTAACATGTGGCTAAAGATGTGGTGTAGGAGGGAGGGGTTCAGATGGAGCTCTCTTCCAAGGAAGGTGGAAACTATTCTGATTGGATCTGGATTGGAGAGGGACTAATATCCTTGTGGGAAGGTTTGTTAATACTGCTCCGGTGGGTTGAAACTAGATTTGCAGGGGAAGGGAACCAGAGTGCCAGAGCACATAAAAGACTGGAGGAGAGAAAATCGCATGAATCTTTAGAAATCAACGGGTTGTATGTGGTGGAAATGTTCTCAGGCGCATCTATTTCTATGCAAGGTATACTGTAGGAAAAGTAGACAAACTTAGAGCATGGATTGGCATGTGGAATTATGGCATTGTGACCATTAGTGAAACTTAGTTGCAGCTCAATATTCTGGCCTTCTGTTGCTTTAGATGCAATAGAATGGGGGTGTTGAAAGGGGGAGGAGTTGAATTGCTTGTCAGGGAGACTATTACAGCTGTGCTCAGTCAGGACAGGTAAGAGGGCTCATCTACTGAGACCACATGGTGGAGCTGAGGAACAGGAAAGGTATGACCCAGATTCATGCAATAGTCAACGAGAATTGGAGGAACAAATCTGTCAAGAGATTACAGATGGCTGCAGGAAATATAGTTTGTGATAGTAGTGGATTTAATTTTCCACATATTGACTGGGACTCCCATACTGTAAAGGGGCTGGATGGCTTGGAGTTTGTAGAATGTGATCAGGAAAGTTTTCTAAATCAATATATAGAGGTATGATTGGCAGCGATCAGGACCAGTGTTCAAATCCAGCGCTCTCTGTATAGAGTTTGTATGTTCTCCCTGTGTCTGCATGGTTTTTCCCCAGGGGCTCTGGTTTCCTCCCACCTTTTAAATGTACCGGGGTGTAGGTTAATTGGGTGTAAATTGGGTGGCACAGAATTGTGGGCCAAAGTGGCCTGTTATCATGCTGTCGGTCTAAATTTAAATTAAAATTTAAAAACTACAAGCTTGAGCAAATGCAATACTGGATCTCATTTTAGGGAATGAGACAGGACAGGGGAACATTTTGGTCCAGTGATCATAGTGGTATTAATTTCAAGTTAATTGTGGAGAAGGATAAGTCTTGATCTCAGATTGAGTTTCTAAATGGAGAAAGGCTAATTTTGAGGAAATGAGAAAGGATCTAGATTCTAGAATGTATGGATTGGGATAAATTGTTTTTGGACAAGGATGTGCAAGGTGAAATTTTGAGCGTATAGAGTTTGTATGTTCCAGTCATAATTAAAGGAAAGGTTAGCAGGCACAGGGATCCTTGGTTTTCAAGGCATATTGGGAATTTGGTTTGATGAATGTATTGGCAACATGGAACAAATAAGGAGTATAAAAAATGCAAGGAAAACCTCAAGAAAGACATTGCTGAGGTTCATTTTGAAGTATTATGTGCCGTTTTGGACACCTACCTACAGGAAAGATATCAATAAAATAGAAAGAGTGCAGAGAATATTAATAGGAAGTTGCCCGGACTTCAGGAACCGAATTAAAGGGAAAGGTTAAACAGGTTTGGACTTTTAACCAAGATTCACAAACCCAACCATCCGGATAAACCCATTGTCTCTGCCTGCGCTTCCCCCCCCCCCCCCCCCCCCGAACTAGTTTAATATTACCTTGACTCTATCTTTTCTCCCTGGTCCAATCCCTCCTCACCGACATCCGTGACACCTCACATGCCCTTCATCTCTTCAATGACTTCAGATTCCCTGAACTGGACTGATTCATCTTTGTGATGGATGTCCAATCCCTTTATAATTCCATCCTCTACTCAGAAAGTCTGAAAGCACTTCACTTCTTTCTGGACCAAAGACCCAACCAGTCACCCTCTACCACAACCCTCCTCCACCTGGCAGAACTTGTCCTCATTTTAAATAAATTTTCCTTTAACTAGTCTTACTTCCTCCAAATTAAAGGAATATCCATGGGTACCCACATGGGTCCAAGCCACACCTGCCTGTGGAGAAATCCATGGTGCAAGCCTGCACAGGCAAGACCCCTCAACTCTTCCTCTGGAATATAGACGACCGCATCGGGGCTGTCTCATGCACCCCCGATGGGCTTGCCAACTTCATCCACTTCGCATCCAACTTCTACCCAGATCTAAAACTCACCTGGTCCATCTCTGACAAAACTCTCCCCCCACACCCGCCCCCACCCCCCCTCCTGGGTCTCTCTGTCTCCATCTCAGGAGACAAGCTTTCCACTGACATATATTACAAACCCTCTAACTCCCACAACTACCTTGACTACACTTCCTCACACCCTATCTCCTGCAAGGATTTTTTCCCCTTTCCCTCAATTTCTCTGTCCCCACTGAATCTGTTCCCAAGATGAGATCTTCCAATCCAGAGCTTCCAAAATGTCTGCCTTTTTCCACAAACATGGCTTCTCCTCCCTTCTCTGCCTTCCGTAGGGACTATTCCCTCCATGATTCCCTCTGCACTCATTCCTTCCCACCTATCTCCCCACCCCCAACCTTCCCCCATGGCCGCAGGAGGTGCAACACTTGCGGCCACACCTCCTCCATCAACATGGTCCGGATCCAGAAACAGGCTTTTCAAATGAAGCAAGACTTTACTTGTATATCCACATCTGAGAGACCAGTCGTAAATTGGGAGATCACTTCGCTGAGCACCACCGCTCTTTCTGCTACAGTAACAGAGACCATCCAGTAGCCAACCATTTCAATTCTGAGTCACACTCCCATATTCACATGTCTGACCATGGCCTTATGTACTGTACCCCCCCTGACCACCCATAAATTGGTGAAACAACACCTTATTTTCCGTCTGGCCACTCTCCAGACAGATGACATTAACATCAACTTCACTGGTTTCTGCTAACCTGCCCGTTTTTTTCCCCTCCTCCTTTCCAGTTTTTCCAGTTCTCCTCCCTCCTTTCCCCCTCCACTCACCCAGCTATCCCTCCCTCTCTTCTCCTCCTATTACCTCCTGCCTTTTCCTCCCTCCCCCCACCCTAATGTTCGATCGCCTGCCAACATTCTTCCATACTCTGATGAAGGTCTCAAGCCAGAATCATCAATTATGTATTTACCTTTGCTACATAAAGGACACTGTTTGACCAGCTGAGCTTCTCCAGCATTTTGCATTTTTACTAGGACTTTAATCCCTGGAGCGTTGAAGAATGAGGGGAGATTTGACAGAGGTATTTAGAATTATGAAGGGGATAGACAGAGTAAATGTAGATAGGCTTTTTCCACTGAGGGTTGGTGAGATACAAACCAGAGGCCATGGATTAAGAGTGAAAGGGGAAAATTTAGAGGGATCATGAGGGGGAACTTCTTCACAGAGAGAGTTGTGGGAGCGTGGAACAAGCTGCCAGCCACGTGGTGAATGCGAGCTCCATTTTAATATTTATGAAGAATTTGGACAGGCACATGGATGGGAGAGGTATGGAGGGCTTTGGATTAGAAGCAGGTCAGTGGGACTAGGTAAAAACAATGGACCAGTACAGACTAGAAGGGCTGAAGGGGCATGCTTTTGTGCTGTAGCGTTCTATGGTTCTATTTCACTGGCTTTACACAAAACCCTGGAACACCTGGACAGCGAAGATGCATGCATCAGGATGTTTTTTGTTGACTACAATTTGACATTCAACACCATTATCCCCCCAGGACTGATCAGTCAACTCAAAAACCTGGGCTTCAGTACCCCAGTGTGTAATTAGATCCTGGATTTCTTCACCTCCAGACCCCAATTAGTTTGGATTGGCAAGACCATCTCTTCCACAATCACTATCAGTACTGGAGCACCAGTACTGCACTGCACTGTGCACTTAGATCCCTGCTCTATTCACTTTATACCTATAACTGCGTAGCTCGTTAAGACAACAACACAATTTACAAATTTGTTGATGATACCACAGTCATGGGCTGTATATGAAGGGGTGACGAATCAGCATAGAGGAGCAAGATTGAAAGGTGGCTGAATGGTGTACTAACAACAACCTCTCACTCAATGTCACCACAACGAAGGAGTTGGTTGTAGACTTTAATAAGTGAAAACCAGGAGTCTACAATCCAGTGATCATTGGGGGATCAGAGGTGGAGAGAGTAAGCAAATTTAAATTACTGTGAGTCACTATCTCGGAGGACATTTCCGGGACCTAACACACTAATCATGAAGAAAGTATGTCAGTCCTTCTACTTCCTCAGGAGTTTGCGGAGGTTTGGTGTGACATCAGAAACCTTGGCAAACTTCTACAGATGTGTAGTGGAAAGTGTTCTGACTGGCTACATCATGGCCTGGTATGTGGGCACCAATACCTCTGAGTGGAAAGCCCTTCTAAAAGTAGTGGTCATAAGGCAAAACTCTTCCCACCATAAAGACAATCTACATGGAATTCTGCCATTGGAGAGCAGCAGCAAACATCAAAGATCCACCCCACCCAGGGCATGCTCTGTTCTTGCAATGTACAAGACTCATACCAGCACATTCAGGATCGGTAGCTATCCCTTCACCATCAGACTCCTAAACAACTGATTCAATCAGAGACTCATTTAAGGATGCTCATTTTGCACATGATTTATTACGGAATATTTATTTTTTCTGTATTGACAGTTTAATTATACTTCTTTTTTGTTTACATTTCTCTATCTTCTTCTTAAGTACAGTTTGCACTACCAAGAAGCAGAAATTCTCCCTGGACTACAGGAAAAAAGAACCACAGGATTATATGTGATGTCCTGCATGTACTCTGACAATACATTTGAACTTTGAACTCATCCGTAGTGGGAAGAGTGATGCTTGTATTTTAACATGGGTTGACAACAGATGTTGTAAATATCAAGCTAAATGTTAGGAACTTGCAATAGATCAAAACAACAGTGTACTCCGAAACAGATACAAGCAACATTTTCTGGGAACAATGCAAATGACGATTGACCTATCTATTTAACTTTTAACAACATTAGTATGATTGACATCAATGTTTTAACCTACTAAAAAAAGTAAAACAATTTCACAGCAATTTACTCTAGTTTTGTTTTTTCCCAATATGGAACTATTTTGTCAATGTCTATCGCATCAAATGCTTTTGTAAAGGCTGAAAAAATTGTATAATTTTATTATGTGAAGCAGAGGAGTGTGGGGGGTAATAGATATTGGTATTTGGCTTTGGAGATAGAAAAAATGTTCCTTGTCAGCAGTGTTCCTTTTCAGTATCAGGTGTAGTTTAGCCCTGAAACGTCTATTGCTTTCACTGTAAAGATCAGACATAAAATGCTTTTAAAATAATTGTATTCTATTTAATATCTTTTGTTGGATTAAATTTGTCTTTCTTGTTTTTATTTACTGCGCCACTAGGAGGTGATGTTTACCTATGTATGGAACTGTACAAGGGAGGATACAATTTCTGCTTTTGGTAAATTTCATAGTTGCAACATCAAACTAAATTTGGGTTAAATGGGTCGGTAGGTGATTTGTTCTAATGCTTTTTTTTTTCTGAGCAGCTAATAAGAAGTCAATGAAATTGCAACTTGGTTTGTGATTGTTTTTTTATTCCCTGGAGGAAGCATCGTGCTTTCTCTGATGTCCTAGCTAACATTAAGAAAATAAAAAGGGTATTTGAGTAGAAAGCAATTACTCTAAACATTGCTATTGCAAACCAGAAGGGTCCTTTGGATGAAATTCAAAAACATCCCACATCACATCAAATAAAATTTTGCCATCTAAAATATGTATTTCCACAGCACAGTTGACCTACAGTTACCCTGACACCATAAGTGTTCAGAGCTCCTGAGACCGACAATTCTTCTGTATGCAATTCTGAGAAGAAATTAAAGGCTTATCTTTACTTTAGCGATATTCCTGAAGTACAATTCACACTGTCTGCATTTATTTCATGGAAGGAGTTTTATCAAACCACACATTAAGCAAGGATGTGAAAGATATAGAGTTCCCATTGCAGCATTATTTATCTAGGCTGGATTCAACTCAAGGTACCAAAGCTGAAAGGATATAAAGACATAAAAGCAAATCTGATAAAGATGATATTTTCATCGGTCCTGTAAATTTCAAAATTTCTGTTGCAGCTGTTACTACCCTGCAGATCACTGTGGTTGTTTCTCATCTTTATAAAGTATTTTTAACATTTTGACATTAAGGATACCAATAGGGTTTAATGCCAGGGTTTATTTGAACATCCTCTTCAAGATGCCTATTTCACTTGGTAAATGCTAAATAACTTAAGCTTTAAAGCATTTTAAATTGTATTTCTGTGTAACATCCTATTTTATTGTCATTGCATTTATGCTGGTGCAATTAACATGAAAATTCTTCAGACAAAGTAATAGCAAAAAATTAATATTGTCGCAAGAAATGTTTTTCATTAAACACCTTGAGTTGGCAACAAAATTACTTTATTAAGGGTTTCTTGACTGAAGTTGCTTCTTACTAACAAGAAAATCAACATTTTTGACCTAAGATATCAAATTAATAAGGATACTGATTTATGGCAGCCATTTTTGGCTAAAGCCCCCTTAGGACTCTACTCAAAACTTATAGGCCTCCTTCCCTGTGAAGCATTCAAATTTCCGTACTTCTCTCCTACTGACTACATAAGAAACATAAAAATAACTTATGATTTAAATCCGCCCCCCCCCCCCTTAAATTTGCTGATGTTCCCGGGAGTGGACAGTTTATGCCCCCTGTTGAGAATGGCTGCTCTTTAGAGTGAAATTAAATTCAGAACAACTTTACTAAATCATCAATGAAAAAAATGAACTTTTAAGATGTGAAGGTTTCTTGAATCAAAGTCTCATGCCATGGCCGAGAGCCACGTGTATCACCACAGGTGATGTGGATAAGCCTGATCTGCCTAACAAATTGTCTTTTGCACTGCAGCATGTTGCTTGGGAAATTCTAACTCCCAATCCTCATTGGATAAAGCCTCATACATCTCCTGCACACATTGCAAGGAAGCAACCTTTGGCAGACAGGGGCATGAATACTTACAGTTGTTTTGTAATTCCACACAAAATCAAGGATTAATCCATTCAGCAGTGTTTTTAAATCTTCCATTCCTAGGAGAACAAATTCACAAGAAATTTGTAAGAATATTTGACTTTTTATTCCCTACTTACTGTCTGATTGTGGGGTCTAACATTTGAGTGTTTCTCTTACCTCAAGAAAGAATAGCTCAACTATTCCATCAATGCCAAGCCATCGTAATTTCCCTTTCACAAAAAGGGAATCTTACTTTAGAATCTCTGATTTCAATACATTCCCAAGTCATAAACTAGTCACCTTGAATCTGGGAAGCTTCTGTGGTTGGATGGAAAAGCTTTAGCAAGATACTTCAAATAATGAAGGATTTTAAAAACCTTGCATAATTTGGAATGAGCATTCAGTCTGGAAGTATCACCACAAGTGAGAAAAAGTGGAAAATTATAAACACTGGAAAATAGCTAAAGTAAGTACCTTATTCTATGAAGTTTAGCGGAGGAAACTGAACTCCCCTCCCCATTTCTTTTGAGCATAAATTGTGGCTAATTGCACTTAAACAGCACATTATAGCCATTGGATTTTAGAGCCATAGAATGCTACAGGATAGCAAACAGGCCATTTGTCCCTTATAATCTGTTCTGACCATTATTCCATTAGTCCCATTGACCTGTCCCATTCCATAACCCTCCAGACCTCTCCCTTCCATGTATCTATGCAATTTATTCTTAAAACTTAAGATCGAGCCCATATCCACCGCATCAGATGGCAGCTCATTCCACAGTCCCACCACTCTGAAGAACTTTGCCCTAATGTTCCCCCTAAACCTTTCCCCTTTCAGCTTAAAAATATGACTTCTTATATTTATCTCCCCCAAACTAAGTGCAAAAAACCTTCTTGGATCCACTCTGTCTATACCTCTCATAATCTTGTAAACCTCTATCAAATCTCCCCTCATTCTTCTTCACTCCGAGGAATAAAGTCCTAACATGTTTAATCTTTCCCTGTAACTCAACTCCTGAAGACCTGGCAACATCCTAGTAAATCTTTCAACCTTATTGATATCCTTCCTGTAGTTAGGTGCCCAGAACTGCACTCATTCCAAATTTGGCCTCACCAATGTCTTAAATAACTTCAACATAACATCCCAACTTCTATACTCAATACTTTGATTTATAAAGGCTAAGATGCCAAAAGCTTTCTTTATAAAAAAAGGCAGCAGTTAGTTCAAAATAAAATTAAAATATCAGCTTATCATTAAAAATAGTCTCAAAACCACAGACTGGAGGGTGGGCAATAACCTCTATAATTGTGGTGTAATGTTCATTATTTGGGACATATTTGAAGTGAAGAATTCGCATTACTTACTTTCACATATGATGCAGATATTTTTTATGCATCATGACTTTCAGGTTGGGATTGACTGATGTTTATTCACATGGAAAATTTACTTAAAATATGTAAGGAAACTATTTATCAAACCAGCTGAGTTCCAGAGGCAGGGTCGAGTAACTGGCCTTGACAACAAGCTAGCATTTCACTAAGTGTGGCATCAAGGAGAACTGGGAAAACAGAAGTCTATGGTCATAAAGAAGAAAACGCTCCACTAACTTGGTTATATCTTGCACAAAAAAGGATGGTCGTAGTTGTTGGTCATCAGTGAAACTAATCCTAGTTCATCACTACAGGAGATCCAACCATCAGCTACTTTATCAATTATCTTCCTTTCAAAATGAAGTCTGAAATAGGGCCTTTTGTTGATGATTGCACAATGTTTAATGCCATTCATAACTCCTCTGAAAGTTAAGTAGTTCATGCTGACACACAGTACGATTCAGGTAACATTCCACTTATAAATGGTAAGTGACTCACCTCCTGATATTTTTAGCCTTTCCAATATCTGCAAGATACAAGTGTAGAGTTTTGTAGAGGACCTTACAAATGGTTAAAGGAATCCAGCTCCATCAAAACTCAACAGTATCCAGGACAAAGCAGTCCATTAATTGACACTCAATCAACCAGCCTACAAATTCTCTCTGACAAACAACACTGCAGTTACTTGTCCAGGGGACTGCAACAATACATCTAAAACCTGCAACCTTTATTGCCAAGAAAATATGGGCAGCAGATGTCTGGGAACATCAACTGTAGGTTCCCTTCCAAGTTATCTAACATTTTGATCTGGAAATATGCTGTTATTCCTTCATCCTGGAATTCCCTACCTCCAACTCTGTATCAGCTCACCACCTCTTTCTCAAGGACAATAAAATGCTGGTTTTACTGGATCCCAAAATTGTGTTAAAGCAACATCAGTGTGTCTTAAATATATAATGGAAAGGACTATTTGAGTACAGTCCATACTTCTCTCATGTGAAACTCCCAACAGCTCACTCCTGTGTGCCCTATAATCATCGCCGGTGGCCTTTTAACTAGGTAAAGCTATTTATGATGAACAGTTGGAAAGTGTAGCACTGCTTGTGGATTGCCTTGATGACTTTTTGACAATTTATCTTGTCAGGAAGACCTTTAACTGTTCCAAATATCTCTGATATTCAGTGATATGGCAAACAGTTAAAATAATTGCATTAAAATAATCAGTTAAAACAATAAAAGCATTAGAGCAATAAATTCACTAAAAATAAATATAATTATTAAAAGTTGAAGACATTAAGATGTTTTTAAAAAAAGGTGAAGGTTAATAAAGGGGTTTCAACAATATTTATATAATTGGGCCACACTAGATACATCAGCCATGGCTGACATGAAGCAAAAGAACCAAATACAAAATGTCCAGGCCCCTCGTCTTAGTCAATTATCCCTAGACTCAGAGGTGAGTCTAAAGGCAGAACATGGAATCAGGTGAGATGCATCTGTCTTCTGGCATGTTTCATGCTTCCATATTACACTGTGCAGAACTTACACATAGAAACACAGTCTTCCATTTCATGTGGTTTGTCCTGATAAGAAATCTAACAAGTCTGGAGAACATTTCATACCATATAACAGTATTTCAGGTAACTTCACTTGTTTCTGTCATAATTGCTTGACGTCAGTAAATACCTATCATGACATGGCATTGGCAGGCATTTATAAAGTGTGCTTTATTTAAATGTGTTGGTGTGTCCTTCGTGGAGATATAATTACAAATCTCCAAGCATGGGAGCGGATATTTGAAAGAGGAGGAGCAAAATCATCTTCAAGGAGGTCAGTTCTAAGGAGTGCCTTAAAAGGAAAAGATGATAGATGGTGAAGGAGAAAGGTTGAAGGAGGGACTTTTAGATTATGATAGCTAGACAAGGCATTCTTCCTCTTCATTGGTTCTTCCCTTTTCCCTTCTGCACAACCCAACCCCTGAGACACAGCCTTTTTGAGAATATACTTGTCTTAATTAGTATTGCTTAATGTGCCTATGCTGGTAATACCTCCCTCCCAGATGCACTGAACAACCTCAATGCGTATTTTCAGGCGGAAAATGTGGAGGTGAAGAAGGCCACCTCTCCTCCAAATGATCAGGTGCTGTGACTGACAGTGGCCAATGAGAAGAGAGAGTTAGGCAAGGTCAATCCATGAAAAGCTGCTGGACTGGATAACATTCCCAGCAGAGTGCTCAGGGGCTGTGTGGCTAAGCTAGTAGATGTTCTCACTGACATATTTAACATCTCCCTGATAAGTGCCTTGGTCTCAACATTCTTCAAAGCCACCACCATTGTCCCCATGCCAAAGAAGTTGTCTGTGTCCTGTCTCAATGACGACTGCCCTGTCGCACTCACATCCATTGTCATGAAACACTTCGAGAGGTTCATCATGGGGCACATCAAGCTCCTGTTGTCCCCATCACTGGGTCCCCTGCAGTTTGCATACAGATCCAAATGCTCTATGGACAATGCCATCTCCACAACCCTCCATCTAATTTTCACCCACCTTGAAAACAAGGACTCGTATGTTTGACTGCTGTTTATCCACTTCAGTTCAGCATTCAACACAATCATACCTCAGTACCTGATAAGAACGTTGAGCCTGCTGGGTCTAAACACTTCCTTCTGCAATTGGATTCTTGACTTCTTGTCGGGGAGAACTCATGCTATCCAGATCGGTAACTGCACCTCCAAGACCATCACACTGAATATGGGGGCCTCCCAGGGTGGTGTTTCTAGTCCACTGCTGTTCATTCTGCTGACCCACAACTGTGCAGCTAAACAAAGCTCGAACCACATCATTAAGTTCCCAGATGACACGGCTGTGGTAAGAATGAGGAGTCAGTGTACAGAGATGAGGTGCAGTCACTAATGGACTGGTGCAAAGCCAACAATCTGTATCTGAACATTAATAAAACAAAATAGATGGTTGTCAATGTCAGGAGGGCCCTGGAGGACCAGACTTCGCTGACCATTGATGACTCGACCATTGAGGTACTTGGTGGAATCTCACCTGGACCCATAACACCAGTTCCATAGCCAAGAAAGCCCAGCTATGCCTCCACTTCCTGAGGAAAGTTCATCTTCCACCATCCATCCTCATTACATTCTACAGAGCATCCTGTGCAATGGCATCACCACCTCGTTTGGAAGCTATATCACCTCGGTCTGCCAGACCCTGTAGAAGATAGTGAAGTCAGCTGAAAAGATCATTGAGGGCTCTCTTCCTACCATGAAGGACATCTTCATCACTTGACGCAGGCAAAAGGCAATAAACATTGTGAAGGACTCCACACACCCCTCAAGTAAGCTGTTCTCCTTTTTGCCATCTGGTAATAGATACTGTAGTACTCAAAACCTTGTGTCCAGATTGGACAACAGTTTTTATTTCCCCAAGTCATCAGGTTCCTGAATTCCCAGAACATATGTGGATAGTGTACCATGGACTTTATACATCTTAACATTTTAATATTTCAATATGTTGAACTTCTATTCCAATTTCTATTTATGTAAATATGCTCATGGTCCTGAAGAAAGGCTATCTCATCTATACCATGCAAGTATGGTAAGAACGATAAAAAAAAGGTGACTTGACTAATCACTGAGGCCTGCCCAAGTGTCTGATGACTGATGACTGTCCCTAGCCTAGACTGATAATAGGGAGACCTGAGGGTCAGTATCATCTGGCAGGTGCAGCGATTACAGGTGATATTTTAAGCATATATAAATTAATCTGAATTACAATGATTAAGCTACAGGTAATTCTAGACCATTATACAAGTAAACACATTGTGGAGCAACTGGGAGAATGGATCACCTGCGATATTAATAAGTAGATTCAGAATGTGTCCATATGTATGTCAGTGTATGTTAAATGAGCCCATTCAAACACACTCCAATTAACATCCAGCCTCTGTCTTCAAGCCTATTTACATATATAGATTGCACATCTTTGGCTTGGCTTCGCGGACGAAGATTTATGGAGGGGGTAAAAAGTCCACGTCAGCTGCAGGCTCGTTTGTGGCTGACAAGTCCGATGCGGGACAGGCAGACACGGTTGCAGCGGTTGCAGGGGAAAATTGGTTGGTTGGGGTTGGGTGTTGGGTTTTTCCTCCTTTGCCTTTTGTCAGTGAGGTGGGCTCTGCGGTCTTCTTCAAAGGAGGTTGCTGCCCGCCAAACTGTGAGGCGCCAAGATGCACAGTTTGAGGCGTTATCAGCCCACTGGCGGTGGTCAATGTGGCAGGCACCAAGAGATTTCTTTAGGCAGTCCTTGTACCTCTTCTTTGGTGCACCTCTGTCACGGTGGCCAGTGGAGAGCTCGCCATATAACACGATCTTGGGAAGGCGATGGTCCTCCATTCTGGAGACGTGACCCACCCAGCGCAGCTGGATCTTCAGCAGCGTGGACTCGATGCTGTCGACCTCTGCCATCTCGCACATAATGTACTCATAAATCCACGCTGAACTTATAGAGGCATTATGACACTTATAATCCTTAGTGTAATGAATCTTTATAACCAGAAATACTTTGCTTTTTGCAATTTGAGGTCATTTGAACCATTTGAAATGTTACCTGCACTTTAACATGATTACCACCACATGGAAACGCTTCAGCTACTGGAAAGGCTCATTGAAGAAAGGTTACTTTTATGAGCTCTCCATTGTAAAGTTCTGCAATACCAGAAACCCAAGGTTTCATGTGGGATAAGCTTTATAATTAAGGACTTTATCTTCACCTGTTCTTCAGCTGGAGTGTAGGGTTGGAGCTGGAAGTGAGTTGAGACAGTGTGGTCACAATGTAGGGAAGGGCTGGGGGAGGTGAGGGGACATTCTGTGAGAGGCAAGTCATTAAGTTAACAAGAGCCCAGCTGAAATAAGTTCATAGCATCAAACTCAATTGTTCAACTTTCTCACAATTCCTCTGCCACATCTGTTCCCAGGATGAGACCTTCCACTCCAGGACATCTGAAATGTTATTTTTCTTTAATAAACACCGATTTCTCCCTACTGTCATTGATAAAGCCTGTACCTGTATCTCCTCTATTTTTCATACTTCCACCCTCACTACACCTCACCCTAGGCAGAACAAGGACAGAGTTGCTCTGGTCCTCACTCTCATGCCCATACCTCCTCCATCACCACCATTTGGGGCCTTGAACAGTCCTTCCAAGTGTATTTTCTGGTGTCATCTACTGCATCTGGTGCTCCCATTATGGTCTCCTCCACATCAGAGACTCTAGAAGCAGACTTTATTGAGCATCTTGGCTCTATCTGCTGCAAAAGGAGGATCTCCCAGTTGCCACCCATTTCAATTTCCTGCCCCATTTCCTTGCCAACATGTCTGCCCATTTCTTGTACTGTTGTACTGCCAGACTGAGACAATCTGCAAACTGGAGGAACAACACCTCAAACTGCATTTGGGCACCAACTAACAAGATGGTATTAACTGGTTTTTCTGGTTTCCATCTATCCATCTATCTCTCTCTCCTTCCCCTCCCCCCCCTCTCTCTCTCTCTCTCTCTCTCTCTCTCTCACACACACACACACACACACACACACACACACACACACACCTTTTCCTTCTGTCTCCTTTCCCCAGTTCTGCATTCACAGAACCAAAAACAATGATTGCCCTCCCCTATTCTATTCTCTAGTTAATTCTCACCTTTCCTCTCTCCCATGTTCCTTCTATATCTAATTAACACATTTTATCTGTGTTCCTCCCATCCCTGCCCAATCCTACCTTCTCCTCAACCTTTTACCTCTCCTGCTTGCCTGATTTTTACTCATACCTTGAAGAAGGCTCAGGCCTGAATCATCATTATATATCTTTACTTTCTATGGACACTGCAGGAGCTGCTGAGTCCTCCAGCATTTCTGCATTTTTGCCATTATCACAGTCATATCACTCTCTACCCCACCAGACTCCACATCTGACACATTATCCTCCGACACTTCCACCAACTTCAGTGTGATCCCACCACCAGCCACATCTTCCCCTCTCTACCTCTATCCACTTTTTGCAGGACAAGTCCTTCCAAGACTTGCTACTCTATTTTTCTCTCCCTATTCAACCCTCTTAGGGACTTGATGCTGTATCACAGAAAATGCAAAGCTTGTCCCAACATCTCCTTCCACACCTAGACAGAACCTTCAGGTGAGGCAGAGCTTTATGTGCACATATCCAACCTACTCCACTACTGTACTGGCTGCGGCTTCCCCTGTCTGTGGTTGAGGCCACTCGTAGATTGGCAGACAACTTCACCAAGTACCTGTGCGAGGGTCTACACATGATCTTCCCATAGCCAACCATTTTAACTCCCCCAATCCTACTATAGTTTTTGACCTCTTCCATTGTCAGGGTAAGGTCAAACTTAAACTTGACGAACAATACATCATATTCCTCCTGGACAGCCTTAAATCTAATGGCATGAACATTAACTTTTATAATTTTAAATAATCTCCCCCTCCATCTGGTATCATCTCTTCTCTATCTACTCCTGTAAAAAATCCCCTTCCTCTAACTTTTCTTTTCCCTCTTCCCTCCCCTTTCCAATTGTTTTTCCCTCTACCCATCTCTCCACTCCTCACACCTTCTGTCCTCTCACCTCTGCTTCCCCCCTCCCCCCAGCTTCTTTTCCTCTTTATATATGTTATATCACCCATTTTCCTCTAATCTCGATTAAGGTTCCTGACCCAAAACGTTGACTGAATTTCTACCATTGGATGCTGTCTGGCCTGCTGAATTCCTCCATAGTTGTTCACCTGTTCCAGCAACCTCCCTATCAAATTACCATGTATTGAATCAAATCAAATTGAATTGTTCCTTGTTGTCATGTTTACCAAGATTCTGCATGTGTCTGCTCTGCCTCTCCATCGTGTTACCCATGGGCCATGTGTGCGTGAATGAAGTTGCTTCCAGACCACCAATGGATTGCACAGAACCTCTCTGGGGGTCTTTGTGCACTGGGACATGTGTGAACTCCAGATGGTAGGTTTTAAAACTTCACACTCTATTTAGTAAGTTCCCAATGTATTTTGATGTAAATTCTCAGAATTTCTAAGCCATTGTTTTGCATTAGTATTTATGACAATACAGTAAATTTATGACAATACAGTAAAACTCCTGGTATCTAGCTCCTATGGGGATTGGTAGATGCTGGATAAATGAATTTTCTGGTTGCTTGAGATTGTGTGTTGCGTGGTTTGGTGAATTTTCCATATTTTTTACTTGTTTATTTTCCTCAATTATTTTTGGCCAATTGCTTGAGGCTGTTGGTTGCTTGAATTCCGGATAACAGGAGTTTTTGCTGTATTCTTGTGGGAAGTAAGTATTCAACAAGCAAGTTTTATCTCTTTTCAAGCCTGTTATATCAATCTGTCACATAAGTAACAATATTCAAAAACGAGCTTCTAAAAGTTATGCGAACTCTCCCACATTTGTTCAAACCATCTAAAGGACAACTCAACATAGTTTGGTTGTTATGTGGGTGTGTGCTGCCTTCAATAGAATGCACTGTATCAGTGTATCACCCCCTAAACTTATAAGCATTACCATAAACAATACTGTCAACAATTGAATGTGGTTTTCTTTTCAAGGAGCTTTTTGGCTTGGACATGTCTGTGAAACTTATTGTCTCCTCAGATTAGAAGAAACTGTGAAGCAAAAACTTTATAGCGTATTTGGTATCCTTTGATTAACTCTTCAGATTCAAGTCTAATGGACTTAATATTCTGGTCTCACACTATATTTTATATTTACTCCTGTGGAATTGCAACTGGTGACAGTTATGGCAGAGTTTTAAACAGGTAGTGGTTGATGCAACCAGGGATATTGGTGGAAGCAGATACAATAGTAATATTTAAGAAGCTTCTTGGTAGGGAGGGAATGGGGAGATATGGATCATGTACAGGCAGAAGAGACTGTTTAATTTTTGGTATTGCTTTCAATACAGACTCTGTGGGGTGAATTGTGTGCATTGTTCTGTGTTCAATGCTAAAGGGGTTTAAACACCTTAAAGGTAATGTGTGAGCACTATCATGTGGGTGGGTTAGTTGGGCTAGCTTGAAAAAAATGTGCAGTTACAAAAGCATTCTGTAAGCTTGCCATGCTGCAAACCTGTTGTCTTCCAAAGCAGCCCAGCAAAATGGTAAATCTCCTTGTCTGCACCTGCGTGAGATGCTGAGTTCACATTATCAGGGAAATAGGTTTTCCGAAGGAGAAACTAATTGTGCTTCTCCTCATATTCTCTTACCCTTTGTGGAGTGCACATTTCTCCTTGCTTTTGGCACTGCTAAGTTTTGGCTGGAGTTTGCTGCTGAATGATAACTGAAGGAACAAAATAATTAAAGTGGACAGCATTTGAATCTGCTGTTTCTCAAACAAAAAAAAGGCACAGAAATTGAGGGAGATGATGCAGAATTTTTGGTATATCATCAATGAGAAAATGAAACAAACTTATGCCAGATCTATGGACTGTAGCACAGGATGTATAGTGACTGAAAGCTCTGGATCCATTTCATGTGGAGGCTGGTTTCTTCCTGGAATTCCAAATCTCTAGCAATAGTCACCTTGAGGCACTTTAATTCTCTTTGAGCAGCGGGAGTGAAATGGGCAAGAGCTGCTATTTTTAATGAGTTGTTTGTAGTCCAACATCTTTAAAGGGGCATGTTCTTTGTTAAAAAGAGTGCATTGCAATCTTTTGTCTTTGTGTTTCTAAGATAGGCTCAGTTGGTAACATTTTTCTTTCTGAAATTGAAAGCTGAGACTTGAGTTCATAATCTTACCCATGGTTTATTTGGGCACATAACAGAGCCTCAGGGACATATACAGTGTTTAACTTCATGTTCTAATTCATTATATTTATCTTAAAGTGATGACATTGATGGATCTTTTTCAGATTTATTTATCAATGAGACAGCAATGCTAAGAGCAGACCTTTACAAAGTTTAACTGCAGGAAATGAATAAATAAGTGAATGCAAGGCAGACAGAGGTAGCTCAGTTACATGATGTCATCATATGTATCAAGGGATGCATTGTGCTGAGATTTGGACAGGATATTGAAGAGAATCTGCCTTCCTGTGTTTGCGGTAAATATTAAAAATCATATTGTACTCTTTGAAAATGATGAGGGATTTCAATTGGTGTCCCAGTTCTGCCTCGCTCCCACAACTATTTTAACATTAATTTTGTTATAGTCATCATATAAATGCCAGTTGTTTTCACTTTTCAGTCATTTAAATGATGCTTTGTTGCGGCAACAAATTTCTTTATGGCCAATACTACTTCTAAATGAGAAGCTTTTGCATCTGATATTGGATCCATCAGAGAGAAACAAATGAATATCAATAGAAGTATTTTAAAAGTTTAAATCATTTTGATTTTAAAGTATATTTTTAATATGCAATTTGAATTTATCAAAATCCACAAATAAGATTTGGTATTGTTATAAATAATACAAAATAATAGCAGATTACCTTAACTTTTTCACAGGATGGAATTTAATTTTGGGGATTTAGTTTCATGGACTAAAGAAAACCCTTCCACTCTTTCTCCACTATCCAAACATTTTGGTCTGTTTTTAGTGTAATGCACAAATGTGTTGGAGAAATACACAGGTCGCACAGCATCCATAGGAAGTAAAGGGTAACCAACGTTTTGGGCTAGAACCCTTTATCAGCCATACCTCCTATGGATGCTGAATGACCTGCTGAGTTTCTCCAGCATCCTTGTCTATTGCCCTCAACCACAGCATCTGCACCATTTCTTGCTTAACTTGGCTTATTTTTTTTTATTGTCCATATGTCTCCAAATTGTTGAATCAAATAATGATGTTTTTGAGGACTTGGCCTGACAAGGTTGGTGACAATAATACGTTTCTTTTATGTATTCAAATTGTAGGATGTGAAGAAAAAACAATCTGTTTCCTTAACAATATAATAACTGACATGACCAGCCTAAAACAGTATGCTACATTTTATACACAGCATTTAGTTTGAAAAAAAAAAGTAATTTCCAAATCCTTACAGGTACAGCATATAAGATTCTCAAGGGTTTGACAGGGTGGATGTAGAGAAGATATCTCCTCTTGTTTTTTTTTTTTTTTTTTTTTTTTGACTGTACAACAGGCTTTAATCCCCTGCACACCCATCCTTTTTTTTTTTTTTTTTAAATTTTTTTTATTTTTCACACCATAAATCACATTAGCCATGATATACACAATTTCTTTTTCACACATATACAGTGACTTTTTCTCCCCCCCCCTTTCCTCCCAAACCACCCCCCCACCCCCCCTCTCATCCATTTTAGGTATACAATCTAGGTTGCATTAATCCAGTCAGACAATGTTGTCATTCAACAAAATTACACCAGAAATTCTACTGAGTCCATTCTTTTCTTTCCTTCTCCTTCCATCAACTTAGGTAATGTTTGTCCCCGGTAGGTTTTCGCTATTGTATTTAATGTAAGGCTCCTATACTTGTTCGAATATTTCAATATTATTTCTTAACCAATATGTTATTTTTTCTAATGGAATACATTTATTCATTTAAATTTGGTAGTTTATTCCTTTTAATTTGGTTATGTATTCCATTAATATTTAAAGACATATAGTTCAGCATAGCCCTTTTATATTTTGTTTATCTTCTCTTTCCGTTTTTCCATCATTACCTTTCCTCCTTTTCCATTTCTGTTTTCTTATTTTCAACTCTTTATAAGACAACATTCCTACAACATCCAACATTTTCCTTATTCTCCTATTTCTATCTTATTTATTCCCAATCTCCCATTCACCTCCTGAGTTGTCCTTTATCCCTTGTCGGACAACCACATCTCCCCTCTCCATTTGGATTTGCGAATCCACTCGCAAGCGTCAACTGATTTTGCAGTGACCGCTATTTCCCCCCACCCCGCCTCCCCCAGAAAAGATTTCACTTTTCATATGTCACAAAGGTCACTCTTTTAATTCCCTCCTTATTCTCTCTATTCCATTACCTTCCCTTATTAATTCTTGTCTATACTATCTATATTTTCCTCTAAGTACAGATACATTCACGTATGCTCCTTGTCTCTATTCACTCTTATACCTCTTTACCCGCATACATATCAATCGTGATCATTTTTACTCTCATTACCCGTCTTCATCCCTCAGTCTATTTTTGTCTTTACCCACATACATATCAATTGTGATCATCTTAACTCTCATTACCCGTCTTCCTCCCTCAGTCTATTTTTGTAATTGTTCTGCAAATTTTCGTGCTTCTTCTGGATCCGAGAATAGTCTGTTTTGTTGTCCTGGAATAAATATTTTCAATACCGCTGGATGCTTTAGTATAAATTTATACCCTTTCTTCCATAAAATCGCCTTTGCTGTATTGAACTCTTTTCTCTTCTTTAGGAGTTCAAAACTTATATCTGGATAAATGAAGATTTTTTGCCCTTTATACTCCAGTGGTTTGTTGCCCTCTCTTACTTTTTCCATTGTCTTCTCCAGTACCTTTTCTCTTGTAGTATATCTTAGGAATTTTACTACAATAGATCTTGGTTTTTGTTGTGGTTGTGGTTTAGAGGCCAATACTCTATGTGCCCTTTCTATTTCCAATTCTTGCTGTAGTTCTGGACATCCTAGGGTCTTAGGGATCCACTCTTTTATAAACTCCCTCATATTCTTGCCTTCTTCATCTTCCTTAAGGCCCACTATCTTTATGTTATTTCTTCTGTTATGGTTTTCCATTGTATCTATTTTTTGAGCTAGTAGTTCTTGTGTCTCTTTAGTTTTTTTATTAGATTTCTCCAATTTCTTTTTTAAGTCTTCTACCTCCATTTCTGCTGCTACTGCCCGCTCTTCCATCTTGTCCATTTTCTTTCCCATTTCTGTTAAGGTCATCTCCATTTTATTTATTTTCTCTTCTGTGTTGTTTATTCTTTTTCTTAAATCCTTAAATTCCTGTGTTTGCCATTCTTTAAATGATTCCATGTATCCTCTAATAAGAGCAAGTATATCCTTTACCTTGCCTCTCTTTTCTTCTTCTATTTCACCATACTCTTCCTCTTCTTCTTCCTCTGGGTTGGCCATCTGTTGTTTCTTTGTTGCCCTTTCCTCCTCTTCTTTCTTGTTTCTGTTGTCTTCTGTGGTCTCTTCTTGCTGCAGGTGTTCTGCAGCTGTCGTTGCCGGCTGTGGAGATCGACTCCCCAGCTGGTCCCCCCTCCCGTCGGTGTGTTTTTTTTCATTCGCATCGCGCATGCGCGAAACTTCGCGCATGCGCGGTTGCGCACTTTTACTCGGCTCTGCGAGCCATTTTTGTAGTCCATTATTTACCGACCTGAGGGAGCGGGTTTCTCTCTCCGCAGCGGGCCTCTTCGGACAGGTAAGGCCTTCACCTTTTTCCTCCTTTGTCTTCTCTTCCTCTCTTCTTACCGTTGCTTTCGACTTTTCTTTTTTTGTCGCCATCTTCTTTCCACCTTTATACTCACTTTTCTGTAACTTTTATTTCTGTGCCTTTGTGTTTTCTCTTGTTTTTCCCGACTTTTCTGGAGAGGGCTGGAGTTCACCGTCCGGCCACTACTCCATCGCGTGACTCCCCCAAGATATTTCCTCTTGTGATAGAATCTAGAACTAAGAGTCCATGTTTAAAAATTTAAATCACCAATTTAAATCAGAGATGTAGAGATCTGTTTACTTTTGGAGGGTTTTGAGTCTTTAGAATCTTCTTCCACCCCATTCTCCTGCCTTCTCCACATAATCTTTGACATCCTTACTAATTAAGAACAATCAACTCTGTTTTAAATCTATCCAATGACTTGACCTCTACAACTGTCTGTGACAACACATTCCATAGATACACTATGCTCTGGCTAAAGAAACATCCTCATTCCTGTTTAAAAGGGACATCCTTTATTCTGGTCCTAGACCCTTCTACTTCCGTATCTTCTCATATCCATTCTATCTTGCCTTTCCATATTCAGTATGTATATTGTTTTCATTAAGCCATTTGGTCTTATCCTATCAGAGACATGCATCCCTTTACTAACCTCTCACTTATGAAGCTTAATTTGAATTTTTCTTTTTTCTCTTTTCTGACAAAAGGTCAGAAGGAAGCCTGAAATATCAAATGTTTCTCTTTCAACAGATGTCTGACACAGAATTTTTTTCAGCATTTTCTTTTCTATTGGTCATTATTGTTTTTCATCCTGGTAAACAAGACATTGACCACTATCATCATGGCAAACGTTTCTAAGCAAACATGCTGTGGTGCAGATGGGCTTGTCCTGTTTGACAAACCTATTTGAGCAGGTGACCTACCTTTCTTTGTTGACTTGTAAATCTTCAATGATAATCACACTAGAAGGATTCAGAGAGGACACTGTCTGTTTGTATGAACAATTTATTCAACATTTCCACCCAGTCTACAGCCCTTTTTAAAAGTTCTTGTGAGGGTACCCTTGGTTCCACATGAGATGTTGTGATAAGGGTTTTCATCAATCCATATTGGTTTACCTTGAAGTGCAGTTTGTCTCTTAATTGACCTCATGGAATAGGTCATTTTTAGACCAATTTCTCCTCTTCTTTTTCAGTCAAAGCCCCATGTTTTAACTTCCTTTACGTTTTCTCCTTCAATCATTGTTTCTCTTTCACTGCTAGAAATAGCAAATAGTTGGAAAAACCAATTAGATTAACAGTAGACGAGATACATTTCTTGTCTAAGGATCAATCCCGGCTGTTGCCCCTAATTCCAGAACTGTTGCCCTCTGGAATAAGGTAACATTTTGCATGTCTTGTCCAACTTGAGCTTATCTTTGCTTTAACTTCACAGCACACTGACCCATTGAGATCATTCAATTATTTTCATCTGGATTCAGGCTCAACCAAGTCAAAGCCATATCTAAATTTGCTGTCATATTATATCAGTTTTCAATTAGTGTTCCTTCCCTTTTTCTTGGTTTAAAGGTTGTAAATTTCTACATCCCACTGACATTGCCTGAGAAGCAGCACTATAAACTGTCAGAACTTTAGCTGTATTCAAAACACATTAACCGTCTGGGCACTATCCAACCGGAAGGCATTCATATTGACTTCTTTGGTTTCTGCTAGCCTCCTCCCCATTTTCCCCATCCCATTTCTCCAGCTCTCCACCCCTTCTCTCTCCATTCACAGAGCCATCCCCATTCCCCTGTCTGCTGATGTTTCTCTCTCCCTCATCCACCTCTCATCTGTGGACTGTGCTCCTTCCCCTGCCACTCCTCCCACCATTTTACTCAGACGCCTGCCTACATTTTATTCATACCTTGATGAAGGGCTCAGGCCAAAAATATTGGTTATGTATCTTTATCTTTGCCATATAAAATATGCTGTTTGACTTGCTGAGTTTCTCCATCACTGTATTTTTACTTCAATCACGGTGTCTGCAGACTTTTGTGCTTGACTTAGATGAAGAGCTGTCATCTGTTAGCATTTATCATGCTCATTGTAAGAGGTAATTGCTTAGTCCATTGCAAAACACTTCCCAAACAATAAATTTTGATTCAGTTGTTTCAGCAACAAAGATTATTTACAGAGTGACTTATCCCCTGAGGATCTTGGAGCCAGCATAGACTGTTGGGTAAATTACTTTCTTCTATGTCACCAAAAATCCAAAACAAATTTAAAATTTTCTTATCAAAGTAACATTACTCCATTTCTTATGCTTCTTTGGTAAGATCATTTACAAATGATACATATCTTTTTCTTTCTGAGGCTATTTTATCTGGAAAACACAAACAAAATCATGGTTTTGCTATCATTTTTTTCAGATCCATGATGCAGCAGAGGAATTAACTTGACTATGCTCCTTTTTTGGAAATGTATGACCTCCTACCCACCAACGTTTGACCCGATAGGAGAAGGGTCAAGGTTTGTGCTCAGGAGCAGCATAGAGTAGGCAATGAAGCCCCCAGCAACCTTCAACTGCTCCTCGTGTTTATGCTCATTTTATTCCATCGTTAAATAAAGGAAAAGGAAAATAAATAAAAATGTGTGTGCTTGAAGCAGGGTAAAAAAAACAAATTCCAGGCTAGTGCTTCTTTATTTAAAAACCTCTGTAAAATGCTGTCAAATTTTAAAAATCTGTTAATTTCCTCAACCAAATGTAACATTCTAAAGAAGAAGGTAAAAGAAAATAAAACGCTGTCTGCAAGGTTAAGTAGACAAAATGCTTAAAACACGATCATACATACTTAAAGGAAATTTTTAACATTCAAAGGTTTAAAGCAAAGGGATGCTGAAAGTACGTCATCATTCCAGTGGCCTGCAAGTTTCCTCAATTTCTCATTTCTGACTATGGCAGAACGCAATCTATAAGACCTGATTTCCTATGATCTCAGGCAATATGTTCTCACTTGCCCCACAATTAATGCACTTTTTTCGTAAGCCATTCTTTATTTTGTATCTTTCCTGCTTCCACTTATGCCTGGGGTGGGTGTAAGAATTTTCCTTCACAGGTTACTTCCTGATAATCATTCCTAAAAAAAAGTGGTAGGGGTCTGTCCCACTTGTCTTCTCATGACAGAACCTACTTCCTCGCCACCCAAGAGGGAATCTGCTGCAGATTCTGATTCTGCCACTGGCGTAGACTCGTTCAGAAATACCATGACCTGTTTAGTAGCAGAACTATCTGATGCTCGGCCATTTGCATAACTAAAATTCTTTAACTGAGAAATGCCTTGAATTCATCCACATTCTAGAGAGACGTTGGATGGCGCTGTCTCTGGTGATGAGTAGATACTTTCAAATAATCATTCACGCCAGCACTGTGACCAATTGCAAAGGGCAAGGTTTATTTCAGATTTTCAGCATCTGCAGTATTGTTGCTTTACAATAAAGACAATTTAATGCAATTACTCTCCCAATTTAGCACTGACTCCCATGTTAGGGGCACTGGGGATGACATAAATTCCAATGCAAAACTCCTTTTGAATCATTGCAAGGGAAATTAGATCATGTGTCTAACATGCAGATCCCTTCACTCCGAAAATTGCCCTGATCGCATGACCCAAGTGATGTGGGTCTCAAGACAGGAGGCCAGACCAGAAAGTTACAATGTTTTATGCCCACTGTTGAATTTACATTCATCTAATGATTACTGGAACCAAAGATTCTCTTTCTCTGACTGTAAGAGGAGCTTCAGGCAATTTCTGCCGATGGCGAATCAGTCTGCTTTACAGCAGGCAAAAGTAATTTCATGTAATATGACACTGTTTTATTACAATGACAATAAATTGAAAACAATCTCCATGTTTGCTATGCCAATAAAAAAGCCAAAGATATACAGTAACTAGTCAGCAGGTCAGCATGGGGATAAGGAGAAAATCACATATAATTTAAGAAAAAATACTACTTTTTTAACAAATTTGAAGGCTGTATATGCAAAGTTTATGGATAAATATGTAGAAACGTACTTCCGGCCTCTTAAGACCTGGAATAATCTTCTTCCCTAAAATGATTTTATAAATACTGTAAGATACCAATGTGTGATCTGATCCTGTGTGCAATCCAGAATAACATTATCTTCTTTTTCCTTTATTTTTTTCATATAACTATAAATTATATGCATTTCATTTATTATATGGTTTTTTAGTGGGGGGGATGTAAGAGAGAGGGTGGGGAGGGTAAGGGGGGGGGTTTAAATCATTATGCAATCATTGTAATTTTAAATTTAATCAAAATCGGCTTGTGGACAGGGCTGTATGATTTCAAGTCAGGCAGTACCTGTGGTGCTACTTTTTCAGGTTGATGATCATTCTGGAAATGGAATGTGTTTGACATTTATAGGCTTGGATGCAGGAGAAAGGGCAGAAAGTGGATGCAAAATAGGAAAGAAGAAATGGGAACGTCCATGATATGGTGGAAGGCAAGAATTACTACATTTCTAAAGGCAAGGTAGCAGGATGTGTTAAAAAAAAATTAGTTTTAGATAAGATGAAAATGGGAATAGCTAAGTATATATCCAAAATGTTTGGAAATGGAGGGGTGATAGGAAATGGAAATTGCTTGGGAATGATCAAGTTATCGATTCCCTGCTTTCAGCAGGGAAGTTTTAATTGGAGAGGCACCTGGAATAAGTTTGACCTCCAGGGATATCTTCAAATGCATCTAAATAAACAACAGAATAATTTTTCATGAGTACGAGATCACACACCACCACATTTAAGGACAGTTTCTTTTCTGCCATTATGAGACTCCTGAATGAACTCTGAAGTAGTTCTTTGCTCCATACCAACTGATCTCTCTCTGTTACTGTACTTTTGCACTGTCTTACTCTGAGCCATCTATGAGATGTCTGCTTGTCTGCATAGAAAACAACCTCTATGACTTCAGTTTGGTATATGTAACCATAAACTTGAACTTTAATAACTTGAGTTTCTCTATCCTGTTTCAAAAGTCTCTTCATCCTCTTGCTGGGATGAAGATTACATTCTGCTTCCCTGTAATTTTGCACAAGCAAGCTGAAGGGCCCAGTCAATTTATTACTAATAGGGTTGAAGCTGAAGCAAATTCCATGCTGTTAATCAATGTCATTGGAAATTGGTTTGAGACTGGACATATCCATTTCATAAGGGAAGACCATATCCAGTGAGACATATCTTTTATCCCATTATTCTGGGCTGCATTTAAATACAGCTGTCAGTTGTGAAAGCAGCTTTCTAACCAATTTATCATCTGTGCCTCCTCTGGGAGTCCTTGTTGTTAGGCTGGGGTTATAGAGGTATAAATAGCAGGAAGACAGTTGGCAGAAGACTAGCTGATAGCTAAGAAGGAATTCCATTGTCAACTAATCTGACACAGAACCTGAATGGATAGGCTTGAAGACAAAATGGGCTTTATCTTGTTCTAATCATTCTTTGGTTTCAGTATATTTGATTAGATTTTATAAAGAAACATGATAAATATTTTAATGATGTGATGACTTATATTGAGTTATGCATCCACAATTGCATGGCTAAACCCCACAATCTATGAATTCACTGGCAATATCACAGGTGCTGACAGAATAACATGTAATTGAGAGTCAGAATATAGGATGGAGATTGTGAATCTGGTTGGGCAATGACAGAACAACAATATTGCTTTCAATGTCAGTAAGACAAAGTAGCTTATTGTGGACTTTTAGGAAGGGGTGGGTGGGGGGTGGTGGCTGAGGGACCATACATTTCTTCATTGGTGAGACAGCAGAGAGTTAGTACCATCAAGTTCCTGAGCATCCACATAATGGATCAATTCTTCTGGGCCAGCACATTGGAGCAACCATGTAGGCACCCTGATGTCTCTCCATTCTAAGGAGTTGGAGGAGATGCGGCATTTCATCAAATACTCTATCGAACTTCAGGAGGTGCACAGTATATTGACTGATTGCATCATGGCCTGGTGTGGACACTTAGGAGCTATGGAAGGCTACAGAAAGTGGCAAACCTAGACAAGACCATCATGGGCACCTACCTCCCGTCCACTGAAAACATCGTCAACAAAACAGCTGACAGCATGATGGATCCTCGTCTGTTCTTGCTGTTACCTTCAACCAGAAGCCTCATGCTCAGCACCTGTTCAAGAACAGATATTTTCCAACAGCGAGCGGGCTCTTGAGTCTTCCCATAATATCCACCAGGACAGTCCAGGACCAAAGATCTCTCTGTGCTATTTATATCACAGTAATTGCACTCATTGAAACTGTGGATATTTCTCTAACCTTTTACATGTATTATCTTTTTCCTTGTGTGGTAATTCAATGTATATTTATTACTCGTTAGTTTCTTTTAAGCAGCTGCAGCAACAAAAAAAGAATTTCAGTGCAATTCTACATTGTGCTCGTAACATATGATAGATGAGCAGAAAGAGGCTATTCAGCCTATTAACCCCTACTATTTTGAACATGAGCTTATCCATTTTCCCACTCAGCTTCACTGTTCGGCCTTTTCTCCATAACATTTGATGCCTTGGTAATCAAGAATCATTAAATCTCTTCCTTAAATATACCCAATAATCTGGTCTCCACAACCACCTATGGTAACAAATACCACAGCTTTACCACCCTCTGGCTGAAGAAATTCTTCTGCATCTCTATTCTGAGCAGATGCCCTAAAATTGGCATGGTTGGAATAGTAGTTAGTGCAATGCCTTTACAGAGCCAGTGATCAGGACCAGGGTTCAAATCCTGTGCTGTCTTTATGAAGTTTGTACATTCTCCACGAGTCTGCATAGATATCCTCCAGGGGCCCCTGTTTTGTTCACGCCATTTGAAATATACTGGGGGTGTAGGTTAATTGTGTATAACTCTGCGGCATTGACTCGTGGGCTGAAATGGCCTGCTACTTGTCTGTATGCCTAAATATATATTTAAATTTAAAATTAAATTTAAAATTTAATTTAATTCTGAAGTTGTGCCCTCTTGTCCTTGATTCTCCCACCATTGGAAACAACCTTTCTACATCTACTCTGTCCATGCCCTTCAACATTCAAAATGTTTCAATGAGACCCCCTCTTGTCCTAAATTCCAACGAATACAGGCCAAGGGCTGTCAAAAGCTCCTCAAATGATAACACTTTTCATTTCTGAATCATCCTATTGAATTTCCTCTGAATCCTCTATTATGTCACAACTTGAATTCTATTCCTCTTGAAATGAATGCCAGCATTGCATTTGCCTTCTACACACCTGACTTAACATGCAAGTTTACTGTTGGGCTATCCTGCACGAGGACTCTTATGTCCCTTTGCATCTAGGTATTTTGAATTTTCTCCCCATTTAAAAAATAGACTGCTTTTTTTTACACAAAGGTGCATTACTGTAAATTTTCTGACTGTTTTTTTTTTGCCATTTCTCTGCCCATTCTCCTAATCTGTCCTTCTGCATCCTCCCGGTTTCCTCAACATTACCTGCTCCTCCATTTACCTTCATATCATCTGCAAACTTGGCCACAAATCCATTCATTCCATAATCTAAATCATTAATACACAACATAAAAAGAAATGGTCTCAACACGGACTTCCTTGGAATACAGCTAGCTACCAGAATATGATCCCTTTATTCCAAATCTCTGCATCCTGCCAATCAGCCAGGCTAGGTTTCATGTTATATCATGGGTTCTAATCTTGTTAAGCAGCCTTATTTGTGGCACCTTTCGAAAATTCAAATACACAACATCCACTGTATCTCCTTCTTCAAGCCTGCTTGTTACTTCTTCAAAGAATTCCAAAAGGTTTGACAAGCAAGATTTTCCTTGAAGGAAACCGTACTGGGTTGACAATTGACTCCAACATTTTCTCAAACTGTCTCCCTCCCTTCTTGAATAGAGGGGAGACATTAGCAATTTTCCAGCCCTCTGGGACCATACTAGAATCTACTGATTGCTAAAAGATCATTACAAATGCCTCAATAATTTCTACCACTTCTTCTTTCAGAACCTGAGGGTGCAATAATCTGGTCCAGGAGACTTACGACCCTTAGACCATTCAGCTTCTGAGCACTTTCTCCCTTGAAATAGTAGCTCCATTCACTTCCCTTCCTTGATTCCTTTTGACATCTGGTACACTATTAATGCCTTTCACAGTCAAGTCTGATGCAAAATGCTTATTTAGTTCCTTTGCAATCTCCTTGTCTCCCATTATTATTTCTCCAGCATAATTTTCTAATGGCCCTATATCTACTATCACCTCTCTTTTACTCTTTATATACTTGAAGAAGCCTTTTGTATCCTTTTTGATATTATTTGCTAGCATACTTTCATACTTCATCTTTTTCCTTCTTATGAGTTTTTTAGTTACCTTCTCCAAGTTTTTAAAAAAAGCTTCCCAATCTTCTATCTTGGCACTATTTTTTGCTTCCACGCTTGTTCTCTCTTTTGCTTTGACTTTGGCTTGACTTCTCTTTCAAGCCACAGTTATGACATTTTTTATTTGAATATTTCATCTTTTTTGTAGCTTCCTCATTTCTTGTAGAAACTCCATCCATTGCTGCTCTGCTGTCACCCCTGCTAGGGCCTTGTTCCAATCTACTTTGGCCAGTTCCTCTCTCATGTCACTGTAATTCCCTTTACTCTTTTGAAATACTGACACATCTGACTTTACTTTCTACTTGTTAAATCTCAAATTGAACTCATTAATATTGTGATTGCCACCCCTAAAGGCTCCTTCATTCTAAGCTCTCTAATCACTTCTGGTGCATTACACAACAGCCAATCCAGTACAATTGACCCCCTACTGGGCTCATCAACAAGTTGCTTTAAAGAAAAGCCATCTCAGAGGTATTCTACAAAGTCTCTCTGTTGACATTGAGACCCTACCTAGTTTTCCCAATTAACTTGCATTTTAAAATTCCCCATGACTACCATAACATTGCCCTTCATTCTTTTAAAAATATTTTTATTGTAATTTACAACTATAAGTTATATTTTAAGATACAATTGCAGAATAAAAATAAAAAAAAACCCAAAAATCCATTTTGTCAAAATCTCCCATTTAGCAAGGTTAGAAAAAAACAAACATTCAGATATCAAGTGATAACAACTTGGAAATTGACAAAAACAGCATTGAAGTTTAGATCAGTCTTAAAACTTTAGATTATGGTAATTGTCCATAAAGGACCCCATGCCTTTAAGAAATTAGTATTTGAATCTTTAATGGCATACCAAATTTTTTTCTAAATTTGAACAGAACATAATATAATTTAACCCTTGTGTGTGTGTAGGTGGAGTATTATCTTTCCATTTGATCTATATTGCACATCTGGTCAATGAAGTAAAAGATAAAATATGGTTTTGAGATGAAGTCATTAAAACATCATCATCATCAGATATTCCAAACAGGGCAATTAAAGGGCAAAGTTAAAATTTAACTTTGAAAATCACCGATAGTGTGTGAAAAATATTTTTCCAAAATTTTTCTAGATTAGGACAAAACCAAAATGATAACCAAGGAAGTTTCCGCAATTTTACATTTGTCACATAGAGCATTTGTATCAGAGTAAAAATGAACTGATTTAGCTTTAAATAAATGTACTCTATGGATCACTTTCAATTGCAATAAACAATGTTGTGCACTAAGTGAGGTAATATTAATCAAATTACAAATGGAATCCTAAATCTTGTCAGAAAATGAAAGATTCCCAATCACTCTTGATCCTAATTAAAGAGGATTCTTTTAAATCAAGCAACTTATTATAAATAAAAGATAGTAAGCCTTTGTGATAAAGTTGAAAATCCAAATGAATTTGTGGAAAATTGGGAATCTGAGATTTAACAAAACGTCTAACTTGTAAATATCTAAAAAAAATTGTATTTGGTAAATTAAATTTTGCCACCAATTGTTCAAAAGAAGCAAAACTATTATGAATAAGAAGGTCTTTGGAACATTTAATACCCAATCTGTGCAATCATTAAAAACTGTGTCTTGCAAAGACAGTAAAAAAAAATGGTGATTACATCTATTTGGACTAGCAAGGGAAAAATTCTGAAATCCAAAAAACTTTTTAAATAATGCCCATATTCTCAAACTATGTTTAATTATTGGATTATTAGTTATCTTACATAAAGAGGAAGCTAAAATTGCCAACAAAGAATTATTCTTTGTGAAATTCAATTCCATTTCCATCCATGAAGGCCGGTCAACCATCTCGATAATAATAATTTAACGATTAAATAGAGTGGAAAATATTTCCTTAAAAAGATGTTTATTGCTTCTAGTAATATCAAGATAGGTAAATTGATTTTTCTTAAAAGAAAAATTAGAATAATGATTTAGATCCATTCAAAGGTAAAAGTTCACTTTTATCCAGATTCAGCTTATACTCAGAAAACTGATTAATATGAGAGAACAAAGCTAATATACAGTAGAGAAACCCCTGGATTAGATACAAAAAGCAATAAAAAAAATCTGCATATAAGGAAACCTTATGCTCAAAGTTATTCCTTTGGATCCCAGTAAATTCTCTACTTTCTCGAAGAGCAATTGCTAAGGTCTCTAATACCAAATCAATAAGTAATAGACTTAAAGGACAACTCTGATAAGTGCTCCACTGAAGATTGAAAGGTCTTGATTTCTGTAAATTAATAAATAAGAATTGAGGCAGTGGGATGTAAATAATTTAATCAATTTTATCCAAACAAGGACTGAAGTTCAACTTTTCCAAGGTAGAAAACAAATAACCCCATTCCACCAAATCAAAAGCCTTCTCTACAATCAGAAAAAGAATACATTCAAGGACAGGTGGGGGAAGTAAATGTAGAGTATTCAATAAATACATTAAAATAAGAATAGCAGTTTTTAATAAAACCAGTTTGGTCCTCAGATATGATTGAAGGTAAAATATTCTCCAGTCTATGCACAAATATTTTAGGCAAGTTCTTCATATCTATGTTAAGTAAGTAAATAAGGCTGAATGAAGCACAATCAAGTGTATCCTTCCCCTTTTTCAGAATAAGAAAATAGACAATCTTCACCAAAAGATAAAGGAAAATTCCCTTGTTTAAATGAATCATTAAGTACAGAAGCTAATTGAGGCACCGAGTAATTTAGAAAACAATTTGAAAAATTCCATGGTGTATCCATTGGAACTTGCAGATTTACCTGATTGTAGAGAAGAAATTGCAAAAAAATATTTCCTTATCAGAAATAGGTGCCTCCAAGCTTATATGTTTATTTTGTGAAAGTGAAGGCAAATTAAGATGATCCAAAAAATCTAACATTGTAGTGCTATAACTATTGGATTCAAAGGTGTACAATCTAGAAAAAAAAATTCTAAAGATATCATTTATTTTAAAATGGTCAGTTGTTTCTGTATCAAATTCCATCCTAATTTTATTAATTTGTATCTTATTGGACATCCCTTTCAATTGTCTCAACAAAATTTTACCACATTTTTCACCATGAATGTAGAACTGACTCCTACTCCTTAAAAGTTGCTGTTCAATGGGATAGGTAGAAAGAAGACCTAGTTTTAAGTTCAACTGTCCTCTATACAAATCAAGCCTTTTAACTTGTGCATACTGTAAATCAGTTTGTTTAATCTGATTGACCAAATCTAATCTTTCCTCATTAGTCCTCTTTTTTTTTAAAACCCCACCTATATAAGAAATAATTTTCTCTCTAAGATATGCTTTCATAGCATCCCAAAAAATCAAGTTAGAAACTGATGGGGAATAATTTGTAGTAAAAAAAATCTATATTTGCTCTTCCTTAAAATTTAGAAAATCATTATCTGAAAGTAAAGAAGAATTAAAATGTCAATGTCTCCTTGTGAAAGGAGTATCAGAAAAATTCAAAGATAAAATGACAGGAGCATGATCAGAAATAACTATTCTTTTCTATTCACATGATTTGGTCAATGAAATCAATTGATTATCTATTAAAAACCATCTATGCAGGAGTAAGAACATTTGAAAAAAAGAATATTCTCTGGTAATAGGATTTAGAAAATGCCAAACATATGAGATACCATATTTGTTAAAAAGGAATGAATTACTGTTATAGATTTACTTAGATCCACAGGTTATAAGAATGATCTAAAACAGTATTAAGCGAACAATTTAAGTGTTCCCCCCCTCCCCCTCCAATACTAATGAGTAATGACTTAAGTCAGGTAAAGTTGAAAAAAAATCTCTCAAAAAAATTCTGGTTTATCAGTGTTTGGGGAATAAACATGAGCAAAAATAACCTTTTAATTTTATAATTTGCCAGTGATTTGTCTTACATGTTATGTAAGCCAAAATGGAATGTTTTGATTAATTAAAATTGAAACTCCCCTAATCTTAACATCAGAACAAAAATGAAAATGTTGTCCTTTCCATTTTGATAAAGTCCTCTCCTTATTTGAGTTCTTCATATGGGTTTCTTGAAGAAGGATAATATCTGACTTCAGGTGTTCAACATGGGCAAATATCCTACTTCTTTTAATTGTCCCGTTTATCCCTTTAATATTAAAAAAAATCTAATTGGACTAATCACGAGTCTTAATTAATATTATAAGAAATCCTCCAACTGTGTTTGTCCAATTCCAAGTGCTGCCTCCTTGAACCCACTCTGCAACACAGAAAATATAAACATGAAAACAAAATAATGTTGCAAAACACATCCAAACAAAAAAAAAACCAACTCTTCCTTCCCCAAACTTCCCAAATCTGAAAGTTGCTGACAGACGGCAAGGCAACAGCTCAAAAATCAAATCCTTATAACTCTCTCTTCTGTTGTAATTCTTAAAAATAGCTCTTTACATTAAAAAAATAATAATTAATAATAGTTTCCCTTTAAAACATAAAAAATTAAATTTAACCAAAGTGAAAATATACATAAACACAAATCTGTTCACTGCCAATGCTTAACAGATAAGTTTATAATGTTTACAGTAAGGATAACAAATATATGCTTCTGCACAATAACTTCATGATTCATTTCCATTATCTGTCAGGTTATAAAAAGCATTCACAGCTGTGTTAATATCACTTGCAGTCCAAGGACATACACAGGTCAGTTACTATCAACAAAACTTAAATCTTAAGCTTAAAAAATTACCCAAATCATTAATAATTTTAAAAAAGAAGCTTCTTAAAATATGAAAATAATTCACACTTTAAACTATCCAAACTCAATGGCATGAACCTTATAACTTACTGAATAATATAAAATTATTCCACAAACCTAAAATAAATTAAGCACTTACACATTATTTCAATATTGACCTTATTTTCCCATGGTCGTGTAATAAATTAACCGCACATGTCAGGTTTTCCTTGGTAGAATAATAAATTTCATGCATTGTGGAGTTGAGGAAATGAGTTTGAGAGCAGTTTTCTGTTCTCAGTGCCAGATGTGGGAGGTCCTGGAGTCTTCTAGCCTCCCGGATGTCTACATCTGCACCAAGTGTACTGAGCTGCATCTTCTCAGGGACTGTGTTAGGGAACTGGAGCTACAGCTCGACAACCTTGTCCTGGTGAGAGAGAGTGAGGAAGTAATAGACAGAAGTTACAGCCAGGTGGTCACATCAGGGCCACGGGAGGAGGATAAGGGAAGAGTAAGGTACTAGAGAGGACCCCTGTGATTGTAACCCTGTAACTCCTCCTTGATTACTGTTGGGGGGGGGGGGTCAGCCAAGCTGGGAAAAGTATCAGTGGCTGTATCTCTGGCATGAGGTTGGACTCTGTAGCTCAGAAGGGTAGGGAAAGGAAGAGGTTGGCAGTAGTTATAGGGATGTAATGGAAGATTTAAACCATGTTTTTTTACTTTGCAGCCTTTGCTTCTGCAAGGTTGAGAACCTGCTTGTTTTTTAGAATCAGCAGACATAAGCTAAATTCCACCGAGGGGCCAGAGATGCTGTTATCTGACGAAAGGACATCTGTGTACCAAGAACATTTAATCTTCCTGCTTGTTTTGGTCACAGACTGTCAGAGGCCTAACTTTGATGCAAAATAAACCATTGTATTCAAAGTGATAAGCTGAAAATTATGTTATTCGATAGAAGCCTAGGCATGCTAGCATGCTCGCTTATCTTTCTTACTGTGCTGGGAATAGGTGCTTGAGAAAGCAGTTTTTGGGTAATATAAGCCATGGTCCTGCTCTCTGAGAGCTGGCAACATCTCAGCAAGAAGAAGAACTTCTAGAGTCCAGCCAATGACCCAATCGAGGGAGGTGGAGAAGCTGCTATCGGTGCCCTGTCAACCTACTGCAAGTGTGCGGTCGTTGCCTCGCTTCGGCAGTTGGGACCAATCCAGGCGTTGATAAGTATAATTGGGAAGGGCTAGCATATTGTAGTTTGAAATCAGCTTTTTAATTTGTAATAAACATTTGTATAAACTGAACTGCTCTCGGTGTGTGTGTCTATTTTCTTTCGGTAGCACAAACACTGTGACCAATCTAAAATGAACAAAGTGAGAGGTACAAGTTTACCCAGGACAGGGGATTAAATAGTTAGGAGGACAGATAGGGGGTTTTGTGGATATGCTAAGGAGAATCGGATGGTGGTACCCAGGACAGGGGATTCAATAGTTAGGAGGACAGATAGGGGGTTCTGTGGATATGCTAAGGAGAATCAGATGGTGGTTTTCCTCCCTGGTGCCAGGGTCCGGGACATAGCTTCCCATGTCCAAGACATCCTAAGATGGGAGGGAAATGAGCCAGAGGTCATGGTATATGTTGGTACCAACGACATAGGAAGGAAGAGTATTGAGGTCCTAAAAAATGAGCATAGGGCATTAGGTAGGGAGCTTAAAAGGACCGCAAGAGGAGTAATCTCTGGATAACTACCTGTGCCACATGACAGTGAGGGCAGTAATGGTCTAAGGTGGAGGATGAATGCATGAATGAAAGGGTGGAGCAAGGGGCAAGGATTCGAGTTTTGGATCACTGGGACCTTTTTGGAGGAGGTGGGACCTGTACCAAATGGACGGGTTTCATCTGAATCCCAGAGGGACCAAGATCCTGGTAGGGGCATTTTCTAGGGCTACTCAGGAGTCTTTAAACTAGAATGGTTGGGAGAAGGGGTCCATATAAAGGAGAAAAGCAAGAAGAGGGTTAGACTGCAAACAGTGAAGGTTTGTAGACAAAGTTTGGGGGTGGATAGACAGGTGATTGAGAAGGAAAATAATCAGTATAGTAATGGAGGGGAGATGATGGAAAGAAATAACAGAGTTGACTGTAAAGATTGGGACAAACAGAGAGAAAGATGTATGAAATCTTTGAAATGCATTTACTTTAATGCTAGAAGTATTGTAAGGAAGGTGGATAAGCTGAAGGTGTGGATAGACATTTGGCAGTATGACGTGGTGGCGATTAGTGAGACAGGAGGGTTGTGACTGGCAGCTAAATATTCCTGGATTTCACTGCTTTAGATTTGATAGAATTGGAGGGGAAAGAAGATGTGGTGTAGCATTGCTAGTCAGGGAAAATATTACAGCAGTGCTTAGGCAGGATAGATTGGAGGGTTCGTCAAGTGAGATGGTATGGGTGGAATTGAGAAATGGGAAAGGAGAAGTTACACTTATAGGGGTGTTTTATAGACCACCTAATAGGGAGCGAGAAATAGAGGAGCAAATTTTTCCGGAAATTGCAGATATTTGTAATAAGACAGGATTGTGTTAATGGGAGATCTTAATTTTCCTTATATTGATTGGGAAACACATTCCGTGAAAGGGCTAGATGGATTAGAATTTGTAAAATGTATGCAGGATAATTTTTTGCAGCAATATGTTGAGGTGCATACTAGAGAAGGGGCAGTGTTGAATCTACTGTTGGGGAATGAGATAGGTCAGGTGACCACATGGAGAGCACTTCAGGTCCAGTGATCATCGTGCCATTAGTTTAAATATAATACTAGAGTGCATCGGATGTCCCCCAAAGTTCCTCAACATGATTATCCAACTGCACGAAAACCAACAAGGTCGGGTCAGATACAGAAATGAGCTCTCTGAACCCTTCTCCATTAACAATGGCGTGAAGCAAGGCTGTGTTCTCGCACCAACCCTCTTTTCAATCTTCTTCAGCATGATGCTGAACCAAGGCATGAAAAACCCCAACGATGAAGACGCTGTTTACATCTGGTACCGCACGGATGGCAGTCTCTTCAATCTGAGGCGCCTGCAAGCTCACACCAAGACACAAGAGAAACTTGTCCGTGAACTACTCTTTGCAGACGATGCCGCTTTAGTTGCCCATTTAGAGCCAGCTCTTCAGAACCTGATGTCCTGCTTTGCGGAAACTGCCAAAATGCTTGGCCTGGAAGTCAGCCTGAAGAAAACTGAGGTCCTCCATCAGCCAGCTCCCCATCATGACTACCAGCCCCCCCACATCTCCATTGGGCACACAAAACTCAAAACGGTCAACCAGTTTACCTATCTCGGCTGCACCATTTCATCAGATGCAAGGATCGACAACGAGATAGACAACAGACTCGCCAAGGCAAATAGCGCCTTTGGAAGACTACACAAAAGAGTCTGGAAAAACAACCAACTGAAAAACCTCACAAAGATAAGCGTATACAGAGCCGTTGTCATACCCACACTCCTGTTCGGCTCCGAATCATGGGTCCTCTACCGGCACCACCTACGGCTCCTAGAACGCTTCCACCAGCGTTGTCTCCGCTCCATCCTCAACATCCATTGGAGCGCTTTCATCCCTAACGTCGAAGTACTCGAGATGGCAGAGGTCGACAGCATCGAGTCCACGCTGCTGAAGATCCAGCTGCGCTGGGTGGGTCACGTCTCCAGAATGGAGGACCATCGCCTTCCCAAGATCGTGTTATATGGCGAGCTCTCCACTGGCCACCGTGACAGAGGTGCACCAAAGAAAAGGTACAAGGACTACCTAAAGTAATCTCTTGGTGCCTGCCACATTGACCACCGCCAGCGGGCTGATATCGCCTCAAACCGTGCATCTTGGCGCCTCACAGTTTGGCGGGCAGCAACCTCCTTTGAAGAAGACCGCAGAGCCCACCTCACTGACAAAAGGCAAAGGAGGAAAAACCCAACACCCAACCCCAACCAACCAATTTTCCCCTGCAACCGCTGCAACCGTGTCTGCCTGTCCCGCATCGGACTTGTCAGCCACAAACGAGCCTGCAGCTGACGTGGACTTTTTACCCCCTCCATAAATCTTCGTCCGCGAAGCCAAGCCAAAGAGACAATATAGTTCACATTATCCTGTCTATAGAACAGCGGTACAATACACAAAAGTGCTGGAGAAACTCACCAGGTCACCCAGCATCTATAGAAAGTAAAGGGTAACCAATATTTTGGGTCTGAGCCCTTTGTCAAGCATGATCCGTTAAGTTTCTCCAGCACTTTTATGTACAGTATTGCACAATCAATCCATTATATTGTGCCATATATTCTATTTGTTATAATGGCTGCAAAACAGCATCAATCAAGTTTTTAACTTAAAGTCACTATTTGTCAATGATATGCAGTTAAATTTACAAAATGACATTGATTCATTACAAACCAGTTAGGAAAAAAAAAATTAAAAAATCAGTTTTCATGTCAAAGCTTTGGTTAGAATTATACTTGTGTGTTGATCACTAACTAATGATGTTTTACTCCTATTACTTATGTCATAGAAGATTTCTGGTGCCCCATTTAAGTTAACTTTTATTTTTTTCTTTTTCTTTCTTTGTCAGTCATATTCTCTTTTTTATACCCATCTTAACAATTATACTTAGTCTGATATTCACTTGAAAAATTAATCTTTTATTCACTTTTTTTTCATTGCTTTCTATCTCCTTTACAAGTAGACTTTTTTCCATCACCTTTCCATTTCAACACAAGTTATAGAACACAGGACATTACAGTACAACAGGCCATTTCAGCCCACATGTTGCCCAATTTAAACCCAACGGAGCCCCTGGGGAAAACCCATGCAGACATGAGGGATTCAAACCCCGGTTCCGATCGCTGGCGCTGTAAATGCGTTGCACTAACCGTTATGTCAATTGTGCCACCCCAATGTTGTGCTGACTGATAGAAATGTACTCAACAAACTATATCTTCCTTACCTCACAGCCATAACTCTCTATTTATCTTGTATCTATGTGTTTGTCTCAGAATCTTTTAAATGTACCTATTGTACCAGCCTCCAGCACCACCCCTGGGAATTCATTCCAAGTGCCCACTACTTTCTGTGCAAAAAGTGTAACCCTTACATCTCTTGTAAATTTTCCACCCCTCACCTTGTACAGAGGTCCTCTTATGTTTGCTACTCTCATCATGGGAATAAGGTGCTTGCTGCCCACCCTATCTACGTCTCATAATCTTGTCATCACCTCTCATTCTTCTTCACTCCAAAGAGAAAAGCCTTGCTTCATAAGTTACATTATCCAGTCCAGGCATCATCCTTGTAAATCTCCTCTGTGCTTCATCCGAAGCTTCCACATCATTCCTGCAATGAGGTGACCAGAAATGAACACAATATTCCAAGTGTAGTCTCACCAGAGTTTCAGGGAACTGCAACATTACCTCATGATTCTTGAATTCAATCCCCCGACTAATGAAGGGCAGCATACTATAAGCCTTTTTAATGATCCTATCAACCTGTGCTGAATCCAAGTTTCCTCTGTACTTGCACATTGTTAGCAATCCTGCCGATATCCATGTACTCAGCCTTCAAGTTTGACGTTCCAAAATGCATCACTTCATACTTATCCAGATTTAACTCCATCTGCCACTTTTCCTCACAACCTTGCCTTTTGTCTTTATTATACGACCACCCTCTACATTACCCATAACATCTCCAACCTTTGTGTCAACTGCAAACTTATTGACACATCCCTTGACTTTATCGTCCAGATTATTTATAAAAATCACAAAGACCAAGGGTCACACGACAGATCCCTACAGATCTCCACTAAACACTGCTTCCAGGCAGAATATGTTCCATCTACTATTACTCTCTGTTTTCTGCAGGCAAGACAATTTTGAATGAACACAGCCAAGGTCCTATGCATCCTATGCATCATGTTACAGAGTTCTGTGTTGTGTATTGGCCTATGTGTTGTGTGGTTTTATGTTAAAAAAGTGACAGTTTGCCTTAGAGAGCCAAGGTGAAAGTGGACTGTTGAGAGAGTGGGAGACAGACTGAGCATGTGCAGAAAATGATCTAAAAATTTCTGGACTTGGATGATAAACCACCATTGGGGGTAGAAGAAGGCCCAGAGCACGAATCATGCTCTGGAGGACAGTTTAGAATGTTGGAATTTCAAAAAGGATGAACATTTCAAAGACAGCCAGAAGGATCCAGACCAAGCCAGTTGTTCCTCTTTCTGCAAGCAACACAAGACAACTTTGAATTTTGTGCTCTCTCTTTCTCTCAAAGATCTTTTGGCTTCAGTTTATCAAACAAACGGAATTTTGTTTATGATCTTTGCTTCAGTTGAGATCGAAGTTTTTGTGAGTCTTGTGTGTTTTGTGTTTGTTTTGTGTCTAAGTTTTTTCTGTGGGCTGGTTGGAAATATAACTTAGACTTTAATTACATATGTTATATTTAGGCTGGAGAATTTATTAGTTTTACACTGTTATAGAAATTTGCATAATAACCAGTGGGCATTGTTATAAAAGGGGGGATTTTGAATTAAAGTTTGAAGATGAATTTTTGCTAATAAAGTAATTGTTCATCTTTACTCCTGTGTGATGTGCCTTCTTTGTGGTTGCTCATTTGATCTTGTAACAGTCATGACTTTATGAATGAGTCTACCATGGGGGACCTTATCAAGTGCCTTACTAAAATCCATATGCATCACATTTACTGCACTATTTTCATTAATTACTTTTGTTACTTCCTCAAAAAACTCAATTAGGCTTCTGAGGCATGACCTACCCCTCACAAAGCTTTGCTGACTATCCCTGAGAAGACTATATAGTCATGCATCACTTAACATCCACAATATAATCTGTGAAATAGGATGTAATGTGATTTGGATGTGGTGCAAACACCACATTATATATTTTGTAATGAAACTGTGTTAATATTAATATTTAGGTTAATGTTAAGCTATATTTGTTATAAATATGTCTTCAGCAATATAGTGGGTTTGGAACAGGGTTACACACTCCCATACAATACATTCAGAAGTGAGGTCATATTTCGGAGTTGTGACGTCTGCAAGCCAGAATTATGAAAATCACATGGTTTCCAAGAAATGGGAGATGTTAAATATAATCTACTGTTAAAGATTCCAGTACATGGTTACATGGTTTCCAGGAATTTAGACTGATCTCATTGATGATGTAACATCACATGATGTCAGAAAACTATATACTGAAGGCAGAAAGACATTTTCACCAGAAGAAGACTGAACACAGAAGAAACCAAAGAAACACTTGACCTCCTGGAAAGACAGGACTTGTATTATTCTTTTTATAAGAGATAAATACATAAGGCCACTTCCAACTGCTCTTTTAAGAAGAGAGACAGCCTCATGTGCCAAGCAGATGGTTACTCCAGTTTAAGAAACATCTCATCGCAAAGATCATAGTTCAGCAACCCTAACAAGAAAGATAGCTCATCAAGAAACTTGTGAATTTAAAGAATCTGAAAATATAATGTTTAAATGTGCTTTGTAATAACTCCAGAACTGCGATTTAAAAGGATCCTGAAGTCAACAAGATGTTTGAAAATGGACTTAAACTGTAATGGTTTTGGACTTACACACACTAACACACACACACACACACACACACACACACACACACACACACACACACACACACACACACACACACACACACACACACACACATTTACATTTGCACATAGAGGGTTTAAATTTAGAGTTAAGTTTAGATATAATTAAGAAATGTTATATTATTAATGGTTTAATAAAAACTTAGTTTAAATTTACCATTGTCTGGTGAATCTTCCATTGTTGTTCCTGTGTTAGTACTAAAAATATTTTATTAATTCATAACAAAATAGCAGTATGAGATATTATAGTATACCTGTATTGACTGGTAATATTTTTGAAAGATAATTAAACAGAGAGATAATGCTACAACTCTCAAGAGACACACTATACAGGAGATTGGATGTTGCTGCTGAGTCGAAGCATACACTGTTATACGATAAAGTTTTTATTTGTAAGTCTGGAAAATTCACATTAAAATAATGATAGGAAGTACAGTACAGTAAATACATAAACCAGTAACAAAGGCATTATTATGACTATCAAGACATATGTATTATAGGTAATATATGTACTGAACCTTATATGCCTGGCAGCACAATTGCTTTGTATACAAGAGACATGAGATACATATGTTGCATGTGGGAAGCTGTTGTATTTGCTGCATCCAGTTATGTCTGCTACATCTCATTCTCTGATCAGGATTTCTGAACTCTATTATAACCTATAGGACCATGGACGTATATGCGGTCGGACGTTATGTGGTGCATGACTGTACTTCTATAATGCTCATAAATCCTGTCTCTCAGTATCTTCTCCCATCGTAAGCCTTATTATGGGCAGCATGGATGACATAGTAGTTAGTACAACACTTTTACAGAGCCCGTGATTGGGACTGGGGTTCAAATCCTGCACTATCTCTAAGGAGTTGGTATGTTGTCCCTGTGTCTGCATAGGTTTCCTCTGGGAACTCCGATTTCCCCCCACCATTTGAAACTTACCGGGGATGTAGGTTAATTGAGTGTGATTGATCGGCATGGGCTCATGGGCTGAAATGGCCTGTTCCCATGTTGTATGTTAAAATTTGTCTATAATTTCCAGGATTCTCCCTATTACATTTTTTTAAGCAAGGGGACAACTTTTTCCATTTTTCAATCCTTTGTTATCCACCCTATGATCAGGCAGGAAGCAAAGTTCATTACCAAAGCCCCAGCAATCTCTTCCCTCACTTTTTGTAGTCACCTGGGGTATATCCTGGAGAGTTGACAATCTTAATGCTTTTAAGAAGATTCTGCACTTCCTCCTTCTTAACCTCAACTTGCTCAAGCATATATGTTTGTTCTATACTGACCTCCCATTAACCAAGATCCCTCTCGCTGGTGAAAACTGAAGCAAAGGATTCATTTATGATCTCCTTTACCTCCTCTGCCTCCAAGCACATGTTCCCTCATTTATCCTTAAGCGGGCCTACCTTTACTCTTGTCATCCTTCTGCTCTTCATGTATGCATAGAATACCTTGGGATTTCCTTAATCCAACTTGCCAAGGCCTTCATGTGCCCCCCTTCTCAATTTTCTGTCCATTTTTAATTCCTTCTTGCCTTTTGCTTCTTAAACCTTCTGTTTGCTTCCTTCCATTTAACTAGTTCTCTTGCCACTTTTGTCAATCACAGTTCCCTTTTCCTACTTGCCTCAGTGTCACAATTCATAACCCAATGCAAGTGGTCCCTAAACATCCTCCACATTACTTCTTGGGGTTTCACTGAGAACATCTGTTCCCAATTTACTCTCCCTAGTTCTTGCCTCATTTTATTGTATTTGGCCCTTCCCCAATTATTTATCATTTGGTCTTCTCCTATCTTTGTCCATAGCTAAGCAAAAAGTTGTTGGGGAGTTAAGTCACTACCATTGAAATGCTCCCCCACTGAGACATTTGTCACCTGACCAAGTTTATTATCTAGTACTAGATCCAGTATGGCCTCTCCTATACTCAGCTTGTCCATATACTGTGTTCAGGAATCCTTCTTAGACACACGTGACAAATTCAGCCCCAACGACCCCTCTTGCAGTAAGGAGGTGCCAGTTAATATTTGGGAAGATGAAGTCTTTCATCAAAACAACCCTATAATTTCTGCACCATTCCAAAATCTGCCTACTTATCTGCTCCTCAGTGACCTGAGGACTATTTGAGTGCCAATAAACTACTCCCAATCCAGTAATCACTCTCTTTGTGTTTCGGACTTCTACTCATTCTGACATAGTGGACAATCCCTCCACAACATTCTCCCTTTCTGCAGCTGTGATTCTATCCATGACTAGTAATGATACTCTCCTCCCTCTTTTTACCCCCTATCCTATCCCTTTTAAAACATCTAAACCCCGGTACCTGTATCAGCCAATCCTGACCTTGCGTCAGCCAAGTCTGAGAAATGGCCACAACATCCATTGTGGTGGCTCACCCACACAACAGGTCAACTGGCTCACGGAGTCACAGGCAAGTCCGCAGCAGATCTGACTGTGAGAGCTCTGGGTGCAGGGAAAGCCGACAGCCTGGAGGCTGATGTCATAAAGGTCCCTGGAGTCGCAAGCATCATCAGGTTCTGAGGGATTTAAATGTGTGGGAGAGTTCTACTAAAGTCAGTTGGTTTGACTCACTTTCGGCTCTGTGTGTTTCTTTCGCTTGCTGCATACCTAGTGTGACCATTCCATGCTCTAAGTTCATCTCCATTATTTCTAATATTTTTTGCATTGTGATAAACACATTTCAAACCCTCCAACTGACTATATATATGGTCTATCCACTGTCCTTCTTCATAAACTCACTATACATTGCATCAACCTTTTCACCATCTGCTCTATTTTCTGATTCCCATCTCCCTGCCAAACTAGTTTTAACCTCCCCCCCCACCCCCCATCCCAGAGCAGGATTAGAAAACCTTCCTGCAAGAATATTAGTCCCCCTCCAGTTCAGTTGCAAACCATCCCACTGGTACAGGTCTCACCTTCCCTGGAAGAGAGCCCAATGATTCAGATATCTGAAGCCCTCCCTCCTGCACTATCTCTTTAGTCATGTGCTAAGCTGCATTATCCTCCTATTTCTAACCTCAGGTAGCAATTCTAAGATCACAATCCTGGAGGTCCTGTTGCTCCACATCACACCTAACTCCCTGAAATCTCTTTGCAGGACCTCATGACCCTCCCTACACACATCATTGGTCCCTATATGGACCACAACATCTGGCTGCTCACCCTCCCTCTTGAGAATACTGTGAACTTGATCTGAGATATCCTGGACCATGGAACTTGAAAGGCCATGTACCATTCAGGATTCTTGATCTCTTCCACAGAACCTCTTATCTGTTCCCTTAACTATGGAATCCTTTATCACTATAACTCACCACCTCCCTTCTCATCTTAGCCATAAGACCAGAGACCTGACTGCCATGGTTTGTTGCTGGTCGGTCGTCCCATTCAACAGAATCCAAAATGGTACAGTACATAAGAATAGCAAGAGTAGGTAATCTGGTCCTTTGAGCCTGCTTTACCTTTCAATGAGATCATGGTTGAGCTGATGTTCGGCATTTTCCTCATATATCTACTTTTTAAAAATCTATCCAACATTGTCTTAAATATATTCACGGAGGCAGCGAATTCCATGGATCCATTGCCCTCTGGGAAAAGCAGTTCTTCCTCATCTCCACCCTAAATCTACTACTCTAGATCTTGAGGCTATATCCCATAGTTCTAGTCTCCCCCATTCTGGAGGACCATCGCCTTCCCAAGATTGTGTTATATGGCGAGCTCTCCCCTGGTCACCGAGACAGAGGTGCACCAAAGAAGAGGACTGCCTAAAGAAAGCTCTTGGTGCCTGCCACATTGACCACCGCCAGTGGGCTGATATCACCTCAAACCGTGCATCTTGGCGCCTCACAGTTCGGCGGGCAGCAACCTTTTTTGAAGAAGACCGCAGAGCCCATTTCACTGTCAAAAGACAAAGGAGGAAAAACCCAACACTCAACCCCAACCAACCAATTTTCCCTTGCAACCACTGCAACCGTGTCTGCCTGTCCCGCATCGGACTTGTCAGCCACAAACGAGCCTGCAGCTGACGTGGACTTTACCCCTCCATAAATCTTCGTCCGTGAAGCCAAGCCAAAGAAAGTCTCCCCCACCAATGGGAAAAACTTACTGACCTCTATCCTATCTATGCCTTTCATAATTTTATGTTTCTATAAGATCCCCTTTCATTCTTCTAAATTCAAGTGAGTACAGTCCCAGATGACCTAATCTTGCCTAATAGGCTAACCCTCTCATCTCTGGAATCAATCTGATTGACCTCCTCTGGACCATCTTCAATTAAGGAGACCAGAACTGTATCCAATAATCCAAATGTGGCCTCATCTGTACCTTGTACAGTTGCAGCATAATAGTGATCTAACTCTCAAAATTAGACTTAATCATACTTTCATATAATAAATTTGCATTTCCCCTCAACCAACAAAAGGCCACATTAAAGTTGATATTGAAGGTTTTAAGTTATCCCAACTTTACAATTCATTTTATATTACACTTTTTAAAAAATTTATGCTCTCCCACATTTTCCAATTTTTCATAAATGTCTCAATTATTATTATATATTTGTCTTTTTCAATTCATTTATCCATTAATTCATTCATATAAAGCCATATCTTAGTGCACTCGTCAAGAAAAATCATTAGATTCAGCAGTTTTCATTTATTGTTGAAGGGCTCTTTATGTAGATACAAGGAATGGCTCAATAGAAATGATTTGCACAATGGGATCCAGGTCCTGTTTATTGCTGGGTGATAAAATGGATTTCAGTTCAGCAACTTCCATTGAATTGCGTTTCTTATGGCAGAGTGTAAGTCATTGTTGTTGAATTACTAGGAGAATTTTTTTCTGATCTCTTGCTGTCACTTTGGTGGATGAATGACAATAACTCAAGAGAAGCAGCAAAGTGTTTTATCCATTTACGCTGACTCTCCAGGGAGCTTCATCAAACATCTATCAAAAGTTTTAGTAAGAGATCGGAAGAATATTTTTCAATTCTATCCAATAAAATATCCAATAGAAGGACTAAGATGCTCCATTGACATTTATACTTGATTGGCAGGTCTATCTGGGCTCTAACATTTCTTTCTTGCATTATATTTAGTGGAGTATTTCTCAGCTTTCCTTGTCCCTATTGAACATCCCACATGAAGCTATTAGAGCGTGCAGATCAACTGGGGAAACACAGCAACAATCTGTCACATAAAGATTAATATTATACAGCTTCAATTCAAGACCACATCACAGTTCAGTAGATGTGTCTATTATTTTCTGCTTTCATAGATTGGTTTGTCCATGACCAGTATGCTACAGTTGGCATTCCCATTTATAGTTGAATTAATCTTAGTCAGTTTATGGTCAAAATTACATCTGAATGAAATGTTCATGTGATTGAAAGTTGGTGGTGTAGTGGAAAGTGAGGAAAGGTTGACTAAGGCTACAGCAGGATAATTCATCCAATAAAAAAGTTGGCAAATGGAATTTAGTCCAGACAAATGGGAGATGATACATTTTAGGAAGTTAAATAGGGTAGACCTTTAGAATAAGTGGTAGGGTGCTAAGGAATATTGATGAAAAGAGAGATCTTGGAATTCAAGTCAAGGTTTCCCTGAACGAGACAACACACATAGACATGGCAGTGAAAAAGGTAGATGGCATGCTTATTTTCAATGGTCAGTGCATTAATATAAAATTTGGGATGTTTTATGGTAACCTTTTAAAACACTGGAGTATGTGTGCAGTGCTGGTTTGCACAAAATGGGAAGGATACGATGACATGGGAGAGAGTACAGAAGAGAGTCACTAAGATATTGCCTTGTTTGGATGACTTTAGTTATGGGGAGCGATTGGATGGACTGTGTTTGTCTACCACAAAGGATGATGAGGGATGACTTGATAAAAGTAATTCAATATTAGAAGAGATGTTATAAGGCACAGTTTGTGTAGTTAGTTACACAGCACCAGCATCCCAGGTCAAATCTAGTGCTGAATGCAAGGATCTTGTACGATCTCCCCATGTCTGCCTGACTTTCTTCTGGGTGCTCTGGTTACATCCCATGTTCAAAACGTACGGGGGTTGTAGGTTAATTGGATGTATTTGGGCAGCATGGGCTGGTGGGCCAGAAGGGGCTGTTACTGTTAAAGTGAGAGGAAGTAGTTTCAAAGTGGATCTGTGGGGAAAGTTCTTTGATCCAGATAATGATTGAGATCTGGAACTTGCTGAATGAGGAGGTGATGGCTATAGATACAGTGGCAACATTTAAGAAATCTTTAGAAGGCACTTCAATAGGCAAAGCATAGAAGGATATGAAGTTAATGTGGGGAAATTAGACGACTGAAAATAAACAAAAAGATCAGCATGGGCATACTAGACTGAAGGGCCTCTTTCTGTGCTGAACATTTCTATGATTCAATGACTAATTTATTGAAGGCTTTCTGTTCAACACTTACAATCTAATTGAACATTGAGTAGAATAAGGCAAATTCAGGTTAGTAAAGGGCCAAAGAACAAAAAAAAGTGAAAGTGTCATTGAAAATTCATAGTATTTCAAATAAAATTGGCAGATAAAAATGCCATATAAATTTTAATGAAAAACCCCTTAATGACAACTATTTGTGATATGACTGCCATTTTGTATCTGATGTCAACAGCACCCAGCATTTCTATATTTCAGTTATGTGCTTAGATCTTAAGACCATAAGACATCAGAGCAGATAGGGGCCATTTGGCCCATTGAGTATGCTCCACCATTCAAATCATCACTGATGTATTTTCCTTCTCAACCATATTCTCCTGCTTCCCTCCCATAACTTTTGATGCCTTTATGAATCAAGAACCTACTGGTATCATGTTCTGCTTTAAACATATTGTCATAAGTTAATACAATTATGGAATAAAATATATCTCAAGGGATAAAGTAAGATTGTGGGAGTTTATGTCACATTTCACAAACAGACCTCATATGGAATGCAAAGTCCTGTGCAGGTGAAGCCTTCAAGTCTACAGAGTGAACTGCTTTGGAGAAGGGTTTCATAAAAAAACATGTTTGCCCAAGGCTCAGGCTCAAGAACTAAAAAATTTGTTGCTATTAAGACTGGACTAAACCCTTATAGTCAATTACAAGAGGATGTGGCTTGTTAATGTGCATCTCCTGAAATAAGGGAAAAAGAAGAACTCTTTGTGGTAACCTGGAAGAAGAGGTTACCTTTTGGAAAAACCCATGAGGGGGCAAGTTTCTTTGGCAAGACACTGAAGTGGCTAATTGAAAAAGATCAGTTTGTGTGTGTCCAACAGCGAATATCTTGCTCTAAAACCAACAAGAACCTTCCTTGGGTGGTAACAGTTTAAGTTAAAGCACTAGAACCTGGTGAAGATAATACATGTTAAATTCTGTGCATAATTTGGAAAACTGCCTGAACTTGGAGAAGTGAAATGTGAAACAAAGAACTTTCTTGAACACATACACATTACATACACGTACACTTAGAATTAGAAGGGGGTTAAGTTAGGCTAAATTAATTTAATAGTGATAAGTTAAATATTGATCTTTTTATAATGTATGAAGAAAAGTAAAAACATTTTTGTTTAAGTAACCATTTTCTTGGTGAACTTCTGCTGCTGTTGGGTTTTTGGCCTCCACAGTTGTCTGTTGCAATAAATTCTACAGAATCACCACCTTCTGGCTTAAATACTATATAGATTGAATTATTTGATAACAATAAATACACTCATAATATTGATGATAAAATTTATGTATGTGTGAGGCCAGAAAAGTGAACATAATTCCTGTTAAATTGAATAATTTTTCAGGCAGACACATAGAGACAATTAAAAGATGATGTAAGAAAAAATAGAGGGTTATGGGTTTGAAAGAGGAAAGGGTTAGCTTGTTGTAGAGTGGGTTTATATACAGTAGGTCAGCACAGCATCATGGGCTGACAGAGCAGTAATGTTTTATGTTCCATAAACATAAGACCTAAAGTAAAAACAAACAGTTTGTTTCAGACCAAAACAAGCCATGGTAGATTTATTATTTAAAATAAAGATGACTTGGCCCATCTTGGATGTAAATGATTTCTCTTCCTCATTAATAAGTATTTTTTTACTGTGAATGTACAAACATTATTTTCTTTATGTTCTGCAGGGCTATATATTTCCTTATTTTTTTCTCTATCAGTGGTGATGTTGTAGCGGCCGCGAACCGAGTCGCGACTCAGCTCACAAAATGGCCGGTGAATGTGGTGATTGCGAGGGCCCTGCAGGGACCAATGTCTGTAGTCCCATGTGACAGGAAACAGTAGGCATCAGCAGGATCACTAACCAGTCGGAGGCCGGTACTTCAATGATGTCACTCCTGTTTTCAGAGGCAAGGAATTAATATAAACGAAGCTGGCAGTGCAATAAATCAGTCTTCAACTTCGACTTACCTGTGTGTGTGTGTGTGTGTGTGTGTGTGTGTGTGTGTGTGTGTGTGTGTGTGTGTGTGTGTGTGTGTGTGTGTGTGTGTGTGTGTGATTCTTACACTTTGCGTAGTGTGCACACTACATTGGTGACCCTAGCAGGAAAAATGGCAGTTGGACCTGAAGATGATGGACCAAGCAGTTCTTCACATGGTCTCACTAAAGCTGCCAACGTTCTGGGTGTCATAGCCACATGTATGGCTCGAACAGGCCGAGGCCCAGTTCCACCTTCGACAGATCACTGCCACCGACACCCACTACTACTACGTAGTATGCTCACTCGATCAGGACACAACGGCAAGGATTGTTGATTCCCTACAGCAGCCTCCAGAGCAAAGCAGATACTGTGCCCTCAAAGAGCTATTAACCCTCACTTTTGGGCTTTCACAGCACAAGCGTGCTGCGTGTTTGCTGTACATAGATGGTTTGAGGGACAAGGCCCCATCCGCCCTCATGAGTAAGATGCTCACACTCACTGAGGGGCACAGGCCTTGCATGCTCTTTGAATAGATTTTCCTGCAGCAGTGGTGCAAGGATATCTGACTCTTGCTCTCCGATGAGGACCTCAGCGACCCGAGGAAAGTTGCAATCTGGGCAGACGTGATCTGGAGAGTGAAGAAAGAAAACAGAGCCTCGGTGGATCAGAATGCCAAGTGAGATGTCCCCAGGAGACAACTATCATCAAATGGCACTGGTACATTGCCCACTGCGCCAAGGCATGCTCGGAGGGAATAAGCCAACTCCATAAACAGATCATGGCTCTCCCACCAGCAAGGAAGTACCCCTTGAACTCCCCTCCAATAACCCCTCTCCCATTTCTTGGAGGTGGCTTTTTGACTCACTCACTGACCAGGATAGACAACATGTCTGGTTCACAGATGGCTCCAGTAATTGGAAGAATGATAACCAGCTCTAGCCGGCTGCAGCACTACACCTGGCGACAGGTAAGATGCTATCTTTTAATGTTTGATTGCATTTTATCTCTTGACCTGTTAATAGGCTGTCCCCAGTTAATGTGTATGTGTACCTACCCTGCACTCAGCCTCCCCCCACCCCCCTTTTTTCTTTCTTTTCCAGAGCAACCCACCTCCATCATAGCAAGGATCTCCCCCACCCTGGGAACCTTCCAAACAGCATGACCCATGAAGTGGAGTGCTACGGGCTTTGGACCTTTAATCCCCAATTGAACTTCACCCTTGACTCTCCCTGGCACTCTCTCTCTCTCTCTCTCTCTCTCTCTCTCTCTCTCTCTCTCTCTCTCTCTCTCTCTCTCTCTCTCTCTCACTCTCCACCCCTCCCCCCCCCCCCCATCTACATGGAGCTGGACCAGCGAGGCTGCCCCAAAGTGAGCAGAAGAAGAGTAATCAACAGTGCTGCAAATCTCCAGCAAGCTATATCATGGGTACAACCATCAAAAGATCCATGACAGTGGAGAACTGCTCTACCAATAACTCTGATGGGCAGCCCAGAAGAACATGCACTGCTCCTGGGCTTAGAGGAGAAGCCAGGTGGGAGTCGCTAAAATCACTTTTAGTTTGTCCCCCCTGCACTTCACCCCATCGGCACTCAAACTACCCACTTTGGTAGAGAATGGAAACTGGGGAGACATTGCCATCACTGGTGCCTACATATCTGGATCAACTCACTATGGCTTTCGAGGGGGTGGAATGGACCACTGGCCAGCGATCTCCTTTACTGAAACACATACCCCGGTGACCAGCAACCAGCCAATCAGGTGTGTATCCACCCACAAGCCTGAGCATGCACTGACATTGGCTGGCCCCAGTCATTGGCCCCTGCTCAGCAGATCAGGGAAAATTTAAGTCTGAGTGGCTGTTTCTCACTCTGTTCCTCCTCTCCTCGTTGCGATTCTCCTGCTCACTGGCTGGATCATGGTCGCTACAGTAGATTCCATCCATGAGGATCGCAGGTAAGGAGACACTGTGTCCCCTAATGCTAGCCAGGGTATCCAGGTGTACAGAGATAATGGATCAGAACCACAGTTCTCCAAATTCCCCAGGGTGGGAGAATGTGAAATTCCTGCGGGAAGCATATTCCCTTGGGGCCTAGCACAGAGGGAATCCTCCCCTCTTGCCTCCCACTGCACTGAGCCCCTTCCTTTCCCGGCAAGTCCCACGGTCTGGGTGTGAGTTACCGTGAGTGTGCGAGTGGTTGTATGCGTGGGAGAGCTGTTGCACTGTGCTGCAGTTTGATTTAATAAAGATGATTGTGTTATGATTTGACTCTTGGAGCTTGTTCCTGCTGCACCCCACAAACCCTTCAATGCAATACAGTGAGAGAGGAAGACTTTAAAAGTAGCTGTAAAAGATGACTGAAATTAACTAATTAAGGAAGAGAGCCTCTAGTAGAGTGGCTGCTGTTTCAGTAGAGGCTTCAAAGGGAACCAGATAATACCCTTAAACATTTCTCTTTAAATCCCTCAACCACTCTAATTATTTAGTAGGCTGGGACTTGAGACCAAGAATATTATTGGCAACTTTTCAATTAAATAAAAGATGCCTAATTACAACCAATTAAAAAAAATAAGGGTGCGCGGTCAGGTGATGTGTTGTGGCTACATTTCCAGGCTATGTTGAGACAACAGGAGCATAGGATTGAATGGAAAAATATATCAGCCTTGATCTGAGTGATGGAGCGCTCTTGATGGGTTAAATGGCCTAATTCTGCTCCTAAATTTTATGGGTTGAAAGGTAGGTTGTAATACTATTTGGATTGCATGAAAATGACTTTTGTTTTTAATGTTAGTTTCCTTGGAAAATATTTGGAAAGTGAATGACTCTGTTTCTCTGTTCATTGTGATCAAACTGTTTGCCCCATTTTCCTTCATTCATTTTGCTGCCAAATTATTAATTCCAAATTTGTTGTTTAAAACTATTTCCTAACCATTTTTTCCTCTACTCCTCCGATCATCTCCATTATTCCTTGATTAGCTAGTCAGCAGAATTTCCTCTATCTATCCTCTCAGTTCCCCTTTAAAATATCTTCTTGTTTGATTAAATCAACAAATTCCAGGGAGTATAAACCTATACATCCTGAAAGAGGGTAATGTAGTTCTTACAAGATATGGGAAGGGGCGCCTGATGCTATGAAAATCATCAGAAAATGTTAATGTTTGACCTGAAGATGTTGAAAATCAAAATCGGGCATACAGTTTTTGGTCAAAAGAGGACACCATGGAAAACAGGTGGCCTGAGTCAAATTTCCATGAGGGAACAGTGCATTGCTAAATCAGTCAAGGCCTTAGGTGAACTGTTCACATTATTGCAATAATCTCTAATCTGCTGGAGGAGCTCAGTAGGACATGCAGCATCCATAGAAGGTAAAGGTATTTTTGTGTTTCACTCACACCATTGAAAGCTGTGAATTGCAATCCAGTCTTGGAGATCGCTTCACTGAGCTGCACAGATGAGCGGGATCTCCCAGTGGATAACCATTTCAATTCTGAGCCCCACTCCTGCACCAACATGTCTGTCCATGGCCTCGTGTACTGCCAAACCAAGTCCACCCATAAACTGGAAGAGCAAGATCTGGGCACTCTCCAACGGAGAGGCATTAACATTGACTTCTCTAGTTTCAGAGAGATTACTCTCCATTTTCCCTCTTTGACCTATGCCTCAGCCTCCTTTCCTCCAGCTCTATGCCCCCTTCCCTCTCCATTCACAGAGGTATCCCCTCTCTCCCTGTTTTCTCTTGTGCTCTACCTCCTTTATCCACCTATTACCTCCTTCCTGTGCTCTCTCCCTCTGCCTACATGTTGCTCATACCTTGATGAATGGCTAAATCCCAAAACATTGGTTATGTATCTTTATCTTTGCTGTATAAAGTACACAATTTGACCTGCTGAGTTTCTCTAGCAGTGTGTTTTTAATTGCAATGCTTGACTTCTATTATTGTGGACCAAGGAAAAGGGCTCACGTTAATTATCATCTGGGAGTTGGATCAGGGCATGAGAGGCAGGGATAAGGTTTTGGGGTGGGAGTCATGATTGAGTGTGGACCCAAGTCTTTGTGATGCTTGAAGATAGAGATGGGCTGTGTTGATGGTGGATAAGTCTCTTGCCACATTATTACATCTTCAGCAACCTGGGCTTGAAATTGGTGCTGTCTGTAAGGAGTTTGTACATCCTCCCAATGAACTACAAGGGTTTCTCTGGGTGCTTGGGTTTCCTCCCACTGACAAAAATATATGGGGCTTGGTAGGTTAATTGGATTATCTACCATGGTGTATCATTAAAATTTTAAAATCTGAAACATTGCTGGAACTGCTGGCATTGCTGCCACCGGTGCAGTCCCGGGAGAACAGAGACACAGTGCTGCTCCAAAGGGTTTAACTGCCAGATTGTGGTGCGCTGTTAGCCAGAATCAGACACACACAAGGTAAAGACTGTACAACAGGCTTTAATCCACAAAGACCTCCATAGAGCCAGGCTGGCTGTAGCTGCAGTAACTCTGAGTGAGCTTCGGGAGGCCGGCGCAGGCTTGTATCCCGGAGGGTGATTGACATCCGACCGGGTGGGGCTTGATCCCTTCAGGCCGACTAATGGACAGCCAGCCAAGTGTTGTCCTGTCCCCTTACACTCCTGCAGGTACAGAGGTTGCCCCCTGCAGTAGGCCGGCGGTACATTCCTGCAGGTAGAGGTGTTGCCCCCTGCAGTAGGCTGGTGGTACATTCCTGCAGGTAGAGGTGTTGCCCCCTGCAGTAGGCTGGTGGTGTACCACCACACAGATCCTAATGCCAATGGTTCTGTATACATTTTAAATGGCCTGTTAAAGGAGCTGACAGTGTTTTATTTTAAAATCCTGCAAGAGTGGAAGCAAGTGCTTTATGACTCTGATGTCTGTGTTTGTCAGTGGCCATGAGGGATTGCAGACTCTGGGAGAGCACTGGACTAGTGCAGGACATTGGAAGTGGGAAGAACATCCCCTGTGGAGAAGAAAAAGCAGAGGAGATGATGCTACAGTATGTTGACCATGGGAGAAGACCATGAGGGATTCAGCGATTGAAGGACCCACACAGGCTGCTGGTGACTTGCGGTCGGGCTACGGGCTGCTGGATACTGGATCAAGATTTGAGAATGTGCTGAGAGCAAGAGGAGCTTCAGGCCCTGAAGGTTTCCTGATCGTGTCTGAGGTTTGGATCTGGAGCTCAGGTAGCCAATAGAATGAATAGGAGTCTGGGGTTGCAGAGGCTGCGGGAGCACTGGAGGCAAATCCATGGACACTCAGTGAATTTCTTTTGCTTCATTTTAGCCCCTTTTACAATGTAAAGCCACGGTATTGTCATGTACATGACTTATCTTTGGAAACCGACTTGCTTGTTCACACAGGCCAGAAAAAGGCCAGCTCCATGATTCCTTTTATACAGGAAGCTGGCTTCCTGAAACAAAAGAACAAAAAAGAATCCAATTCAGTGGGTCTGGACACGTAGCTTTTATTAACACACAACAATTTGTAGAAAAGCGTGAGGAAACTGTTAACTGGAATAAAGCACACACACACAATTTATAAAGGAGTGAGGGAAAATATTATAATGCATAGTTTATAAATGGTTGAGTATTTTTCTGATTTTAGCAATTTTAGCAATTTTCAGAGATAGACATTGAAACCTAAAAATTATAATTGCTATTGCTGTCAAGATTAAAGTTACAGAATGGTTTTGCATTATAGCAACTGTAGCTATCTGCTATCAAATGCGTGCCAGTGTATTAAGAGTCTATAAATGTTCAGTTGTTGATATTATAGATAATAAAATTGTAATCTGAACTAATTCATGAGATAAGCTTTTCCTGCCAACTTCAATCGCCAGTTTCAAGGGCAGGCTAAGGATAATTGTATTCAGCATCCCTTCTGCACACTTTTATAAAACCATAAGACGTAGGAGGAGTAATTGTGTTCTGTTCAACAGTTTCCCATGCTCTTCTACAAATTGTTGTGTGTTAATAAAAGTTGTGTGTGATTGCAAACCCTTGATGCCAGACCCACCGAATCTGACATTTGCCCACTATGTGCCTAGTAGTGCCCACTGCTCTACTCGCTACTGACTATGAAGCTTTTCTGGATCCAACATCGCAGCATCATCTTCCTTTGCAGTTTCAACCCGACAACACAGGTTGACTGTTTTCGATAGATCCCACAGCGCTATGCTCCACCACTGAGAGTACCCCCCTCCGCCAGAGGATCAAAGTCTGGACCACCCAATCCACCTTTGATGTTTTTTTTTACATGAAACCCAAAAGGCAGATAAAAGCCAGCTTGACAGTTCTGTATAAAAGGGACTTTTCTCTCTTACTATAAGGGGCGCTGGGCAACACAAATGGCAACTCTTTGTCTGCCTTATGGCAGGCAGAAGGCAATTTTGTCTAATATTCCTTGTTCTGCACTATTGCACAACAGCAAAGGAATTCTGAATCTTGAATTTAAAAGATTTCAATAACTGGACCCCACAACATCAACCTGAGTGGATGTGTCCTCTTCAAGTCTTGCTGAAGCAGATCTCACAAACATGGAGAAACCGTTCTGCTGCAGGGGCCATATTTGAATTTAGTCGTGGCAATTTTCAGTTGCTGCTCTAGGTAATAGAGTTTCAAGACCAATGGTATTTTTGGGACTGGTGTGTGGCAGCAGTAAATTGAGCGAGCTCAGTTTAATAAAGTTATTGTGTTGCAGCAATATTTATGGGAAAATTCCTACTGTTGAAATGATGGAGAGTTTATTGTCATATACATGAAGACACTGTACAGATATAATTGCTGCAGCCAAGGTACACTAACTATAATAGTATAAATTAAATTACCACAGTGTGCTGTCAGAACAAGAGATAATAAATGTAAAAGTGTCAATAAATAAATTTTCAAAGTTGCAGTTAGTGCAAGAAAAAAGTGAAGTTTCGTAGTGCAGACAGATCCATTGGTGGTTCTGAAATAAGTTGTGGTTAGGGGTTATATCGGGAGGTTCAAGAGTCTGAACAAAATAACTGTTCATGAGCCAAGAGGTGCTGGAGTTCTGGCTGAAGTTAACAGTGAGAAGAGGTTGTGACCAAGGTGATGGTGTTACTTTGTGATGTTAGCTACATGAAGTGAGAGTTTGCAATCAACGACAGAATACTTGGTTAATACCAGAGGTTGTAAATACACACTGCAGGAATGCAAGTCAAAGTGGATTGGCTTCAGAATTGCAGGCAAATTTATGTGTATTTCATGGTGCTGAATTTGACAGACCAGGCAATTGGTCTTATTTTGATTGCATCTACAGGGATCCGCATCAAGTGAAAGGTCAGCCAACGTGCTCATGCATGTATTCTTTAAGTACCTCTTCTGAGAGTTGAAGCATAATAATATTGTCCTAAAATTTACATGTGGTAGAAATAGTACAGTACACCTCAAGGCAAAATATGAGCATAGGCAGCTTGAAAATAATAAGATGACAAATGAGGCAGATTCAAAGTAGTTACTCAGTGGCAGGAGGGCTTCTGCCCCCTCGCATTAAGTAGAGCTGCTGAGAGAGAAATGTTAATGTGTACACAGTTATAATATTTGAATACTTTATAAAATGAACCAAAGTTGAGTAAGTAATGACTATGGTTTAAAAAAAAATAGAGATGTAATGTGGTAACAGGCCCTTCCGGCCCATGAGCTCACCCCTCCCAAATACATCCAATGTGACCAATTAACCAACTAACCCTATTCGTTTCTAGAATGTGGGAGAAAACCGGAGCATCCAAAGAAAATCTGCTTTATATACTTTTCATGTTAATTATGATAAGAATTAAAGTTGCAGAAATTAAGCAAGCAATCAAAATATTTTCTATTGGATCGTATTGAGGTTATGGTTGGGATGTTTCAAGCCTTCGCATGATCCCTGATGTTTTCTGTGCAAGGTGGAGAGATAAAATAGGGTGATAGATGAACCATAATCTGGTTTTACTCTGTGTCCCACCAATTCCACAGTATTGATTCTAACTCAGTGGGATTAAATCTGCAAGGAATGGGAGGGAGTGATTGAAAAATGTTGTGGTTGATGCTGTGATATTTGATTTAGAACAAAGTTTCTTCAGTGTCAGGTTATGACCAATTGTAAATCTGTTTTGAGATGCAGAAATGAGAAAAATTGAAGGGAAACATTCATCATTGGAGATATCCATGCCCATGGAATGGACTGTGAGGCGGGAACTCCAGAATGGTGATCTTTTTGTAAGTCGTGTGGAAAGATGTCAAGGTCATAGAAATGGTGCAATAGAGATTTACTCAAATGTTCCAGTGATTAGCTATTTCAGCTGTTAGACTCGAGAATTTGAGTTTGTTCTCGTGAGAGGGAATTTGATATACCTGTGTAATGTGCCAGCATCGTGCCAACAGGGCTTTGATAGGTAAAGTTTCAGATGGTGTTTTGGAGAGGCTGTTTCTTGTGGGATAACCCGGAACTAGGGTTGTGTATTTTTAAAAAATGGGGGATTGACTATTTAAGGCAGAGATGAGATTATTTTTTTTCTCTCAGTCACGAGCTGTTGGTACAAAATTGCTCAAAGAACAGTGGAAACATCATTTTTGAGTATTTTTATGGCATATGTAGATGGGATTTTGATAAAACAGGGGTGAAAGATTACCATATGCATTTGAAGGAAAGGAAGCAATATGATCAGCCATTGTTATTCAAATATAGAACCGGTTTGCGGGGTTGAGTGGCCTGCACCCTATATTAATTTGTGTTCATAGGTTAGCCTCTTCCACTGAGAAAGCAAGAGAACAAGCTTTGAGCCATTAAAAAAGAGAAACACATCATTCCCCAATAACCACATGAACTCACACAACAATAATATTGGGGTTTTTTTTGTCATATCAAGCATAATTTCTCTATTTGAAGCCTCTGAAACTGCTGGGTATTTTGAAGAGGCAGAATATAATTACCGTACTACTGCTGGATCAGGCCAACATTTTTTCCCCAGCATCTATATACTAGCCAATGTATTTCTGCTCAGGTGGATGCTGTGGAATTGGAATATAACCCAATTTTTAAATTTCTCATTGTGCTGTAGAATACCTACAGTAATTCCTGTGTTAGTTTCAACTTTAGTTTTCTTTGGGAACAGCAGAAACCAAAAGGCAGGGATATTCTTTTATGAAAGGCAGGGGATATTTATGATCTACATCTTTTGGATCATTATCTGTTGTGAGTGAGGAAACAAATTTGGTAGATCTCAAAGGAAAGGACTCTGGACACAGTTTTGCGCGCGCGCGCGCGCGCACACACACACACACGCACACACACACACACACACACACACACACACACACACACACACACACACACACACACACACACACACACACACACACACACACACACACAGGACTGAACAACATGTAGAGTTATTAGAGACCTTGGGAAAAAGTCAGTAAGTGATTAAACACATACAGGCAACTAATAATGAATGTGGGAACAAACTGCATAAACACAAACAACCAAGGGAAAAGTCAATATGATGCCTCCCACCCCTTGTCCTTGTGCAGGCACAGCTCTATGCTATTTAGGGGCAATAATCATTGCTCTCAACCCTATTTAGTGCACAGCTCACTAACAGTTTCTCCAGTGCCATTCCATGTTCCTCACTCTGAAGTGAAACAGGGTGGTCCCTCAAAGGTGGCAAAAGAGGGAGACAAAAACACATGGCACCTTTATAATGTTGGAAGATTCAGCCCAGATCATTTACACGGACAATGGCTCAGTGCCAGTAGGGCTAATCCAATTACAACAGCTGAAGGCCCAAGGGACCAGGGTACAGGCAGGCTGGAGAGTCCAGCCCAGGTAACTTACATGGACACAATGGGAAGGTATGCATTAATGGGTGGGGCGGGACCAAACCTTGATTGGCAGCTGGTGTGTCCTCCGATTAGGTAGGGGACAGTGCTGTCACATGACAGCCATAACCCTTTCCAATACAATCCACCCCTTGGACGTCACACCACTGAACAATCATTATTAAGACAATGCAGAGAAAACTAACATGATTTAACTTTATCTAAGGTTAAATTGTGAATCTAAACTACAGAAAGCCAGATATCCTCTTAATAATTTTACAAGCACACATAATATACACACAGCAAAGATAACAAGAATGAAGGCAATCGACCAGTGGATGACAGTTGCCCACCACCCCATGGGACCGAAACATCCACTAGTTTTCCCATGAGGCATCGCGCTGGAGCAACTGGTCCCTCCATTTTTGAATTTTAGGCACCAAGTCCCAAATGTGAGCAGTCAACTGGGTGATGTTATTCCACTCATCAAGGATGAAAGCGCAGAACTCCTTACCAATCACTGCACAAGTACCACCTCCATGAGTAGGTAATCCAGGGCCATTCTGTTCTGCAGGGTAACCATCCTGATTGCCGTCAGCTCTGCCGCTGTTTGAGTTAGGGCATATTTGGTATGTTTCAGTGCAACTGCCATTTTGTGGCTAGTGTCTCGAGCACACTAGTCACCTGGATCACCTTATGGGACAATCGGGCCTTGCCATATCTCAGAAAGCCTGTCATGCAGAACCTCTCTGCCTCTGTAATAGCCCTCTTGTTCCGATGGATGCCGTATGCCAGGTGCTCCCCAAGGTCATCTAAGGAGTGAATGTAGGGCACAACAAATGCTGGAAAGCAGCAACCATACCAGCCCACAGGGAATCATGGTGACTGCAAATCCAGTGGGTGGCATTCAAAGTCCAGAGAGTCCCCACCTTAGCAGTACCGTCGGCAGTAATTATTGGTGTGCCCAGATACCAGTTTCACTCAGTCACTGTGGCCAACTGAAAGGTTGGAAATTTGCTCATTTTGGAGCCTGCACCAACATTCCCTAGGTCTGTTCACTGGCTGTGGGTAACCCTAAGGGTTAGGACTTGGGTGGAGGTCAAATTGTAGGGAGAGAAATCCCAGTTCCTGAAACACCCACCCCATTGGGATTGCTGGAAGAGTTATGTAGTAGTGAGGGGAATGGTGGGGGACTATCATCAGGACCCCTCCAAACAGATATACCAAAACCCACAGGAGCAAAAAGTCTGTGTAAACAGTTCATTTCAGAGTGGTCCAGTAGGATCAGCATGAGTAGCAGGGCGTTATCAGCATGTGCTGGGGTTTGCATGCAGATCCAGGGGTCTGACCTGTTGGTGGTGCTGGGGAACTTGTAAGCAACCCTGATGAAAGTGTTGGCTGCTGTCCTGAAGCAGATCTTCATGGTGACCAGGAGGGATGAATGGAGTGATTGAGGAACAGACTCATTCTCGTTGGTTTAGGTTGCGGGTATGTAGACAAGACAAGTCAGTTTTACGCGGAATCATGACCCAACTGGTGTCCCCCAGCTGTGCTCAACAACTTCTTCCTCCCATAACTTTAAAAAAAAAACAAGGGGTGGGTGGGTGGTGCAGTGCTGTCACGTGATAGCCACAAATCTTCCCAATACATTCAGAATCAGACTTAATTGTCATGAACAAGTCATGAAACTTGGTGTTTGTGGCAGCATCACAGGGTAAACATTCATATTATAGCCATCTTACAATGTTACTCGAAAAAAACTTAAAATAGTAGTGCACGAAAAGTAAGGCAATGTGTATGGTTCATTGATCATTTAGGAATCTGATGTCAGTGGGGAAGAAGCTGTCCTTGTGCTGTTGAGTGCTCGTCTTTAGATTCCTGCATCTTTTTCCCAATCAAGCAGAGTGAAGAGGGCATGATCTGGGTGGTGGGAGTCTTTGAGAATAGAAGCTGCATAGTTAAGCCACCACCTCATGTAGATGTCCTTGATGGAGTGAAGTCTGGTGCCTATTATGTCACAGGCTGAGTTAACAACCTTCTGGAGTTTATTCTTTTCCTTAGAGCTGGCAAATCAAGCAGTGATGCAACCAGCCAGAATGCTCTCCATGGCACACCCATAGAAGTTTTAAAGAGTCTTCAGTGACATACCAAATCTCCATAAAGTATAGTCGCTGGTGAACCTTCTTTGTGATTGCATCAACGTGGAGGCTCCAGGACCGATCCTCAGAGATGTTGACAGCCATGAATTTGCAGCTCTTGCCCATCTCCACTACTGAGCCCTCTTTGAGGACTGGATTGTGTTCCCCTGACTTCCTTCTGAAGTCCCAATCATCTCCTTGGTTTTGCTAACGTTGAGCTCAAAGTTGTTGTTACACCATTCAACGAGCGGATCTATCTCCCTCCTGTATGCTTCCACATTTCCATTTGTGATTCTTCCGACAACTGTGGTGTCATCGGCAAACTTGTAGATGGCGTTGGAATTGTGCCTGGCCACACAGTCATAGGTGTATAGCGAGTAGAGCAGTGGGCTAAGCACATACCCTTGAGGAGTGCTATGTTGATGATCAGTGAGGAGGAGACGTTGTTTCCAATTCATACTGACTCTGGTCTTCTGATTAGAAAGTCAAGGATCCATAACCATATAACCATATAACCATTTACGGAGCGGAAACAGGCCATGTTGGCCTTTTGAGTCCAGTTGCAAAATGGGATACAGAGGCCTAGAGTTTGTAGCTTCTTGACCAGCACTGAGGGAATAATGGTATTGAAGTCTAAGATGTACTCTATGCACCCCAAGGTCCCTGTGTTCATCCACACCAATGGTTCTCAACCTTTTTCTTTCCACTTACCTACCACTTTAAGAATTCCCTATGCATTTGGTGCTGTGATTGGTAAGGGATTGCTTAAGGTGATATGTGAGTGGTGAGGGAAGGTTGAGAATCACTGCTTTAGACTCAATTATTACTGAAATATTTTGTCATTGGCCCATTTCCTTTGGAGTTATGAAACTGTGCACATAATGAGTCAATTAGACATGATTAAAACAATGGTTTTCAAACTTTTTCTTTCCACCCACATACCACCTTATGCTTAAGGTGTATCTCAGAGCACCTATGGCATAGGAAATGCTTAAAGTGGTATATGAGTGGAAAGAAAAAGGTTGAGAACCTCTGGTGTGGATGAACAGAGGGACCTTGGGGCGCATATTCATACATCCCTCAAGGTCACTACACAAGTTGATAGGATAATTAAGAAGGTCTATGGGATGCTGGGGTTCATTAATAGGGGGATTGCATTCAGGAGTAGAGAGGTCATGTTGCAACACTACAAATCTTTGGTAAGATAACACTTAGAGTTTTGTGTTCAGTTCTGGTCACCTCATTATAGGAAGGATGTGGAAGCAATGGAGATGGTGCAAAGGAGATTTACCAGGATATTGCCTGGATTGGGAAATAGGTCTTATGAGGCAAGGTTAGCAGAGCTGGGACTTTTCACTTTGGAGCGTAAAAGGATGAGTGGAGACTTGATAGAGGTCTATAAGATTATAAAAGGCATAGATAGAGTGAACAGGCAGGACCTGTTTCCTAGGGCAGGATCAACAAACACGAGTACATGTGTACAAAGTTAAGGGAGGGAAGTTTACTGGCGACATCAGGGGTAAGCTTTTTAAAAACACAGTTGTGGGTGCCTGGAATGTCTTGCCAAGGATGGTGGTGGAAGATTGGTGGCGTTTAAGGGACTGTTAGACACATAGATGAAAGAAAAATAGAGGGTAATGGGGCAGGCAGCATTTGATACCATTTTTAGGAAGGAATGTATGGGTTGGCACAACATCAAGGGCCGAAGGACCTGTACTGTGCTGTATTGTTCTATGTCAGGAGGTTTTGACCCAGTTTTAGTCAGTAGGTCAGAACTATATATTGATGACATTATCAGGTGCTGGAAATGACATGCATTCAAGAGTAAGTCATAAAAAAAGTGCCTGGTCTAATTTTCTAATTCTGGGATTTCATCAGGAAATGTAAATAAACACATCAAAATTTACAGACAAAAACGTGAAAATAATTTGCTTCTAATCCAACCTCTGGTGTGTAATATTAAGTTAACAAAGGATTTATGAAATGAAATCATGTTCTTTGTAATTAGTAACAATATTACAGTTCCATCTGGAATAAAAGGAAGCAAAGGATACTGTATTTCATTTGAGAATGTGAATACACGAGTTCAATATAATTTCAACCCTTTTGAATTTATCGTTACAGATGCACCATCTGCTTGAGTGTAATTTAAGGAAGGATCTCCTTTTCCTGATCTGAATGATGAACAAGACTCTCACTTATCACTGTGATAGGGAGTCAGCGTTTAAATTATATGGTTATTTTGACATGCAGTTGCAATTACAAGCAGTATAAATGAGTGAAATATTATGCCATGATATTACTTTAATCAAATGTAAGCAAAACTGACATGGATTTTAATGCACATTGCATTTGCAAATATATGAATAAAATGCATTTAAGGCTAAAATATTGCACTTGCAAGAAATGATTGATTTTAACTATTCAACTAGTTGGAATAACTCACATTAATCCCAATGTTTTTTTCTTTTCGAACATTGATATCATTTGCCTTGCACTTTGTGATTGAATATTGGTTTGGCCACTGAGAGTTGCAGGTTAATAATACTGGCCAAATTTTTTTTTACAAAAGATCTACTTCCTGAAAAATAATGGGGATTAGGTTAGACAACTTCAATATGAACACAATGATAATTTTAGATTTGCTTTATCATGTAGGAAGTTAGAGAAACATTAACCTTAATTGCAAATCTGCAAATTTGCTGAAGACACCATAGTTGTTGGCAGAATCACAGACAGCAATGAGGAAGTGTACAGGAAGGAATTAGATCAGCTCAATGAGTGGTGTCATAACCACAACCTTGCACTCAGTGTTAGCAAAACCAAGAAGATGATTGTGGATTTCAGAAGTGAATCAGGAGAACACAAACCAGTCCTCATCAAAGGGTCGGCAGTGGAGAGGGTCAAGTACTTCAAATTCCTGAGTGTAAACATCTCTGAGATCTGTCCTGGAGCCTCCACATCAATGCATTCATGAAGAAGGCTCTTCAGCGGCTCTACTTTGTGAAGTATTTGAGGTGTCTCCAAAGTCTCTCAAACATCTGCAGGTGCACCATGGAGGGCATTCTGACTGGTTGCATCATTGTTTGGTCTGGAAGTGCCAATGTACAGGACAGAAAAACTCCAGAGGGTTGTTAACTCATTCTGCAACATCACGAGCACCAGTCTTCACTCCATTGAGGACCTCTACTAGAGGCAATCTTAAGAAAGCAGCTTCTATCCTCAAGGACCCCCACCACCCAGGCGAGGCCCTCTTCTTTCTGTTTCAGCAGCCTGAAGATGAGCACACAGTGGCGTAACAATAGGTTCTTCTCCTCTGCCATCAGATTTCTGAATGAACAATGAACCACAGGCACTACCTTACTTTGTCTTTTTCTTGCACAGTTTTATTTAATTTGAAATGCTGTTTATAGAAATGTTTGCACTGTGATGCTGCCTCAAAATAATAATTTTGTGACATGTGCATGACAATATATTTGGATTGAATTTAGCATTAAGTGTATACTCGGCAAAAATGTAACAGAATGTATTGCAACTGCTGCGACATTGACAAGACATTTATGCTCAATTGAATCTTCCTGAAGACAATAAATGCTATTTGTAAGTACACTCACTATGTTATTGCCTGAAGAACATGTGCATCAACATGTGTTCAATCTATATCAATGCACTGCACAACATCTGTATTTGTGAGCTGCTTTTATAGTCTGTCTGCATCTATCCTGACTAAGCATGTGCAGGCCTAAGACAACATTTGCATAGCATCTGCACTGAGGTCCAGGCATGCTTGGACTGACCAAAACATTTCATCTGTGGGCAATATACCAGTTGACTTAAACCATGACAGGAAATCAGAAAAATAGGCAATATTGGGAAAAAAGGTACATGACTGGAAAATTGTAACTTGAGCTTTGTGGTCAGTATCTCAGAATGCATCAAATACACCCATAAGTGTTCAGGATGTAAAATCTCGTCAAGTGTAATCTGAATAACATGGAATTGCTTACTATTCTTGGTAGAATGGGGAAAAGAAGCCATCACGAAAGTGAAAGACTTCATATTTAAAAAAAAATTGAGTTTAATAGAAAAACATCCTTTATACATGGTCTTCTAATTAATAATGCAAATCAAATCATATCATATACTTATCACACAAATGTTAAATCAATATAACCATATTATTTACTTACCCATTCAAAACATCAAATTTTATGATTATATTGAGTCAACAGTTAATCTATTCATCATAATATGGCCAAAGTTAATGTTGAAATGAAAATTAATCAGATATAATTAAGATTCCCTTTATATAAAAAAACCCAAAATGATTAATTAGTTTTACAACTCACTGTGTGTGTGTGTGTGTGTGTGTGTGTGTGTGTGTGTGTGTGTGTGTGTGTGTGTGTGTGTGTGTGTGTGTGTGTGTGTGTATATATATATGTGTGTGTGTGTGTGTGTGTGTGTGTGTGTGTGTGTGTGTGTGTGTGTGTGTGTGTGTGTGTAAACAGTGAGAGTGGGGAAACTGTGTAGAGCCTAGGAACATTTCTATACAAATCTCAGCTTAGGTCTGGACTGCAAATGCTGATGTTCCACTGGAGAATGCAAGAGTTACACTAGCAGCATTGTGAGATAATGAGAGGCAACTCAGGCAGCAGCAATGGGGATAGAGAAAGTTGGCTGATAATTAGTCTATTGAAGGTGGAGGAAACTGCTAGGACAGAAGGAGAAATATTGGGGTATCAGGAGGGGAGACTCATCACACAAAACAACATTAAACTTTGTAAGCCAATATCCTTCAATATTATTCAATTCAAATATTGGAAAGAATCCTAAGAAAATTCTTCTTTGATGTAGAAAAATAGATACAATGTGGAAACAGACAGCTTGGAGAATGCACCAAACATCAAATGCCAAAGTTAATGTTGAAATGAAAATTAATCAGATATAATTACTTTTACACTAACTGTATTCTAATTTATTTTATCCTGATATTCCCAGATTCTATCATTCACCTGCACACTAGTAGTGATTTACAGTGGCCAATGACATTCATATATTGGATGTGGCAGGAAATGGGGAAAACCCAATAGAAACCCGCATGCAAAGTCTACACAGGCACCATCAGAGATTAGGATTCAACTCAATAGAGCTGTGAGGCAGTGGCTGCACTATTTGTGCCACAATGTTAGAATAGTGTTTTGGGATCTTGCCTGTAGTTCGATTGTTTTAGGATTTCACCTGCATAGTACAAAGAAATAATTGGGAATGGAGGATTGTAAAGAGAGACTGGGACTTTTGTCAGCTGGGTATTGAGGCTGAGGGGTGATCTTGTAGAGGTATCTAAAAGCATGGTGTAGATGCTCACAGTCTTTTGTTTCCAGTGCAGCAGTGTCTAAACCTGGAGGACATAAAGTTGGTGGGGAGAAGATTTAAAGGACACTTGAGAGGTAACTTTCTCAGAGAATGATGGTTAAATGGATGTAGCTGCCAGAGCAAATGGTAGAAGCCGCTACAACATCTAAAAGACATTTACACAGGTACATGAATAGAAAAGGTTTAGAGGGATATAGGCCAAATGCAAGCAAGTTGGACTAGCTCAGATACTTGGATGGCATGAATGAATTGGGTCAAAGGGCCTGTTTCAATGTTGTAGGTTTATCACTCTATGAATCTCTGGGAGAAAAATATCTTTGAAAATTTTACATATTCTTGGGGGGAGGGGGTGTGTGTCAGATCCATAATTACATTTGATGATGAAGTTAAATTTCTTGTTTGTTTTTTATCAGAGGCCTCCAACATCGAACAGGCTTTTAGTGGGGAATAAGTTCAATAAGAAATTAATACGTCTACTTGAGTATAATTCACAATGGATTCAATGAAAAATAGAAGTTGCATCGAATCATTTAGACAATAATTTATAATGCAAATAATCATCAATATTCCAGGACTGAAACAGATTTAGAAATGAAGCTAATAAAACACATTTAAAGCAATGGGATTTAATATTTTAATTTTTATCCTTGCAGTGATTTGGTTACAAATAATAATTCGTGGAGTTTGTGTTTTATTCTTATTATCATTAATGGCAATTTATCATTGTTTCAGTTCTGCTCCTGCCAGAGGAAGAGCAGACTTTATCTGTGATCTGTGAGAAACATTCCTCTTTGGCTTACATTTTTCTTCAAGCAGATTTGAGCAAGTATGTGTGTAAAATTTCCCCAGAGTGCTCTGTATAATTTCACTAAAATAGATGCCATGACATTGGCTTCACGTTTAATCAGCTTTGATCCCCAATCACCCTGTGGCTGACTGGACCAATTACCAGAGAGCCCAGATGTGCTCTTAACATGTGAACCATAAATCGGTTGATTCCTTAACTGGGAGCCAATTTCCTTTTGATTGTATTGAAGACTAGATCTTTCATTATTTGGATTGCTAACATTGTGAAGAAATCACAAACTTTTTTTTAGTTTGGTGTAAAATACAACATTTGATATCAGCTTTAAAGCCAAGGAGAAATGATCATCATAGATAACTGGAGCAAGTAGAGTTAATTTCAGCCACATTATAGAAAAGATTGGGGGTAGGGCTATTGTTAAAGTTAACTAAATTGAAACTGAATGGATGAAAATAAAATGTAGTGATTCAAATTTTACCCATTGTTTTGAGAGGAGGCTTGAATAACATTATTAGGAGATCATTTTGATCCAACTTGTTGAGTGGAAATGAACTGGTTTGATTAAAAGAAAAATGTGGAAAATGCTCAGTAAGTCAGACAGCATCTATGGAGAGGGAAACAGAGTTGGTTAGCATTTCAGTTTGATTATTTATCATCAGATTACAATTCAGATTCTCATTTCACACCCTGTTATATTATCCTCTTATTGCCAAGGATAGATAGTTACCACTTTTTAAGAGTGGGGTCTGTGATGACATTTGATTAGTTGTAGCATTGGTTGTTATCACTTGCATTAGAACAGCATTCTGCCTATTATATTATGCATTTTAGTTGCACTTATAGAATAATATTACACCTGAATTAAATAAAACCATTTAATAAAAGAAATATACCCCAATTAATATGGATCTGTACTTTAAATGTCACAACATAAGAAACAAGAGCAGTAGTTGGCCATTTGGTCCTTTGAGCCTGCTGACCCATCTTATTAGATCATGGGTAATCCAACCTGGGCTCAACACCACTTTCTGTTCTCTTTTCATAATCCTTGATTCCTTTGTGGTTAAGGTAACTATCTGTCTCTGCCTCCAGAGCTCCACCTACACACCTGACTGACAGCTCTTAATATCCAATATAAAGCTGGCACTGCCTTGTGCTCTGCTTTAGAAATTCATGGCATTGAAGTCACTGCTGGTGCAACTACTGATAGGGATGAAATTCCACTCAAGCGACTGAGGTGTTATATAGTCCCAACATTTTATTCTCCTCTTTAAAGTAATTTACAAGTCTCTCAACTGAGCCTGAAATTTTTTGTGAGGGGACTTTCCAATATCCGGCCATTGAAATATAGCTTGTATTTAAATACTCAGATTGATGGTGCAGTTTAAAAGCCATTTGCACTCTCTCGTGAAACCATTGCAGCTGTTCCAGCAGTGGTATGGTGTTTGAGCTAATGATTTATTGGTTATTTCAAAGATCTATTTTGGATATAAAGGCGACATAACAGGTTGATTCACAGTGACCCTGACTTGCAGCAACAGATTGTATCAAGTTGTTAAGAGCAGCATTACTTGTGCACAGAACCTTGACTACAGCAGCCAGCTAGGTAACAAAAATCAGTAGCCAGAGGGAAAGGACAATACTAAGCATGCAAGGCTGAAGGCTCTACTGTGACAGGAAAACTGACTAGTCTCTAGACAATGCTGCTATCCATCCCCCCACAGTCCAATAATATGTAAATATTTCCATTATTGCACCATAAATAAGCTTAAGTTGAATTCTGTTTAATATTAATATTGTACCCTGAAGCCATGCAGAGTTAAAATCATCCAGCATGTGATCATAATAAATATTAATAAAGCAGCTAGTTGGTTTTGGGCGGAAGTGCTGGCTGTCACAAATATATGTGATACAGAGCCACATTCAGATGGAATATTAAAGTTGCCATGTCATCCTGCTGGGGAGTTTTGCAGTATTTGAATCGCCAGTGTGGTGGAAATTGTTTAGGGGAGCCTCCAGTGGGAAACTGGCAAGACTTCCCTTGAGAACTCGTGTCAATGACTTTAAAAAAAAAAGACCTTTCACGTTGTTTCTTGGGGGTTTCCACAAAACTCCAGCTTAAATTACATGAGGGGATTGGGAAAACAATATAGAAATGTTGGTTGTTATTATCTGCCTACAATCCTTTAATTTTGGTCATCAAGGAACCTTGGTTGAGAGGCAATATGCTGGGCGACTAGCCCCAGGTTGCTCTGATCAACAGAGCTGCACTAAACTAATACAATCTGCAATGTAAGCTGTGTTTCCATGATCAGAAAAAGTAATAACTTGTGGATGAAATAACCATTGCTAACAAAAATATAAATGGTGATTAAAGTTAAATGGTCCCAAGAGATGGAATAAATGAACAAGTCTGAGCCATTACATGAAACCACATGGTCTCCTTTTGCGCAGCATCATTTGAACATCAACGTGCCTAAAGGGAATGTTTGAGAAAGTTTCTTGACTTTATATTCAAATATTTCTGTAAAGGTGGTGATTGGATTGGTGGGTACTGGGATTTAATTCTCCAAATACTCCAACTAAGGGCAAGTCATGGTGAGGTGTTTTAGTTTGAAGTGCGAAACTCAAAACCAAATTACTGCAAATGTAGTCACTTGGTGTTTAACAGCACCTGGTATGGGTGAAATCCATCTGCTCAAAGGAAATAGCTCCTTGAAAATATTAAAACAAGTGCTGCTAGTGGGATGCTGCGAAAGATTTACACTCGTCTCTCCCAGTCATTTCCCCTTTAGCCATCACAACTCATCAAATTTTAATTCACCATCTCTTCACAATCTCTCTCCCCATCTGCCTTTCTGGACTCCAGTTTCTCAGTCATCTCTCCTCCCATCGCATCTTCCTCAGCTACTTTCTCCCCGCCCCCCACCCGGCTGCCATTTTTTTCTGTCATTTCTCCCACCCCATCTGTCTCTCTTCTTGCCATCTCTCCTCCTCCTGCTCTTTATTTCACAGCTATCACAGCCATTGCTGTTGGTGCTCTCTGTCTGCCACGTTTCCACACCCACTCTTACACGCTGTGCTCTCATCCTCTCCTCACTGCCACACTCTAAACCTTTCTCCAACTCTGTTTCTTATCTGATCGGTATGTACTGTTCTTACAAATCCTTGACTTTGATCAATTGCTTTCCCTGCTAGCTAATGAGTGAAAAACAGTATTAAACTATTGAATTCCTGGTGTTAACTTAGATGCTTGACATTCCTGATATTTTTACAAACGTGATCCAGCTTTCCAGTAAATATCAGGCCCATGACTTTTTTTTTCCATGATACTAAATGGTTTATATAAATTAGTACCTAGAGATACACCAACTCCCTAAGGATAAAATACTATATAATAACATCAGAGCTTGGCATTTTGCCCCTGAAATTCTTACCACTGTTGTTAATCTGTTGCTGCATTTATCACTATCAACTCAGGATAAATTTCTGAGCCTGGACATTTATCTTCTGCAATCAGAGCTCCATATTTTACAATGATGAATGTTCCTTCAGGTTCTTGATTACTCATCCTTAATGAGAAAACCTACCTTTTTGAATGAAAGTTTAAAAATGTAATTCTACAAAGCAAATTTGGTGATCTATTAGTTTTCAGTGCAGTGCTGCCCAAAGAATGAACACACTAAATCAAAAAAATTAATGCTCAATGGAGCATAAAACATGGAACAGTTCAACACAGTAACGGGCTCTTCAGCCTGCAATGTTAATGCCCAACATGATGCCTAAATTAAGCTAAAATTCTGCTTCTTGGACATGATACATATCCCTCTTATCCCTGCATATTCACATACCAGTCGATCCAATTTGAACCATCTACAGTACATAATTTTATTACAGGGCAAAAAAAGAGAGGAAATTCTTGGAGACTCACTCTGCATCATGGTCTATCCTATAAATCCTCCATAAGTTTATATCATACTTCTACATTCTTCAGTTTGGCCATCTAATTTTCCCCTCTGTCATTCCACCCAGCAATAAATTGACTCCTTCAAATATGCACATTTTTCTAAGGTGGGTGGTACCATCTCCAGGAAAATAAGCAAATTTTTTTTCTTTTGTTTCTTTATTTCCAAAGCATCTAACCTTGTGGAAAACTCGGAGAAACCACAAAAAGAACAAACAGTGCCAAATTCTCATCTATTCTTTCCATTGACTAAATAGGGAGCTCTGATCAAGTTTGGAAGGAAGAATATGAATGTGGCATTTATTTCAGGAGGTTATAATAAGGATGTGAGCCTCATGTTTAATTAAGCATATCTGCAATCACTGCGCAGTTTCTTCTACGAGAAACAGAAGTGACTCCATGAACCAGAAAAAGATGACAAACATTTTAAAATAGATTTTCTCAAGTCAGAAGCTCTATTTTCTCCAAGGTTGATAAAACTGTCCATCCTCTCTATCCTCATAGCTGAATTGAACATGATTTGCACTGAAGGTCACACAACATTTCTGCTGTTTACTTCAATATTTGAAAATAATTTTGAAAATTTTGCAACAAAGGAGTGAAATTTCAAGACATTTATATATATATTTATATACAGAAAATATCCTAACAGTTGAATTTGTGTAGTAAGTTTATTTATCTAAAAGTACTATCCACTATTACAAAAAAAATAGATTTATTTAAAGAATGGTTATTGAGGTGACCATTTATCACATGTATGAATGAAGTGTTGATTGAAAATTTGTAAGAGCTATGGTGTTTCCAGAAAATAACATTTTCTATCTTTTCATCACAGTTTTAGATCTATGGGTTTGATTGAAAAGAGGGTTGGTGCGAGAACACAGCCTTGCTTCACGCCATTGTTAATGGAGAAGGGTTCAGAGAGCTCATTGCTGTATCTGACCCGACCTTGTTGGTTTTCGTGCAGTTGGATAATCATGTTGAGGAACTTTGGGGGACATCCGATGCGCTCTAGTATTTGCCAAAGCCCTTTCCTGCTCACGGTGTCGAAGGCTTTGGTGAGGTCAACAAAGGTGATGTAGAGTCCTTTGTTTTGTTCTCTGAACTTTTCTTGGAGCTGTCTGAGGGCAAAGACCATGTCAGTGGTTCCTCTGTTTGCGCGAAAGCCGCACTGTGATTCTGGGAGAATATTCTCAGCGACACTAGGTATTATTCTATTTAGTAGAATCCTAGCGAAGATTTTGCCTGCAATGGAGAGCAACGTGATTCCCCTGTAGTTTGAGCAGTCTGATTTCTCGCCTTTGTTTTTGTACAGGGTGATGATGGTGGCATCACGAAGATCCTGAGGCAGTTTACCTTGGTCCCAACAAAGCCTGAAAAACTCATGCAGTTTGGCATGCGGAGTTTTGCCGCCAGCCTTCCAGACTTCTGGGGGGATTCCATCCATACCTGCTGCTTTGCCACTTTTCAGTTGTTCGATTGCCTTATATGTCTCATCCAGGGTGGGAACCTCATCCAGCTCTAGCCTTAGGGGCTGTTGAGGGAGCTGGAGCAGGGCGGAATCTTGGACTGAGCGGTTGGCACTGAAAAGAGATTGGAAGTGTTCTGACCATCGGTTGAGGATGGAGATCTTGTCGCTGAGGAGGACTTTGCCGTCTGAGCTGCGCAGCGGGCTTTGGACTTGGGGTGAGGACGCTGTTTACATCCGGTACCGCACGGATGGCAGTCTCTTCAATCTGAGGCGCCTGCAAGCTCACACCAAGACACAAGAGAAACTTGTCCGTGAACTACTCTTTGCAGATGATGCCGCTTTAGTTGCCCATTCAGAGCCAGCTCTTCAGCGCTTGACGTCCTGCTTTGCGGAAACTGCCAAAATGTTTGGCCTGGAAGTCAGCCTGAAGAAAACTGAGGTCCTCCATCAGCCAGCTCCCCACCATGACTACCAGCCCCCCCACATCTCCATCGGGCACATAAAACTCAAAACGGTCAACCAGTTTACCTATCTCGGCTGCACCATTTCATCAGATGCAAGGATCGACAATGAGATAGACAACAGACTCGCCAAGGCAAATAGCGCCTTTGGAAGACTACACAAAAGAGTCTGGAAAAACAACCAACTGAAAAACCTCACAAAGATAAGTGTATACAGAGCCGTTGTCATACCCACACTCCTGTTCGGCTCCGAATCATGGGTCCTCTACCGGCACCACCTACGGCTCCTAGAACGCTTCCACCAGCGTTGTCTCCGCTCCATCCTCAACATCCATTGGAGCGCTTTCATCCCTAACGTCGAAGTACTCGAGATGGCAGAGGTCGACAGCATCGAGTCCACGCTGCTGAAGATCCAGCTGCGCTGGGTGGGTCACGTCTCCAGAATGGAGGACCATCGCCTTCCCAAGATCGTGTTATATGGCGAGCTCTCCACTGGCCACCGTGACAGAGGTGCACCAAAGAAAAGGTACAAGGACTGCCTAAAGAAATCTCTTGGTGCCTGCCACATTGACCACCGCCAGTGGGCTGATAACGCCTCAAACCGTGCATCTTGGCGCCTCACAGTTTGGCGGGCAGCAACCTCCTTTGAAGAAGACCGCAGAGCCCACCTCACTGACAAAAGGCAAAGGAGGAAAAACCCAACACCCAACCCCAACCAACCAATTTTCCCTTGCAACCGCTGCAATCGTGTCTGCCTGTCCCGCATCGGACTTGTCAGCCACAAACGAGCCTGCAGCTGACGTGGACTTTTTACCCCCTCCATAAATCTTCGTCCGCGAAGCCAAGCCAAAGAAGAAAGATCTATGGGTTAAATGTGGAATGCAGATCTTGCTGTCAGTCACATCTACATGGTTCATTCTCACATTCAGATTATTGTCCACTTGAACAATAGTGTGATATACCAACTCGCCATTCAACACACCTTGAGGTTGTACTAAATCATGAAAATCCGTAGACACCGTGGTTGAAGCTGGAGAAACTCTGCTGGTCAAAGAGTGTCCTTTATCTAGCAAAGGTAAAGATACATAACTGACATTTCGGGCTTGAGCCCTTCATCAATGTATGAAAGTGTCAGTGGGCATCTGAGAAAAAGGATGGGGGGGGGTAGGGGGAGGTGGCACAGGCAGGAGATGATAGGGAGGGAGGGTACAATACTGATTGGGGGAGGAGGGATGGCTGGGTGGGTGGAGGGAGAAGGGAGGGGAGAACTGGAAAGGGGGAAGGGAAAGAAAAGGCAAGCTGGTTAGCAGAAACCAGAGATGTTGACCTTAATTCCATCTGGTTGGAGAGTGCCCTAATGGAAAGTAAGGTGTTGCTCCTCCAATCTGCAGGTGGTCAGGGTGGTTCAGTACACAATAGGCCATGGGCAGATATGTGAGCATGGGAGTGCATTTATGAATTGAACTGGTTGACCAATGGGAGGATTTTGTTGTGGCGGAGGGACTAGAGGTGCACAGTGAAGTAATCTGCCAATCTGCGACTGATCTCTCTGATGTGGAGAAGGCCTCAAAGGAGCACAGGATGCAGTAAATCAGCCCTGTGGATATACAAGTGAAGTGTTGTTTCACTTGAAAGGCCTGTTTGGGGCCCCCCCAGTGGTGAGGGAAGAGGTGTGGGTGCAAGTATGGCACCTCCTGCGGCCACAAGGGAAGGTGCTGGAGTGGGGAGGGGGGGGGGGCGATAGGTGATAGGGGTTGAGTGAACAAGGGAATCATGGAAAATGCAGTCTGTACAGAAGGCAGAAAGGGGAGTAGAATGGAAAATGTGTTTGGTGGTGGATCTTGTAGTAAGTGCCAGAAATTCCAGCGGAAAATGTGTTAGATGCGGAGGCTAATTGGGTGGTAGGTGAGGATGAGGGAGATTCTATGTTTGTTGAATCTGGGGGCAGTAGAGGCCAGGGCAGATGAGTGGGAAATGGGGGAGATGCGGGTGAGGGCTGAGTCGATGGTGGTATAGGGGAAGCCATGTTTGTGGAAGAATGCAGACATTTCAGAAGATCTGGACTGGAAGACCTCATCTTGGGTATGGATGTGACAGAGATGGAGAAATTGAGAGTAGGGGATGAAATCTTTGCAGGGGGCAGGATGTGAGGAACTGTAGTCAAGGTAGTTGTGGGAATTAGAGGGTTGTAATATATGTCGGTGATAAGCTTGTCTCCTGAGAGGGAGACAGAGAGATTGAGGAAAGGGAGAGTGTTGTCTGAGATGGACCAGGTGAGTTTGAGATCGGGGTGGAAGAAGCCACAAAGGGGATGAAGTTGGCAAGCTCATCATGGGTGCGTGATACAGCTCCAATGTAGTCATTGATATACCAGAGGAAAAGTTGGGGGTGTCTTGCTTGTGTAGGTTTCCAGCATGGATTGCTTCACAAAGCCCATAAACAGGCAGGTGTAGCTGGGACCCATGCGGGTACCCATGGCTACTCCTTTGATTTTGAGGAAATGAGTTGAGTTCAATGAGAAGTTGTTTAAAGTGAGGACAAGTTCTGCCAGGTGCAGGAGTGTGGTGGTAGAGGGTGACTGGTCAGATCTTTGATCCAGGAAGAAGCAAATTGATTTCAGACCTTTTGTGGGGGGGGGGGGGGGGGGTGGGGTGGAGGTATAAAGGGATTTGATGCCCATCATAAAGATGAGGAAGTCCAGTTGGGGGAATCTGAAGTAATTGAAGAGATAGAGGGCATGTGAGGTGTTGCAGATGTAGGTGGGGAGGGACTGGGTCAGGGGAGAAATGATAGAGTCAAGGTAAGATTAATCTAGTTTAGTGGGTCAAGAGTAGGCAGACAATGAGTCTACCCAGATGGTTGGGTTTGTGAATCTTGGTTAGAACATAGAAGCAAGCAGTATGAGGATGAGAGATAATGAGGTTGGCAGCCGTGGGAGGGAGATGAGGTTGGGTAAAACTTTTATCAATTTCTGCTGCATCTGTTCCCAAGATGAGGTCTTCCAGTGCAGATCCTCACCTACCACCCCATCAGCATCCACATCCTACACATTATCTGCCGGAATTACCAGATCCCACCACCAGACACATTTTCCCTTCTCCTCCCCTCTTGATCTTCCGTAGGGCCACTCCCTCCCCACCTATTGCACACCCCTGTCTCCTTCCCCTGTGCCCACAGGAGCTGCAACACTTGTGCCCATACCTCCACCCTCACCATGTTTTTGGGCCCTAAATAGGTCTTTCAAGTATGTTTGTATATCCACAGGACTGACTTACTGCTTCCGGTGCTCCCTTTGAGGCATTCTCTACATCGGAGATTGGCAGATCACCTCCACTTTCTCCACCACAGCAAAAACCTCCCAGTGGCTAACCATTTAAATTCTGAATTGCACTCCCATGCTCATGTCTGTCCATTGGCCTTATGCACTGTCCCACCCTGACCACCTGAAGAATAGAGAAGCAACACCTTATTTTCCTTCTGGCCACTCTCCAGCCAGATGGCATTAACATCAACTTTTCTGGTTTTTGCTAACCTGCTCGCCTTTTTCCCCATCCACCTTCCAGATTTTCCAGTTCTCCCCCCACTCCCCCCCCACCCAGCCATCCCTCCTCCCCCTGATCACTGCTGTCCCCTCCCTCTGTTCTCCACCTATCATCTGCCTGACCACTCCCCTTCCTGAACCCCCTCCCCCCCCATATCCTTTTGCTTGGATGCCCACTGACACTCTTCCTTACTTTGCAGGGCTCAAGTGTGAAACTTCGGTATGTATTTTTACCTTTGCTACATAAAGGACACTGACCAGCTGAGTTTCTCCAGCACTTTGTTTTTACACCTTAAGGTAAGGCAAGCAAATACACATTGACAAGATCAATATAGAAGAGCAAGAGCAGTTAACTCATTTTTATTTATCCCTTCTAATTGACTCTATACTTCCTACATCATGGAATCCAATTGTTTCATCAATTTTTGTAGCTTTGTTTCTTGTCTCCCAAAGAATTTATTCCATGTATTGATCAGGCTGGTGTGACAAATATCCTGAATTTATTCTGAATGAACAGCAGGATATTTGTTCTAAATGCAATTATTAAATTGCAGCATTTCTCCAGAAACATTTTCAATTTGTGTAGAACTATAATTTTTTTTTTAAGATGTCTCATTCATTTTCAGCTTTAAGTTCCAGGTTTCTCCAATTTATTTTGTAATTTCTATCTCCCTGCTGCTTCTACGGAATGAATACGCCAGTCATGACCAGAATCAGGCATCACAGTCGAGAAGTGATCAGATCAAATGTGAATGGAATAAACCTGCTTCAACTACAAGTTCAACATTCCATTTGCTTTCGGCCTTGTACCACACTAGTTTAGTGGTGGAATTTAGAGAAACCCTTTATCTCTCTTTCAATGTCATTCACTGATATTTTAAAGCCATTCAGGGGTGATAACTTTCATCCATTGTGGTTTTTTTCTCACAAATATACTTCAGTCAATTCATTCCAATTCTTCAAAGTTAATGATCTATCCTGGGTGAAGTGTACAGTTTCCGATCATCTGTTGCGACATTCAGAAATGGTAGTGGCCAAAAGAGCTCATCTAACCAACCCCTTCCAACCCTCTCCACATGCCTCCACATGCCTAATTAGCAATCAAACTTTCAGCCAATTTATTGACATCTTAGTTATATCCTGAATCCTCATGGTCTAGCATTGACTTAGCATTAAAAGAATTTTCATAAATGCATATTTTATCACAGATTCTTCCACAGCATTATAGAGAGTCGTACTTTTTCAAGGCTGTGCAAAAACTTCCTATTTTAATTTATGTTGGCTGCTCTTTACTGAATATTTATTATGTAGATGAGCTACAAATAATTGATAGGACTATTTTTTAATGAAATTGAAATGAGATTAAGGCCTCAACTTGATTTTTTTTGGGTCTCTCAAAAAAGGGCAAGAAACTCATTGGTTGTTCTCTCCTATTATTATCAATCTATCTCAGTCTTCTTCACATCTCTTGCTCTATTGCTTTGAGTAGTTTGAAATAAATGCATTCATCGTAGGGGTTTGATTCAGATGTTTGCTCCATTTATCTTGTACTGCTCATGCATTCTCTAAAAGGATAGCTGAAAAAATGTTATTGTTTTTTCTTTTGATTTAGTGAATCAAACATTGATCTCTCTGATGAAGGACGAATATATTCATTCATTGCCTCTTTCAATCGGTCTCACTCTTTTCATTTATTATTTTTCAATCAAACATGGGTTAATCCTAATGTCTATTTTAGGTTTCACAGTGACTTTGCTGAGTTTCCAGGGTGAAATTCCAAGGATTGCACAATGAAATGGTCCAGTTCAGTGGAAGCTTTTGATATTCAAATACCAGATGTTATAATTCCATGGATGATACTTTAATACAAAAATTACCCAAATGATGAGCATTATCCATGTCTAAACATTAGCTATTTATTTCAGCCATGGAACATTAAAGATTTTCAGTGCTCAATTGTTTTGAAATACACTTGGCTGCTTATTTACCCTTAGGGTTAGGAAACATCTGTATCTAACAGGTACAATGAATGAATGTGGTTTCTTTATGCTACCAGATGGGGTGTATGTAAATTTAATGAACTTATTATTCTAAAGTGTTTTTTAAAATCTCAAATTCAGTTAGAAATATTGATTTATTTTCAGATTAAGCTTAATTCTTTGGGGAGAAAAAAACATTACATTCACTGCCTTGCATTAAAGTTTTAATCCCCTGAATTACGTTGCATTTCTTGAAAGGAAGACAGTTTGATCCTTGGCCATTTTACCGGCTGTGTCAAAAGGATTTGCCCAAAGCTTCATCACACAGACTCTGGGATCATTTATAAATCTGATGAATATATAATTCACTACCTCAATGGTAATGCTTTCAATGTCACTAAAGACTTCATTACTTGCTATCAAAATAACCATTTGCTGACTTGATCTAATGTCATTGAAGATTTGCAAAGACTTCTATGCTCAGTCACATACTTGAATTAATTTTTGACTTGAATTCTCAACTGGATCTCCTAGTCAGGCTTCTCTCAGCATACATCATTGATTCCACCTTGTTCAGATCTATTGATGATATTCAAATTGTTCAATTTGTGATCATTGCATTGAGCTCCCTGTTTCAAACTCATTGACAAAATTCATTCCCAAGAAAATCCATAACACATTCTTGTTTTTATTTTGTTTCCCATAATTACCTCTGGATGTGATGTGACCTGCTGAGTTTTTACAGCATGTTTGAGTATTTCACATTCTTTCCTAAGTTTTTAAAAATTCTATTCCAACTGCACCCCACTGTATTCAAATCCTCGATGATTCTTCAGAATTTGATGGCAAATCATTCAGTTATCATTTCTCTGTACTCTGGACTTGCCTCTTTAAACAACTCTTTATTATTATCAGTCAAGGGTTTCTATCCAATACATTGATAACTTCTATCTCTGATGTTGTCAACATGCTGAGTTCTTCCAGCATTTCTTTGCGCAAGTTTCCGGCAGCTCCAGCTTCTGTGTTTTTCCACTTTATCATTGTCCACTCATGAACTTGCACTTCTAATTTCCCCCTCCCTCACTCTAAACGTTGAACAAACCAGTTAATACCCTGCAATGAGAAATAAATGCATGTGTGTAATTGTTTGAAAGGAACAATGTACTGATGTTTCAGGTCCCGCCAAAAAGTGCAACCTACATTTATCTCATATTCCGCAAATAGCATTTTCCATTTTGGATAGTTCTTTTATTGAGTTAAATGCATTTGGAATTATCAGGGACAACATTTATCCAGGAAAAAAGCAATACAAAAAAATTAGACATGTATCACAGTAACAGGCCCTTCCAGACCACGAGCCCATGCCGCCCAAATATCCCAATTAAACTACAACCCCCATATGTTTTGAAATGGGGAAGGAAACTGGGGAACCCACGCAGACATGGGGAGAATGCACCAGACGTTGGTGCTGTAATAGCGTTGTGTTAACCACAATGCTACTGTGCCACCCAATATCACATGCTACACAGGGATATCATTTTTCTTCACATGTTGGGGCTGAATATAAGTGCATGCAAATTCTTTTATAGCTTTTTTTAAAACTCTGCATCTGAACTAGGTGAAACTATCTGAGGCAATTGAAATTACAAGACAGCAGGCAGATTCCAGTGCAAACACAGCTCTGTTCTTGCTTGCTCTCTCTCTCTCTCGCTCCCTCACATGCTCCCTCATGTGACCTCTCATCTTGGGGTTAGATCTTTCAGTGGTAAGTTATCATGTCTCTGTGCAAACTAATCCTGACTTGATGATGAGTGATAATTATAGCCCTGCTATGATCTTCCAGTAACTTTTTGTTGCTGACCAATTGCACTGCAAGGTGAGAGGGCCACTACCAGTCATTTCAAAATATAATATGACTGTGAGAAACTTTGAATGTTTGTGTATTTCACATTCTTTCCTAAGTGTAAGTGCAGAAAACTTAGGCTTTATTCAGCCTGCCTTCCATTGTTTCCATGTTCCTGAACCGATATTTGTGCTGAATATTTAAACATTTATTGATGAACCTATATTATGGTCAGCAATGCCTATTCTTGCCATAGTATCACTACCTGCAAGCTCAAATTGAATGTCTGGCCCTGTTAGTTTTGTGGGTTTCCGGCTCCCTGTTCTGACTAGCTGCTTGACCACATTGATTTATATTTAACCCAATTTAATTTCTGTTGATTTTTGTGCAGTACCAGATATTTTATCTGGTAATGCCTAACACTATAGAGAGGATGTTCATGTATGCACATTCTGATCTAAATAATTGATCTGTCAATCAAGTTTTATCACACTGCTGAATTTACTGGGATTGAATGCATATACAGTATCTGTATGCATTTGTTCTACTTTTATGGATAATCTGCTTTACCATTATTGGGAAAATTTGCTGCAGTTCCTGTCATACACTTTCTTTTCTCTTCAAATGGGCTCTTGCAAAGTTTCATAAGGATGAATAAGATGTTGCACGAAGGCATTGATTGAATTAAGAATGCATGCATGTGGGAATAAGTATGACAAATTACTAATACGCCACTTTCACATTGTCTTTAACTTGCAGAACTGGTATCATATTTTAGGCCACTGAAAGCTGCTGGGAATAACCCCTAGGCATTCAAGCACAAATGGCCCATGTGTCATCTGCCAACACCAACCACCAGGAATAATTTTAAAAGGCATCTGTTCTTTTCATGGTTGCACTTTGCTATAAACTTTGTTCCTTAAATTGATATGTACCTTAAAAAAAACCTCAGACATCCCAGCATACTGCTGAAAAATACTATTAGCCCTAACATCCCAGTGTGTGGCCAAACCTGTGTCTTTAGCCATCATGACTTGAGAGTTGGTATGTGAAATTAATTGTTAACTTTTATTGTCTGAGTCCTGAATAACAAAACAAAAATGACAAAAGTTGGAAAACCTATTTTGAGAAAAGATTGGTAGAAATAAAGTGAACAGCTGAATAGAAGGAAAAAAAGAGAAAACATGCATTCCTTCCATGGTATAATGAAGCAGCATATTTTTCACAAGATGAAAATTACATATTATTTTATGCCTGTTGAAAAATTAAATAATCTCAAAAACTTTTTCAGAAGGGATGTGCTAAAATCATGTTCTACAGAAAGGGTCAAAGATTTAGGGAAGTTATGTTAACAGGCAAGGATCTGTGGCCTGAAAACAAGTGGATCAGATCAAAGATCCACAACGTGAGTGATGGTGGACAGTTTGATAGCACATTGGAGTTGGAGCTCAGTGAATATTTCACCCCCCACCCCCCCGACCCTCCAATGATGGCAGGACCCAGCATGAGAATGAAAGAAAAGGCTGAAGTATTTGTCAACATATTCAACCATTTGGATAATTGTCCAACTTCCTCACAAAATTATTTCCATCATCGAACCCAGTCCTCAGTCAATTCCATTTACTTCACCTGTCATCAAGGAAACAGCTAAAAAGATACAAGAAAAGGATGTAATATGGGAACAATGTCCCAGATGTACTACTGTACTGAGAGACTTGAGCTCCAAAACTACTTGGAATTTCAGGCAAGCAGCTGTAGTACAATCACAGCACTGACATTGGGGAAAATGGCCCAGATTGTATTCTGCTCACAATAAAGCAGGATCATTCTAATCTGGTAATTATCACACACTTGTCCTATTCCATTCATCAGTAAAATAATGGGAAAAGTTGTTGACATTTTTATTTACTTAAAATAATGTACTCACTGATGTCCAATTTGGTATTACTAGGACCACTGACTCCTAGAAATTATAAACACCTTGCTTCAAATGGGTGGCACATTTAGCAAAGCAGTGAATGCACCACTGTTAAAGCGCCAGCAAGCAGGGTTTAGATCCCACACTGTCTGTAAGGAGTGTGTACATTTTCTGTGGGTTTCCTCCATGGTGCTGTGGTTTCCATTCAAAATGTACCAGGGGTGTAGGCCATTTGTGTGTAATTGGCCAGCACGGGATTGTGGGCCGAAAGGGCCTGTTACTGTCCTGTATGTCTAAATTTAAATTTATGGGCTGAATAAATTTCCCACCAGAGATCAGGTGGGAAAGACTGTCCATTAAGGTCAATGGACATCGATTAACAGTTATTCCACTAGATGGAGTAATACCTTGCACAAAGGAAGGGGGTTCTGGCATTGATTAATCATCCTGGCTCCAGGAAATTATTTCTACAGGAGATCCTCAGAGCATCATCCCAGCTCAGTTCTCTCCAGCAGATTCATCGATGACCCTTTCTAATGTTATCTCAGAAGTGGGAATGGTTTGCAGATAATTGTCATTATCTATATATAGTCCAAGCCAAATGGTTCCAATCCACTTCAGTTCACCTATTGAAACGTGCTTTGGCATAGCCTGTGTTTGTGAAAGATGACACATAAATGAACTGCCATTTTATCAGTTATTAAATTTAAAACAAAATATTGAAGACGATTTCAACATAAAACAGGAATTGTCTCCAAATGTTTTGAATGGAAATGAATAGAAATATTTTTGATTTCAAAGATTTAATGTTAAAAAAAAATGGATAGATACATGTATTTGGCCAAATGCAGGTAAGTGGGACTAGTGTGGTGGGCACTTTAGTCAGCCTGGGCAAATAGGGCTGATGGGCCTGTTTTCATATTATATGATTCTGTGATAACAGCAGATGTCTCCACATCACATCAATATTTTCAGACTAGTTGTCAAAGATGAAGTAATTCTCCTCTGTAGCATTGTAAGACATGGTTCTATCCATGCCTTGGTTCGCTACTTAATGTTATGACAGCAATATGAGATATCTGAGGACCCAAGTTGTGCTTTGGGTATTGAGAGTGTTTAATTTGTAATCCAACGAAACTGATAAAATAAAATTTTATAAATATCCCTCACAGGAACTAAGGAGCTAAATGTATTTTTCTTTATCTAACTGAATAAAACTAAATAAGATTAATTAATTTAACTTTAAATAGTATATCTATTCATTGCTCTTTATTAAATCCTTTTGAATTCTTTTTGGATAATCAGGCCATCAAGATTTCCTGGGGGGGCAGATTTTATCTTGTGATCTAGTTGCCATTAATGGTCCAGCCTAAGTCATGGGGCAAGTGCAACAGTGAAGGCTCCAGAACATTTGGAACCATGAGGCTGCAGAAATTAAGTGCTGTATCATGAATACCCTGGACTGATGGAGTGCAGAGGAGGATGGGGGATGGTTGCATAGATATACAGAAAGAGAGAGCAGGACAAGAACGTAATTTAGATCCAGCCCATAATTTGGAATCTTGCTCTGCAGAGATTTCACTTACAGCATGACTAAGACTCAAGAATGAGACTGAAAAACTTTGAGAACTTGAGTCCTACTCTCTGCTTCACACGTAAAATTTGGTAAAATTTACAAATGTGACTGAGCATTTAGTTATTCAAATGCGTAAAATCAATATTATTTTTTAAAATGATTGTTGCACATACATGTTCGACAGTACTTATTTCCTTATGTGAAGTATGACAAAAAATGTGAAGACAGATAAATGCAATTTTTTATTAATTGTGATGTACTTTGAGAAATGAACTCAATTTAGTTCAGATTTTGCACCTTATAAATATATGTTTGTTTATTTAATAATAACAATGAGAAAATGCAATTTTATCTCTATAAAATGTGAATGAAACATATGTATTTCAAGTTAGTCTGTCAAAGTATTTGGAGATATATTTTCTTATTCACACCTTTACTACTTCAACTTTCCTTCCAGAGTCACCAAGGCGCAGCAAATTATGAATGGAGTAGAATAGATAAAAGAGGTTTAAGTCCGAGGAATACTAAGCTTGAACGAATGAATTATAGATGTGAGAAAGATTAGAGATTTTACAAGTTGCTGATTAGTCATCCAATTGAAGCAGACTGGTGAGATGTTCACTGTCAGACTAAAGAAGAAAATAGGTCAGTCTTTTGTAGTAATTAAATTAGCCATAGCTATCCAAAGAAAAGGACAATATATTTGTTCCTAAGCAGCACATTTCAAGACTTCGTGGTGTCTCATAGTCTTCAGCTTGTATCAGTTTTATAGTGTGGAAAATGGAAGATAAGCTCCTATAAACAGAACATGGCAGTGAATGGCAATCTATATTTAGAACATAGAATACTACAACACAGTACAGGCCCTTTGGCTCTCAATGTTGTGTTGATTCTTATATTCCTTTAAAAAAATACAAAATCTTCCCTACCCCATAACCTCCTTTCATCCATGTGCCTGTCTAAGAGTCTCTTAAATGCCCCCAATGTTTCAGCCATCACCATCATTCCCGGCAAAGCATTCCAGGCACCCTCAACTCTCTATGTAAAACAAAGTTAGCCCAGATGTCTCCCTTAAACTTCATTCTCTTCAATTTGTGCAGATATTCTCTGGTGTTTGCTATTCCTGCCCTAGGAAAATTTACCCTCTGTATGCCTCTCATAATCATGTAGACCTCCATTTGACTACAGAGCAAGTAGCAAATTATGATACTGTGAAACAAGCAGTATTGAAAGCTTATGAGTTGGTTCCAGAAGCATGTAGACAAAAATTTAGGAGTTTGGTGAAAACATGGAACCAATCTTATATTGATTTTGCTGTATGTTTTGATCATTGGTGCACCTCAAAAGAAATAAATAATGATTTTGACAGATTGAGAGAATTGATATTAATTGAGGAAATTAAATGTGTGTTCCAAATTAAATTAAATTATACCTGGATGGGAGCGATGTGGGGACATGGCAGCAAATGGGTAGGTTAGTGGATGAATATGTCCTGATTCACAAAAATAAATTTCAGAATAATGAGCCTTTTCAGAGAGTTAATGTGGAACAGATTAATAAGCCTATCCAGAAGGTTAATGTGGAGCAGACCAGTAAGTCTGAAATTAAGTATGGAGAGAACATTAAAAGAAAAGATGAAGGCAAGGTGGGAAAGGACAGAACTTCTGAATTTGTATGTCATTTTTGTAAGAAACCTGGTCATGTTCTTGCGAATTGTTTCATTTTGAAAAAAATGAGAAAAGGAGGTTTTACCAGAAGCATGAATTCAGACATTTGAATTTAAGGAGAGCAGATGTTCCAAACCTGGTAAGAGTGTTATGGATGTTTACAAACCCTTTGTGTCAGAGGGCTTGGTTTCAATGAAGGAGGGAGAATCACAGATTCCAGTTAAAATTCTTTGAGATACTGGGGCTGCTCAGTTACTGTTGTCGGAGAATGTTTTAACTCTTTTTAAAAATATTTTATTTACAATTTTAAATTTTAAATGATATAACATTAACTATAACATATTGACACAAACATTAGATAATTAAATAACCCCCCCTGTAATGCGCGTCGAAAGAACCAAAGACTTGTTGAGTCTTTTATTAACTAAAAGACTGGAGCATATCACAAGTAAGTTGACCAGTCCAGAATGACCTGGTCTGGCTAGGAGCAATCCTTTAAGACCTGCCAGTAGGTGTGGCTACACTCTCATCCAGTCACAGTCATCCTACACTACCATCTGTGCATATGTACATATATACATTGGTGATAGAATCTGTATTATCACACCCCCCCAACCTCCCTCATCCACCCCACTAACACCCTCCCTCCTCCCCTTCTACCTACAAAGAAAGAAGAAAGATCATCACTAAGAGACAACAATATCAACTTTTTAGCCACAGAGACTGATACACCCATTGGAGCGACCGAGAACCAAGAGTTGTTAAATATGAGCTCCATACTTTTACAAAAAATGATATTCTTCAAATTAGACATTATCTTTTCCAAAGGAATACAAGATTTCATTTCAGCATGCCATCTTTGCATTCCTAAAACTAAATCAGATTTCCAGGTAATAGCCAAACACTTTATAGAAACTGCCAAAACGAAACATAAAAATTCAATTTGGTACATAGTCAATCTCAATCCTAAAGCAATCGACTTAATGTACCATAATAAAAACAACATTGGATCAAACAATAAACTCACTTATTTGTTCCAAAAACAATTGAACTTGTATCCAAAAATTCTTAACTTTAGAACAGGTCAAATGAGAAGGGTACCTGTCTCTTATCCACACCTAAAACACTAATCTGAAGAAATTAATTCAAATTTCTTTAATTTCTGAGGGGTTAAATATAATTGATGTAAAAAATTACATTGTACTAATCTATATCTTACATTTATAACCTTAGTCATAGTATCCTCACATAAATTTCTTGAAACATTTTCATTTATCTTTGTATTTAAATCAAGTTCTCCTTTCATTCTTTATTTATGAACATTCAATTTTATTCTGTAATAACTTATACATCTCAGAAATAAATTTATTTGTTTCCTCCTTAGTAAGTAATAATTGTAAAGCAGATTGTCTAGGTATTTTAAATTATGACCTAATTTTTCCAATAAAAAGTTTTAACCTGATAATGAAAAAAAGTATTGCTAGGAACTTGAAATTTCTCCTTCAATTGATTAAAAGATATAAACTTCCCTGCTTCAAAACAATCTTCAACTTTTTAAATCCTAATTTATTTCATAAAAGGAAAGTTTATTTTTATATAGAGGCATTTTCACCGAAATCTTTCCCTTTCCACCTATCTCGTAATCAATTTTATTTCATATTTCAATCAAATGTTTCAAAATTGGTGTATCCTTACCAATTAACAAATAGAATTCCATTTATAAATAGATTCACACATAGCTTTCTTATCAATTTTATCTAACTCTATATTCACCCAAATAGATGATTGATTTAAATCAAATATTTAATTAGTAAATTTCAATTGTGCAGCCTTATAATAATTCTGAAAATGTGGAAGTTGTAAGCCTCTTAATTCAAATTTCCTAGTTAATTTCTCCAAAGATACCCTATTCATTTTCCCCTTCCATAAAAGTCTCCTTATAATTGAGTTAAGATCTTTAAAAAAACTGGGGGAACTAAACAAGGAATAGATTGAAAAAGATATTGGATCCTTGGAAAAACATTCATTTTAATACAATTCACTCTTCCTATTAAAGTAATATGTAAATTGTTCCATCTGGTTAAATCATCTTTAATTTTATTAAATAATGGAACATCTTATACAAATTATCTCAATTTTTATCAATATAATACCTAAATATTTAATCAGATTATCTGTACACTTAAATTGAGCTACACATTTGCAACAATCATAACTCCTTCTCCTAAGGACATAACTTCACTTTTATCCCAACTAATTTTATAACCAGATATTTCCCCATAATCTTGTAATTTTTTATATAAAGAATTTTCAGGATCTGTTATATAAATCAATACATCATCTGCAAACAAACTAATTTTATTCTCCTCTTTATTCAACTTAATTCCTTTAATACCAACATCTTGCCTTGTTGATTGTGCCAATGGTTCAAGTGTTAAAACAAATAATGCAGGAGATAAAGGAGAACCTTGTCTAGCAGATCTGGTTAATGATAAAGAAGAAACTTGTCCATTGGTAACTACTCTCACCAAAGGATTTCTATATAAAGCTTTAATCCAATTCTTAAATATTGGATTCTATTAAACCTTAAATAAATAGTCCCATTCTAATCTATCAAATGCCTTTTCTACATCAAATGATAAAACTAATGCTAGATTTAATTGTCTCTGAGAATTATGAATTAAACTAATTAATTTAGTGATATTATCAACAAAATATATTTTCTTGATAAATCCAGATTGATCTAAATAAACCTACTCAGGGAAATATTCATTTATTCTATTAGCCAGAAATCTAGTAACAATTTTACAATCAATATTTCATGATGATATAGGTCTACAAGATTCAGGATTTTAATAAATCTTTATCTTTCTTAGGTATTACTGTCAGAACAACATTTAAAAAAAAGATTCTGGTAATGAGTAAGTTACAGTCACTTGTTTTAATACTTCCATTAATAAAGGCATCAACAAATCTTTAAATTTTTATATAATTCAGATGTAAACCATCTTCACCAGGAGATTTCCAATTTTTCATAGAATTTAAAGTCTTTATAACTTATTTCAATGTAAATGGAGAATCAAAATCTTTCTGAGTTTGGCAGTTCAAAGATGGAAGTTGAAACTTATGTAAAAATTCATTAATTTCTTTTACATTATTCAATGATTGAGATGAATATAACTTAGTGTAATATTCTCTAAAAGAATAATTTATATCCTGTAGTTTATGTAATTTTTGAATTCTTCTCGACAGCATTAATAACCCTAATTCATAATATTTTTGTTTAGTTCTATCAATTAATTTCACAATCCTACAAGTCTGCATTGAATTGTAATACATTTTTAAATTTATCAATTCTACCATTTTCTTTTATGATGGTATTTTTGGAATTTTTTTCCCAAAATTACAATTTCCTTCTCTAATTTATCTACTTCCTTAAGATAATTTTTCTTAATTTTAGTTGAATAACTTATCAATTGGCTTCTTAAATAAGCTTTTCATGCATCCCATAAAACAAATTTATTATCAATTGAATTAATATTTGTATCTAAATACATCTGTATTTGACTTCTCATAAAATCACAAAATTCTACATATTTTAATAATAATGATGAATTAAATCTCTATCTATAAACAGTTTCAATTCTATCAGAATCTAAACATGACATCAATAATGGTGAGTGATATAGGTTTATATTGCATATATTCAATCCTTCCTTGTAAATGAGCCAAAATTAAGTTAAAAAATCTATTCTAGAATAAGAATAAAACCAAACAAAATGAATAATCTCTCTCATTAGAATTCAATTTCCACCAGATTGATACCAAATTTATCTATTCAACTAATGTCAATATTCTTTTAGCCATTTTTGTTTTCATTAATGTTTTTGTAGATTTATCTAAAATTGGGTCCAAACAGCAATTAAAGTCTCTGCCGTTTATTATATTTACATTTACCTGTGCCAAATTAAGAAAAAAACATCTTGAATAAATTTTTCATAAAAATCCAAGATACTGAATAAATTTGACAATTTTCCAACTCATATCTACCAACATGATCAATGACTTTTGATTGTAATTTAAATGGAAAATGTTATTAATTAAAATAGCCACACCTCGCTCTTTAGAATAGCAAGTTACAACTTGACAACCCATTCCCTCTTTAACTTTTGATGTTCTTTCTCCATTTAATGACTTTCCTGTAAAAAAAAACCCTACTTTCAACTTCTTAATATGAGCTAAAGCTCTCTTCCTTTTAATTGGGTTATTGAGCCCATTTACGTTAAACATTACATAATTCAAACCTTGAGTTACCATAATTGAATTTTAAAAATACTCAACTCTCCTCTCCACCCCGGGTCATCCCAGCTCCACAGTCAAATTTCAAAACATATCCAAAGATAGAAAGTAAGAAACCACAAAAGTAAAAAAAAACCCAAAAAACGCTGATTATGTCAGCACTAACTCCCTAAATAATGAGAAATTGCCCTTGCCACTAGTAGCACGAGGCCTCGGAAGAGGAAAGCGTAAACAAAGTGAATCTGCCTCCTCCAGACAGAATATCAGAATTTAATTTCAATCAACCAACTACGATAAGCTTCTTCAAGGTCTCAATTAACTTGATCATCATCGATTTCAACTTGAACCTCAGTCGGCTTTTGTCTTCCTGGTGAAGTCCCTCCTTTCAATTTTTCTTAATTCCCTTCCATTTGTTGAGATGAATAAGATTGTCTTCCATTCTGCTTCATATGAGGCAATGAATTGGCAAATTCCAAAGCTTCAGACTCATTAGTAAAAAAATTTAGCTTGATATTGTCCAAAAAAAAACTTTAAGAAGTGCTGGTTATCGAAAAGCAAATTTGTATCCCTTCTTCCACAAAAATGACTTTTTTTGTTAAATTCTTTTCATCTTTTGACAATTTCATTATTCAGATCCACATAAAAATACTTTATTATTCTGGATCATCAAAGGGTTTTGTTGTTCACTGGCCTTGTGAACTGCCATTTTTAAAATAATTTCTCTATCTTGGTAACATAGACATTTAATCAAAATAGAGTATGGTGTTTGTCCCGGATATTGTTGTTTTCCTTAGAGCTCTATGTCTTATAACAAGTTGCAAACCATTTGGAAAATTCTCTGGTCCCAAAATTTCAGGCAGCCAATTTTGAAAAAAGTGACTGGATTATTGCCTTCAAAGTCCTCAGGCAAACCAACAATTTCACATTATTTCTTCGACTCAGATTTTCTAATATATCAACTTTTTGCAATAAATCTTGCTTCTGAATTTCCCATACCGTAAAAGAATCTTCTAACTCCATATGACATTCCTGAAAATCTTCTTCAAAATTTAGAACTTTAATTTTAATTTTGTCAACAGTTTTATTACACTCTGCCATATCTATCCTCATTAGAATAATATCTTCTCTAGTAGCTTCCAATTGAGAGTTAAAATAGGCTTTCACTTCTGCAAAGTTTGCATCCATTTTTTGACTAATTGAATCAATTAAAAAAAAACTTATCAAAAATCTGTGATTGAAGAAGATTTTCAGGAATTGGTTACTTAAACAAAAGTTGCTTTTAATTATCTTTAAATGTGGAAGTAGAATCAAACTTTAACTTATCACTAACTTACTTAACCTAAGTTAACCCCCTTCTAATTCTAAGTGCACATGCATGTAATGTGTGTGTAAGTTCAGAAAAGTTATTTGATTCACAGTCCAAGCTCACTTCTCATTCCACCAAGTTCACTGGTATCAGTTAATTCTTACACTGTGCAGAGAATTTAACATTTTTGAATTTCACCAGGCTTTGGTGCTTGAAAGGTAAATGCTTACTGCTCAGGAAGGTTCTTGTTGGTTTTCAGAGAGATTTGTTTGTTCCTTCTGAACAGCCACTTCAGTGTCTTGCCAAAGAAATTTGTCCCATCAGGGTTTTACTGATGATAATCACTTTCTTTCAGGTCACCACAGAGTTGCTTTTTATTTCCCTTATTTCAAGTGAAAAATTATGCAGCCATCCATCTTCTCTTGTATGGACCACAAGGGCTTTGAACAAGCTGAACTAAGAACTCACAACCCATCTTCAAAATGGGGTTTTTCCACAACAACTGAATTTCTGAATTCTCTCTCTCTCTCTCTCTCTCTCTCTCTCTCTCTCTCTCTCTCTCTCTCTCTCTCTCTCTCTCTCTCTCTCTCACACACACACACAGAAAACCACAAAATCCTCTTAGAACAGCCAACTACACTCAGACAAACTGCAGCTCTGGACTTAATCTTCCAAGTTCATTCATGTGTTGCTTTCCAAAACAATAATCCATTACTCTACATCATGTCCAATTAACACCTACTTGTGAGGTCTTTATAGACATTCTTCAAAGTCACTCAGAGCCTGGACTGTTTGGTTTGAGCAGAGCTCTGGCATTTTAAATGAGATCTGTGTTGTGAAGTGTTTTTGTGTGTTTGTGACTTACACTAAAAAAAATCCCACAATTTATCTGCTTTAAAACATATCTATATACAATATAAAATATAACATAATCCGTCACACCGTCCTTCATTCAAATTCTTGATGACCTTCTGTTGAACTGTGGCCTTTCTGTTTTAGCTGCGATCTGTTTGGATTTCATGGGAAGAGATTCAGTGATCAAGTGCACATGGACATTCACATCAATCTCTGTGGAATTCTCACTGTGTGCTTCACTCTGTGCCATTGCCCTGGATAATGCATCAGCTAACACAATAAGTTTTCCTGGTGCGTTCACCAATTCAAACTTATAATGTTGTAGCTTCATCAACAGTCTTTGGATTCGCAGTGACATCTCACTTGGATTTTTCTTGATTATGGCTATTAATGGCTTGTGGTCTGTCTTTGCCACAAATGTTGGTAGGCCATACACATAACTGTGGAATTTCTCGAGTCCATAGACCAGACCTAGACACTCTTTCTCTATCTATGCATAGATCATTCAGATGTGGACATCGTCTTTGATGCATATGTGACTGGCCTCACATCTTCTCCCACAAACTGATGTATTACGGCCCTTATTTCATCTTTTGAAGCATCCATAGATATTTTTGTCCTTATGGATGAGTCAAGGAATGTCAAAAGCAATAGTCCTGTAGTTAGAATGGTCTTCAATCATCCCTATTCTTCCTCATAGTTGGCCGTCACTTCAATTCACATTTGTCATGTAACAACTTCCTCGGGTACATTGTTTTGGAAAACATGTTTGGAATGAATTTACCAATGAAATTGATCATTACCAGCATTCTTAAGATGCCCTTTTTGTCAGTGGGTCTGGGCATCTCTGGAACTGCTTTCACCTTGCTCTTGTCTGACTCCATACCTGCCTCCAACAGCTTATCTCCCAGAAAGCTGATTTCCTTCACACCAAACTGAAAATTTGCTCTGTTTAGCTTTAATCCATACTTCTGGATGCATTGGAGCACTTTGATGTGCTTGTCATTGTGTCTTCCTGTGTGGATCCCCATAGGATCATGTCATCCATGTACATGCGTACCTCATTTATGCCTTCTATGATGTGCTCCGTTGTCCAGTGGAACACTTCCGGAATTGAGGAAATTCCAAAAAGCATCCTCAGACAGGAGTATTGGCCAAATGGTGTACTGAATGTACAGTATACAGCTTTAATTGCCAGAAGCTCTGGGATACTGTTACGAGCCCAAAGGACCCCAAAACCCAGCAGCAATAGATATTCACCAAGACAAATGGTTATTTAAACAAAAGTTGCTTTTAATTATCTTTAAACATGAAAACAGAATCACACTTTAACTTATCACTATTGACTTAACTAACCCAATTTAACCCTCTTCTAATTCAAAGTGCACGTGTATGTAATGTGTGCGCAAGTTCAGAAAAGTTCTTTGATTCACAGTCCAATCTCAGTTTCATTCCTCCAAGTTCACTGGTTGCAGGCAATTCTTACATTGTGGACAGAATTTAATATTTATAAAGTTCACCAGGCTTTGACGCTTGAAAGGTAAATGGTTACCGCTTATGAAGATTCTTGTCGGTTTTCAGAGAGAGATTTGTTGTTCGCTGGACACCCACACCTGACTGTTCTGAAAGTAAGCATTTATTTTGCTGTTTCCTTTTTACATCTATTCCAACCATGATAAATGTGTGGGGGTTGAAGAGATGTATGGCCTTTGAGAACAGCTGCTCTATATCTATCCGATCCATCTATCCATTAAAATGATTCTTGAATGTTGTAGCAGTATCTGCCTCAACTATTTCCCCCAGCTGATAGTTTAATTTACTCAATATACTCTGTATGAAAGTTGACTGTTCAGGTTCCTATTAAATCTCTCTTCTTTTTTGGCTTGGCTTCATGGACGAAGATTTATGGAGAGGTAATGTCCACATCATTATGGAGGGGTAATGACCTCTACCCCATCACATTAAACCTCTGTCTTCTAGTTCTCAATTCCCCTACATCTGATCTGGCCCTCCTTATGATTTTAAACACAGTAGTGAGTCAAAAGTCACACATGGCTAATGGCCAGAAAAGTCTCGCCATTATATTATAGAATCATAGAACATTACAACACAGAAACAGGCCCCTTTGGCCCTTCTAGTCTGTGCCAAACTATTTTTCGGCCTTGTTCCACTCTTCTGGACCCAGACCATAGCCCTCCATACATTTCATATCCACGTACCTGTCCAAATTCTGCTTAAATGTTAAAATTGAGCCCACATTCACCACTTCAACTGGCAGCTCATTTCAATTTACCACATCATCATCTAAATCATTGATATAGATAATAAGTGACAATTGTTCCAGCACTGATCCCTGAGGCACACCTCTGGTCACAGGCCTCCAGTCTGAGAAATAATTATCTACCACCACTCATTGTCTTCTCCCAGAGAGTCATTGTTGAACCCAGTTTACTACCTCACCTTGAATACTGAGCTTCTAAACCTCCTATGTGGGACCTTGTCAAAGGCCTTAATAAAGTCCATGTAGACAACATCCACAGCCTTTCCTTCATCAACTTTCCTGGTAACCTCCTCAAAAAACACTATAAGATTAATTCAACATGATGTACCATGCACAAAGCCATGTTGACTTGGCTTTCTAAATACTTGTATATCTGATCTCTTAAAACACTTTCCATTAATTTACCTGCTACTGACTTCCTGCACACCGGCCTATAATTTCCAGGGTTACTTTTGAAGCCTTTTTCAAACAACAAAACAGTGTACACCCGTGGCTAAGAACATTTTAAATATTTCTGCCAGAACCTCTGCAATTTTTACACTAGCGTCCCTCAAGGTCCAAGGGAATATCTTTTCAGGCCCTGGGGAAATATCCACCCTTATTTGTTTTGAGACAGCAAGCGCTTCCTTCTATTTAATCTGTATTTGTTCCATGAACTCACTGATTGTTTTCCTAACTTCCTTACACTCTGTGCCAGTTTTCTAAGTAAATACTGATGCAAAAAACCCATTTAAGTTCCCCCCCAATTCTTCTGGCTCCATACATACCCAACCACTCTGATCTTCCAGAGGACCAATTTTGTCCCTTACTGCCCTTTTGGTCTCAATATACCTGTAGAAAATCTTAGGATTTTCATTTACATTGTGTGCCAAAGCAACCTCATTTCTTCTTTTTTATACCTCTCAAGTACCTCATTTGCTCTGTGTGTTGCCTATAACTGTTATGCACTTCCTCCTTCTTCCAGACCAGATCCCCAATATCTCTTGAAAACCAAGGCCTGTTAACTTTGACTTTAATCCTGACAGGAATATACAAACTCTGTACTCTTAAAATTTCACATTTGAATATTGGCTGAATGAAAGAGCAAGTTGCCTAAATTTAGTGAATGTGATATTTGAGTCTAGAAGGCTGAAACTTGTCCAGAAAGATGATGAGGTGTTGTTTTTCAATCTTGCATGGAGCTGGTCATTCACTTCAGGAAACCGGTGATGCATAATATGAATGGTGCTGAGGTGGATATGGAGGGATTCCAGGTCCTAGGATTATATATCACCAAAAATCTGACCTTCTCCAACTGTTTTGATGCTGTGGCCAAGAAAGCACATCAGAGACTACTTGCTCAGAAGGGTAAAAAGAAATTCACCACATTACAAATGACTCTTACCAGTTTTTTTTTAATGAATGAATGAACCATAGAAGGTATCCTGCATCATAGCTTGATTCAGGAATTGCTCTACCCAAGACTGGAAGAAACTGCGGAGAGTTGTGAATGCAACTCAGACAATCACACAAATCAAATTTCCTTCCAGTGATTCTGTTGATACCTCCCTTGCCAACATATTAAAGAACTCTTACCACCTGGTCATGTTCTCCCTTCCATTAGGCTTGAAAACATGAACCTTTAGGTTCATAGATAGTTTCTTTCCAGCTGTTATCAGACTCTTAATAGACTTCTAAATGGTATAAGATTATGGCCCTGCTATAATTTCATTTAATCCTGCACTTTGTCCTTGTAACACTGCACCCTGCTTGTTTGTTTTATGGTTGCTCTACCTGCTGTACTTAAGTATGGCTTGACTTGCATGCAAAAAATAAACTTCAATATGTCTTGGTACATGTAATAATGACTTTAGTTCCATTACACTGGGCTTTGTTGCCTCAGTGGAGATAGATCAGATTGTGAGCAGGATGGCAAATTAAAGTGGCAGGCGATAGGGGGTTCAGGTTTGCTGTTGACTAAGACTAGCACTCACTGCTTTCAGGATTTTATATTTTTGTTTCAGATTTTCAGCATCCATGGTTTTGATTTATTTCTCAATTTGTAAAAATGTACCCCATTCTCCTCTTGTTTTTAAATTTAGTGTTTAAAGATGTGCAGAAAATAGCCTGATAATGAGACTATTTTGATTCGGCTTTATTCCGAATGTAATATGAATGCCATGATAAACATATCCCTATTCCCAGGATTAAAAAACAACTGATATAAAAAAGGTTTTATTTGAAGCAATATAACTTTTCAATTAAGATCATAATTTATTCTTTAAGGAATATATCTGAATTAGTCGATATTAGATTTTAAGTTTATCTTTAATATGTGTTTTATGATGCCGACTTTGTTAATTTAATAACAGATTGCAATACTGCATATGCACCTATATTAATTTTGAGCTTTACCTAGATCACACATTTGATGATAGTCGTAACCTCAATGTAGTTCTTACAAGAATTTTTATTTTCAGATATGGGAGAGATTTTTCTTGAGCTAAAACCTGCTATGCAGGTCTTTGTTAGCCAATGTGTTGTGAGTAGATTCAGTCGAACTCAAATCATCCACAATTGGCCCACCTTCCAGTGGGAAAGATGAATGGAAACTGGACAGTATAGTGAGTTGATCTTATGCACTAAACAATCCATATATAAAGAATACAAAACCATGACTGGAAAATTGCATGTGGTCAATAATAATTTCTCTCGTATGCTCCTTGGGTCTCATGAGATGTCGACTGCCACACATACAATTTACTGAGATGGAGGAGAGCACAGGTCGACCCATTCTACAGTTCTTATTGACATCATTAGATCCTAGAATAAATGCAAAACAATGACATTAAAAGTTAACACAATTGCCATCTTACTTAGAATAATAGAGAGTGAAGATTTCTACTTTGCCATACTAAGAATTATTCAAATTTGAGTATTATTAATCTCTTCAAACTCTAAATCAGTGGTTCTCAGCCTTTTTCTTTCAACTCACATACCACTTTAAGTAATCCCTCTGCCATCCGTGTTCTGTGATTAGTAAAGGACTGCTTAAAGTGGTATGTGAGTTGAAAGGGAAAGCTGAGAATCACTGCTCTAGACCCAATTGTTACTGAAATATTTTGCTTGAGAAAAATTGTCATTGGCCCATTTTCTTTGAAGTTATGAAACCGTGGACATAACGAGTCAATTAGATACGATTAAAACAGTGGTTTTCAACCTTTTTCTTTCCACCCACATACCACCTTAAGTAATCCCTTACTAATCACAGAGCACTTATGGTATAGGGAATACTTAAAGTGATATGTGACTGGAAAGAAAAAGATTGAGAGCCACTGTTCTAATGCAAGGGTTCAGAGAGTGAGGAGGGGCTGATAATCATTTATGGAGGCATGTGGGAAGAGTGTAAGGTGATTAATTCTGTTTCTTTCCCCAAAATGCTTTCTATTTTGAGTACATCCAGTATTTTCTGTTTCATTTCATATTTGAATAGTGTTGCATTTTAATTTTTCTGTTGAGTGGCTGCACTGGTGGTGTGTAATACTGAAGGCTGGCTCTGCCTCTCGTATCTGCCTCCATCTATCCATTTCCTGCCTAAACCCTGAGCCCTTCTGAAGACCACTGTAAGACCCTATCCTCAGTTATAGCTAATGAAAGCATATGTTCTCCTTCCATTCATGAGAACTTTTATTTATGCTACAATTTTATTAGCTTATTCCCTAATGATGGAAGCGCTGCTCAAGCCTGGTAGGCTGCTGATAGACCCCCTGACCCCCGACGTGGCTGAGGAGTTCATGTACTGGCTAGATTGCTTCCAGACCTAACTGAACACGACCAGGGACATCTTCCACACTGATGAACTCAGGAAGTCCGCACTCATTTCCAGAGTAGGAACGAAAGGTATACAGTCATCAGGGTCTGCACTACATATGACGCTGCCATTGAGTTTTGAAGGCTCGGTACCTGAAGTCACAAAACAAGGTCCTAGTGAGGCATTTACTTGCTCTACATCACCAATGGCCAGGAGAGACCATTGATGACTACCTGCTGGATCTGTGGACTCTTGCCTAGAAGTGCAGGTACGAAGCACCAAGTCGTATTCGTGAGGAAGAACAGATCTGGGACACTCTAGTCACGAGGGTCTGCTCGAGTCGGGTAAGAAGGTCCTGGCTAGTCATGTTGAACTGGCCAAATCATTGGAACAGGTCAAGCTCGAGAACAACAACCTTGAAGCTAGTGAGCTCACTCACCCAGGTGACCCCTTCGAAGGACCAACGGCTCCTGCTACCCCAGCTCTAACGGCTGCCGCTTCCCATGCTACGGAGTGCTTTTTCTCTGGCAAGAGCCAGCATCCCCGATCTCGTTGCCTGGCTAAAGATTCAGTTTGCTTCAGCTGTGGCAAGAAAGAACATTGGGCGAGCATTTGCCATGCAAGGGGAAGTATATAGCTAGCTCGAGTCTCAGATCCCATTCCATCCCCAAGCTGTCTGCCGTAAATTCACCTGAACCCACTTGCTGTGCTACACACTGAAGGTGGCTGAGAAAAAATGGCGCGAAAAGTCTTGGCGGCCATCTTACCATGACTCAAATTCAAACTTGGAGCCATCATCGTCAGAGGAGAAAGGAGGATGGCCATCTTGCTATGCTATGAGTTTACCCATGGGCAATCCAGGATAGTGGGGGCCACTCAAGTGAGGAGTACAGAGACTCTGGAGTCCTAGCCTCAATGGTTCTAGATCAGGAGAGACCTCACCAGCTCAGCAACTCCATAGTGACTGTGAATTTTGTAAGATACGCCTGTACGTACTTGATGAATTTTGTGTTCTGGTGCTGTTGGGTCTGGACTTGCTGTGTCACTTTAAAAGTGTGACCTTGGAGGATTTTGGTCCCCTCTCCTCTATAACAGTTCTGAACGGAGGGCCTCTAAAATCAGAACCCACATGCAGCCTCTCTCTCCACACTGAATATCGACACCCCCCTCCCCCCACCTCTCTCTCTGAATCTGTCCCACAACTGCACACCTATTGCTACCAACAGCAGGAGGTACAGCACAGCAGATCGAGACTTCATTAAGTCTGAGACACCACGTCTACTCATTGAAGGTATCATCAAACTTACCACTAGCCTGTGGAGAGCGCAAGTGGTGTGGTAAAAGGGGAAAACAAGTCCAGGCTAGTAATTGTCTATAGCCAAACTATTAATCGGTATACACGCCTGGACGCATACTCCCTCCTTCAAATTGTGGACATTGTGAATGATATTGTGCAGTATTGATTGGGTCTATTCAAACATTGACCTGAAAGCTGCTTATCACCAGCTACCAATCCATTCTGAGGACTGACCATATATGGCATTTGAGGGTAATGGTCATTTCCATCAATTCCAGAGGGTTCCTTTCGGTATTACTAATGGGGTTTCTATCTTCCAGAGGCAGATGGACAGAATAGTCGATGAGTATGACTTGAAGGCTACCTTCCCCTACCTCCACCTGTGGCCATACTCTGGAGAACCATGACACCAACCTTCAGAGTTTTTTTCCACACAACGAAAGCCCTGAACCTCACTTACAAGTGGGTGTTCAGGACTAAACATCTGGCTATCCTTGGCTACGTTGTGGAGAATGACATCATTGGCCCCAATCCTGATAGGATGTGCCCCCTGTTAGACCTCCCCGTTCTCAGGACCATGAAGTGTTTGAGGAAATGCCTGGGGTTTTTTTCATATCCCTCAATACGCTGATAAGGTTTGACCTCTCTTAAAAGTTACTTCTTTTCCCCTCTCAGGTGAAGACCAAATGGCTTTTAACTACCTCTGAAACCACATTGTGAAAGCCATCATTCATGCAGTGGATGACAATGTAGCTTTCCAGGTTAAAAGCGATGCTTCAAATGTAGTCCTGGCCGCTACCCTCAACCACACGGGCTGGCCCGTTGCACTTTTTTCCTCAGACATTGCAAGGCGATGAGCTCTGAAAACTCTTTGTGGAAAAGGAGGCCCAAACCAGTGTAGAAGCCGTGAGGTACTGGAGGCACTACCTGGCTGGAAGGAAATTTATGCTCTGTCACACTTATGTTTAATAACGTCAAGAGGGGAAAAATCAAAATTGACAAAATTGCTAGGTAGAGGATCAAGCTCTCCACCTAAAATTATGATATTGCCTATTGGCCAGGAGCCCTTAATGACCCTCCAGATGCCTTATCCAGGGGAAGCTGTGCCTCTGCCCACACCGGCCAACTGCAGTCTATGCATAATAAGCTCTGCCATCCAGGGGTTGCCCACATGGCTTATTCTGTCAAGACGCACAATATTCCCTACTCCATGGAAGATGTCAGGGAAATTACCAGGTCTTGTCAGGTCTGCAAGGAGTGCAAGCTGTATTTCTACTGTCCCGCAAAGGTGTTCCTGATTAAGTGATCCAGGCCCTTCGAAATGCTCAGTGTCAATTTTAAGGGACCTCTCTCCTCCATGAACGGGAACACCTTCTTCCTCTCTATCATTGATGAGTACTCCTGCTTCCTGTTCACCACCCCATGTCCAGACACATCCACTTCATCTGTCATAAAGGCCCTAGATTCCATTTTCACCCTGTTCGCGTAACCCGGGGCTCATCTTTTATGAGCGAAGAACTACGTCAGTACCTGGCGGCAAGGAGCATCGCACCCAGCTGGACTACTAGCTACAAACCCTGGGGGAACGGGCATGCTGAAAAGGAAATAGCCACAGTCTGGAAGGCTGTCAAACTGGCCCTTAAGTCAAGAGGCCTTCCAGACTCATGCTGACAGGATGTTCTTTCTATGGTGGTCCATTCCCTCTGGTCGCTACTATGTACTGTGACCAATGCTACTCTTCAAAAACTCCAATTCAATTTTGAGAGAAGATCGGCATTGGGAACCAGACACCCAACCTGGCTCACCACTCCTGGTCCAGTCCTTCTCAGGAAGTGTGTGAGGAGAAGCAAGTCCGACGCCCTGGTGGAAAGGGTGAAACTGCTCCATGCCAATCCTACATACACCTATGTGGAGTACCCAGATGGCTGGGAGGACACCTGTCTCCATCCGGGACCTGGCACCTGCCAGAGCAGAGGCTCTGTTGCCTCAAGTCCCCTGTGAGCTGTGGTGCTTATTCTCACCACTCTCAGTCAGGGCCTGATAGAATCCAGTTCTGAAGGAAAGTTCATCCCCCTCCATCATAGAGCCATAGACCCCGTCCACCACTTCTCCCTCATGAGAGGACCAAGAGACCCAAGGAGCCAAAGGCACTCCCATACTTAGGCACTCCACCAGGATCTCCAGACCCCAAGATCACTTAAATTTGTAAATAACTGTATATTTTTCAAATGTTTTCAGTATCAATATTCTCTGTCTTCATTTACAGACACTAAATTCTGCAGGAAGGGGTGAAGGCAGTGAACTGAGATCCACTGGTGGTGTGTTATACTGATGGCCGGCTCCACCTCCCAGGTCTTCCCCCATCTACTCATATATAACCCTGGTTTCCCACCTAAACCATGAGCCCTTCTGAAAACCACTGTAAGACTCTACCCTAAGTTACAAGCTAATAAAAGCGTATGTTCTCATTCCAGCCGTGAGAGCTTTTATTCACGCTAGAGTGGCTTTCATTCTTCCCTGGTGTCCAGAACTTAATTAATTTGACTGAACATCAATAAACAGAGTTCAATCAACAAAGACTCCTTGACTTCACTTGATAACCAAGTATCAGACTATCCTAATAAACCAACATTTGGCAGTCACCTTCTATGCCCAGTGATTCTAGTGTTCACCAAGATAAATCTTAAATGTTATGTGGGTACTTGCTTCCACCATTCACTCAGGCAGTCCAAATCTCATCCATCCTCTTGGTGCAGCTGACCCGAAAATTATGCCATGTAGCTTTCAACTGTTCTGCTGCAGTCAAGATTTCTACTGCCCAATCAATATCTGCCCATCATAATTTGTATGACTCCCTTTGCCTTCTCTGAACCCATGGAAACAAATTAAACATAGCAATTTTCTCCTCGTATGCTACATCCCAATCAACATTCTAATTCATCTCTTCTGCACCTTCTCCACTGCAGTCCTGCCCTTCCTACAGTCAGACAACCAGAGCTGACCCCAGTACTCCAGCTCAGGCCTAATTACTATTTTATAGAGTTGCACTGTAACTTCACTGGTCTTGTATTGTTTGCCTTGGTAATGAAGTCAATTATTCCATGACTTTTTCACCACCTTATCTTCTGTGTAGCTATCTTCGGATATCCTTGTACGGTGAGGTTTCTCTGTTTCACAATATTCCTCAGGGACTTACTATTCATGTGTATGTCCTACCTTTATCATTATTTCTGAAACGCATTCATCAATATTAGATTATTTCTTACATTGCTCTGCAATCCCATCTTATAACCTACAACTACGATCCTTATTGCCAATAACACCACCAATGTTCAGGCCATCTGCAAACTTACTAATCATATCTCTGACACATATATCCAAATTGTTAATGAAGATGTCAAAAGTTGGTGTAGCAGTTATCGCAACACTTACAGCGCCTGCTACCTGGGTTCATATCCGATGCTGTCTGTATCGAGCTTGTAGTTCTTCCTGAGCCTGTGTAGTTTTCCTCTGGCTTCCTCCATCCCTTCAAAAATGATGGGGGATTGCAGTTAATTGGATGTAATTGGGCGGCACTGGCTTGTGGGCCGCAAGGGCCTGTTACCGTGCTGCCTTGCTTAAGTCTATGTTTTCAGGTTTGTATAAACTGCTTAAGATCCTTATCCATCACAGATAACAGATACTTTTGTGTCTTTTTATCTTTGTTCATGGTAGCATGGGTTCATTGTCAGCTATGTGCAATTGTTAAGCTGCAAACTAGAAACGTGCATTTGAGGGCAGCTGGATGTGATTTACTTCTTCCTGGAGTACTACTGGTGAAAGGATAATTGTGGTATTTGTGGCATGGGTGCAATGCTCTCTGTGGTGGAAATGCCAATGGTACTCACAGTCAGGTTTGAGGTTTAATAGTGGTTCTCTCAGCTGCTGTATTGGAGGAGCTAAGCAGCCACAAATTATAGCCCAATCTGCAGTCAATTGCTGTTCACGTCTCCAGGATTTTTGGGTGAAGGGAGCATTTTGCATGTTGGTCACTGGAGCTGAATATTGCACCACTGCTTATCACAAGGATCTCCCTCCCAACCCCTCTCCTCCCCCCCCACCACCTTAAAAAAATAGAATTTGGAAGTAACATCACAGGAATATCCAAGAACTACATAATTGATCCTTATGGTGGCACAACTTCAGGATTGAAGGGTGCCTGCTTAGAACAGAGATGTGTGGGAATTTCTTCAGCCAGAGGGAATTATATATGTGGAATTTTTGCACAGATGGTTGTGGAGGCCAGGTCATTGGTGTATTTAAGACAGAGATTGAAAGGTTCTTGATTAGCAGGGGATCAAAGGGAAGAAGGCTGGGCAGTGGTACTAAAGTGGGGAAATAGATCAACTCATGATTAAATGGGAGGGAAGATTTGATGGGCTGAATAGACTATTTTTCTCCTATGTCTTTTGTATGGTCTAATGAATGAAATACTGGTTGAATTACACATTTTAGATATTGGTAACCTACAGAATCTTTTATTTAAGCTGTTCATTTATTGCCGGGACTATTATTTTTTTCTGGTCATTCCCTATAACTTGTTTTTAGACATATATTTTTGAGTTATAAAAATGTGCCACAGTGCTGGGAGCCCTAGTGCACACTGGAGAATACAGAGCATCACTCCATTAGAAATGCTGAGAATCACACACACAATGCTACAGTGAATTATATTGAATTTACTGCAAAACACCCTAGAGTCAGCAAAGTTATATGGCCTGGGAATGGTGTATTCCTTTCATTGCCAGTGAAACATAGCTGTTAAAGCTGAAAATGAAGCAATTTTTCCCATTTTCTTTCAGCAATGAGTCAACCTAGTTAACAAAAAGATAAACAGTATCACTGGTTTCAGATATATTTTTTCTTTTGACAACATTGTTCTTAGCCCAGCTACTTTTTAAAATCATTTTTGTTTACTGTATAACATATGTATTTGATACTGTTTTAGATGTTATTGACAGGAGTGTGGGCAAATAGCGCCTTTGGAAGACTACACAAAAGAGTCTGGAAAAACAACAAACTGAAAAACCTCACAAAGATTAGTGTATACAGTGCCATTGTCATACCCACACTCCTGTTCGGCTCCTAATCATGGGTCCTCTACCGGCATCACCTACGGCTCCTAGAACGCTTCCACCAGCGTTGTCTCCGCTCCATCCTCAACATTAATTTGAGCGACTTCATCCCTAACATTGAAGTACTCGAGATGGCAGAGGCCAACAGCATCGAATCCACGCTGATGAAGATCCAACTGCGCTGGGTAGGTCACGTCTCCAGAATGGAGGACCATCGCCTTCCCAAGATCGTGTTATATGGCGAGCTCTCCACTGGCCACCGTGACAGAGGTGCACCAAAGAAGAGGTACAAGGACTGCCTAAAGAAATCTCTTGGTGCCTGCCACATTGACCACTGCCAGTGGGCTGAAATCGCCTCAAACCGTGCATCTTGGCGCCTCACAGTTCGGCGGGCAGCAACCTCCTTTGAAGAAGACCGCAGAGCCCACCTCACTGACAAAAGACAAAGGAGGAAAAACCCAACATCCAACCCCAACCAATCAATTTTCCCCTGCTACCGCTGCAACTGTGTTTGCCTGTCCCGCATCGGACTTGTCAGCCACAAACGAGCCTGCAGCTGACGTGGACATTTACCCCTCCATAAATCTTCGTCCACGAAGCCAAGCCAAAGAGAGAGAAGAGATGTTATTAACACCCTGCAGTTTTGTCAGATTATTTGTCAAGTCTTTTGGTGGTGTAGATGAAGTGTTGTATTTTCTTTAAAACCTCTCTCCATTCTTCATTTTAATATTATACATTATTTAAAGAAAGAAGCAAAATGAATAGTTGATAGATTTGCTTTTTTATAAGAATGTCCTTTTGGGGGAACTTCAAGTTAAAATCCTCACCAGCATATCCTTCCCACTGAGCACCAGATCAATTGTACACTGTTAACAAGACTACCAAAACAGAAATGAATTGCTGATCCAAATTTTTAAAAAATATTTGTTTTGAATACATTTCTCAAAAATGGTTGGTCAACTTAATTTTAGACAATACATGAAAACTTACTATTATTTTAAAAATATTTTTATTAAGTTTAATGTAATTATCCCATATACAAATTATATTGATAAAGCAAAGCAATACGAGAAAATATACATATCATATAATTAAAATAAATGCACAATACCACAAATTTCAACTTGCATTAAATGTAATTGTTAAAGTAATTATGTGTATAGATCAGTTAAATGAAATTTACTATCACCTAAATTAATCATTTTCATAATTTAACAAATTGAGATAAGCCTAATTAAATTGCACTCTACTCATTTGTATTTTTTTATAGACCATGTCTAAGGTTGTTGTTCAGAGGATACTACGACTATTTCAGCTATTGTTTTGTATATTTTGCATAGGCAGTTTAATGGATTGAAATTGACTCCGAATTTCCACCTGTAGTCTATTTTTCACACATTTGCACTGATTTGCAACATTCAGAATTTTTTCAGTGCTGGTGATTACATATTATGAATGGTAAAATATCAGTTGCTCCGTTAAAATGATCAGGAGACAATCTAGAATTGGAATTGATCAGGTTCTCAATTTCTGTGGCCATAACTAGTTTCAATCAGTAACATTCAGGGACAAATTTATAAAGTACTGATTAGGAATACTTGAGCTAAAGGACCTCTAATTTTGGACCTTTGATTAGGTATGAGAGCATAAACCAACAATCAAAATATGCAGATTATAATATCCAACCAATGACTGCTTGTTTGGAATTAAGTGTTATTGGAAACTCATTCTCTTGTGAAAGATTCAAGATTCTTTGCATTATCATGTAATAAAGATTGTTTGTATATGTAATAATATGTCATGTAATAAAACAGATATAATATTACATAAATTTCCCATTAATTTGCCGTAAGGCAGACAAAAATTTGCCATCAGCAGAAATTGTCCAGTGCTCCTTACAGTCAGAGAAAGAAAAAAAGAGAGTTCCTTCTGATTAATTGAGTGTCCATGAAGTCATGTCCAGCACTCCCACAGCATCTGGAGCAAAACAGATTTCAGTCTAAACCTTCTGCAAACCGAGCTCCAGATCCAAACCTGCCATGTGATCAGGAAGTCTTCAATAACCTCAGCACTTTCTTGCATCCCAGTTCTGATACCTGGTACCCCATTCAGCCAGTCTCATACCAGTCTCCAGCAGTCCACAGCCTGGTTTGAATCCTATGACTGCAGTAACCAACATCCCACAACATGTGTGGGTTCCTCACCTTGGGTCACTAAAAGCCCGCTGCCTGCATGTTCTTCAGCCGCAGAGCCCATCACTGGTCTGCCGCAGGGGTGACCATCCTGCTCTCTGCTCTTTCTCAAATTGGGAATGGCCTCCCCGTTTTATGGTGCCTCACTTCAGTCCTCTGCTTCTTTGGAGTCTGCAACCCCTTGAGTTGACTGTCGAACTAGGTACCACCATCCTGGGCCCAAATCACGCAGTCGCAGGATTTTAAAACAAACCACTCTCCGCTCCTTTAGCAGACCTTTTAATGCCAGTGCACAGTTATCGTTAGTTGGACTAGGGAGTAGAACCCTGTGGAGGAGTGTTTGTGTGTCCACTCCCTGCTCTCTCCGGGTCCCCACCAGCAGTAGTGCTGCCGTTGCAGCATCTCTGGCAGAGCCGCCATTTTTTATAGTTGTTCAAGACTTTTCTTAAGTATTCATAAGAATGATGAACAGCAATTAATGGTTTAACCATCACAGTTAATTTTGTGTTGAACATTGTGAACCATATTAGGTCTGTCCAAAATTCTCTAGCTGGCCCTATTGAAGTGCATTTAGGTGATAAATTTACTGGTGTTGCAAAGAATTATGGCTGTAGTAAAATTACTTTTAATGTCAGAATCATTGAAGCTTTCAGCTGGCTAACTGAAACACATCAGAACTTAAATACCTATGACCCAAGCCTAGCAATTATCAGTGAAGGTAAGAAAACTACTTTCAAGGCAAACTGATAGTCTACCACCAGACTTTAAAATAAATATTTTTTGCAATTTGTTGTTTTGTACTTCTGCTTTTAAAATTAAGAAAATATTCAGCAATAACTGATTTTCTTTCTGTATTAATGAATCTCCTTGTTACCTGTATTAAATCTGGTGAGTTAACTCTTCTCCTTTTAAGCTAAGAAAAGTCAATAGAGTTGAGCATTCATTAGGTAATATCAGAACTGAATCACTCCCTGGCCACTGATCAGAATCTTACCCCTTTCTGACTTTTGTATCGATAAGCTTCCAAAAATAAAATACTGCAAATGCTGAAAACCTGAAATCAAAATAAAATAAATAAAAGTTATTCAAGGCATGAACAACAAACTTGGATGCAGGAAATCAGAACCGTCCTCTTCCCCTTGTTTGCTGGGTGTGTCCTCACTCCATAATCTAACTGTTAGCTGCTGCCTATGGGACTGTGTTCCTCCCCTGCCCCATCCCCATCATTTTATTCGGGCACCTGCCTACATTTTGCTCATACCTTGATGAAGGGCTCAAGCCTGAAATATTGGTCATGTATCTATCTTTGCTGTATAAAGTACACTGTTTGTTCTCTTGAGTTTCTCCAGTGCTATGTTTTTACTGATTTGATGCATCTCTTTTATGTCTCAACATGGGAGACCTGTCATTGACAGGATGGAACTGATTCTGCAGAAGTGGGATTATTATTTGTTGGTCGTGCATCTAATTTTCTGCATCCAAGTTTGTTGTTTCTGCCTTTGGATGCCTCTGTATTCAGCTCGATCCCCATCTGGACCATAATTTCATTCGCACACAGAAGTCAAAAACAAGTAAATTTGGGTAAACTTGGTTAAAGATGTAAATTCTTAATTAAGGGTTTTAGGCTGAATCGACAACTTTCTATTGCTTTAAACAGAATCTGCTTGAACTATTGAGTTCCTCCAGGACTTTCTTTGTGTGCTACATGGTTAAATATGCAGTAACTATTCAGTTGCACACAGTGATCATTCATCCAATAAAAACATATTCTGCACTACATAATCAAATTTCTGCACTCATAATCAAATTTCTCTGAGTCAGAACATATAAGGCAGAAGCAAAACATTCTGAGATTTTTTGTTAATTTGTGAAAGGAATATCTTCCCATTTGGCTCATTAATTGGACCAAACTTCCTTTTCCTATATGCTGCTACTCCTAGATACTGCAATAGTTGCATTTATTTTCTGTACTATTTGTGCTGTGGAAGTTTTACAGTGGTAGGTGACAAAAACAAAGAGCTTTACTGAGCAGCATAGACCTAAATAATTGAGGATGTAAATGTATTTGATCTGAGGATAATTTCATTTTTGCTGTTCTTCAGGTTTTGCTGCATGATCACATGATCATGATCATGATCACAAACAGGTAGCGAATTCAGGACAAGAAATGAGAGAGAGTTTAAGAATTTTGCTACATTTAGTCACAGTGCACAACCAGCACTACTCTTGGGCATCCAGCCACATTGGTTGATGCACTTCAGGGTAAATATTGTCCTAACTGACACTGGTGAACTCACTGAGGTTTGTGGGCAAGATCTGCAAGATACAACTGTAATGGAGATTTGGGGAAATTTGGCAGACCTCCAGCGCTGAGTAAAAGGAAGGTATTGGTAAAGATTAAATGTAGCTATTGTCTTCATGACCACCAGGGAAACTGATCCCCATAGGGGTTTCCTATGATTGGTCAGTGACAGAAAACTCTGCGTCTTTGGAAATAATTCTGCCGGAGGAGGATGTAGAAAAAGACACAATTACCATATTTAAGAAGCACGCAAAGTCACTAAAATAGGCAAGGCATAGACAGATATGTTCCAAGTGTGGGCAAATGGAATTAGTGTAACCGAGCAAAAAGGTCATCATGGATCTCGGACAGATGATACTGGGAAGAAAGCTCCCATTTTTGTGGGCAAGTTAGACCAGACATACCTCCTGAGTATGCCAGAGCTCTCACTCACTCCTTCAATTTGCTGTCAATGGTTGTGATTTACTTGCACCTGAAAATGCCCTCTGTTCTGGCTCTTAATTTGCTGAGGGACTACAGTCAGTTCTTTAAAACAACCTTCACTTGCTGGCCTTGTCATTTACACCCTGCTTGCCTCCCCATTAAAATTGAACCCAATACGGGATCTGTACACAACAGCATTTCCATTTTCCTCTTTTGAGTTTACCAGCAGAGATAAATTACAAATTTGAGTGATAATGACAGATAAATGATGAATGATGATTTTTTTTTAGGAATAAAAAGTGGAAGATTTAATATGGGTTACTAACTGCTATTGGGCCTTTGTCATAAATTGCACATAGTCAATTGCACGTAGTCATTAGTAGCAAAGTGTGCCAGTGATGTAAACCCTGCATGGTGCTGGACTCGACAATAGGCTGAAGAATTTCTTCATCTATAGTTCGCTGCTGAGCTGTTGGGACAGAGATGGGGACCCATTTTGAGGGTTGCAGTGGTTGGAGTCTCTAGGGAAGCGAGCTTGCGATTCTTGATAAATTGCAGGTTTGTGAAGAGCTGACAGTTTGCTAGAGTTCACAGCCGAGGCATTGAGAACTCCAATGGGCAGGTGGCCGGGGCCAAGATGGAAACCCACATTGAAGGTTGAAGAGGCCGCAGTCTCTAGACTCCTCCCCTGTCCTTTCCCCCCCACCATTTTGTTTGGGTGACTGCCTACAGTTTGCCCATATGTTGATGAATGGCTCGAGCCCGAAACATTGGTGATGTATTTTTATCTTTGCTATATGAAGAGAACTGTTTGAACTGCTGAGTTTTGGGGGGCATGGCAAGATGGCATAGGGAACAGACGTGCCTTCCAGACCTCTCCTGACTCTGATTTATTGTTTTGTCTTTAAGTGCCCGTTAAAGTTCTTTTAAAAGTTTATAAATAATAGGAGGTGCTGGATTAATACCTAATGGTTTATATGCAAAAAAAAAGGTAAAAGAAAACATCAACAGACTGTTAAAAAACTACATTTTCCAAAATTATCTGAGCCTACTTGTTTACAAGAAGCCAGGACTCAGCGTAGAATGGATCCAGAGGAAGACGTGCAGAGTTCGACATTGAAACTCCGTTTTAAGCCGGTGAGGCTCTCTGAAGGTCGCACTCAACAGCTTTCAGAACAAAGAGCTGGACGGGTGCCAGTATTTCACACAACGGCCGCTGTGAGTGCTGTTACTGAGACTTTGACAGTTGAATCAGCTGGGGCGCCACCAGCTGGAGAGTTAAAGAGCTGTCGTTCGACTGCTACAGTGGTGGCGCTGCAAAATGCATCTTCAATTACAACGGTTTTTCCAGACATCGATTCAGTGAAGATGATTAAAGAGATTTGGCTTAAAGATAACCCTGATCTTCAGTCTCCTGGCATTGCTGGGGGGACTTTGAGAGGGATTTTTATACCAAGTCAAACTGCTAGAAAAGATACTAAATTAAGGGAAGGGACAGAAGATCCCGTGGTCTCTAAGGAACAGCAAGACCCCATTATGCCTGAATCTACTTCTGTTGAAATGTCTGTTAAGGATCTTGAAGATAAGATATATTCTGTATCGAGTCACTTAGCTAATTTTGTGAACCTGTTTATTTCCAAGATTAATGCGATGGCAGAAGTCATTAATGGAGCTTTTAAGCTTGAAACCATTGAAAGATTTGAAATGTGTGATCAAGGTTTAGTCGATGCACAGGATCAACTGCAAGATGAAAATAGAATAATTGAAACATTGCAGATCCAAAATAAAAATTTATCAAAAAAGGTTGATTACTTGGAGAATCAATCTAGACGGAACAATGTGAAAATTGTGGGTTTGCCAGAAGGCATAGAAGGACCAGATCCAAGAAATTTTTTTACTGAATGGATTCCACGAGTGTTAGGACAGGATAAATTCCCTGAAGGTTTAATACTGGAACGTGCTCATAGAGTTTTAAGAAGAAAATCTTTTTCAGGACAGAATCTAAGACCTGTTCTGATCTGTTGTTTAAACTATTGTGACAGAGAGACAATTTTACGTACGGCTATTAGAAATGCCCAGCAAAATAGATCTCCTTTGATGGTTCAGAATAATCCTGTTTTCTTCTATCAAGATTTGAGTCAAGAAATTATGTTTCAACGACGCGAATTTAATTCTGTGAAAGAATGGTTGTGGAAAAAAAGACATAAGGCAACATTCAGGTATCCTGCGGTACTGAAGATTTTTCAGGATGGAAATCACCCAAAGTTCTTTGACAATCCTAAAGAGGCTATGGACTTTGCTCAGTCTTTATTAATCATGCAGTTTTAGGAACGATGTAGTCCTTCAAGGTCTCCAAAGAGAGTAGAGATGTAAGGTGGGATCCAGATTTTTAAAAGAAATGGAAGCAATGGTGACCGAAGTGGTAACGTTGTTTTAAAAAAAATAAATCTTTTTTTTTTGAGAAGAGTTTAAATAGTTTAAATAATGATGATAGTTTAATGAAATAGGAGTTGGGAGAGCGAACTAGGTGGGCACTAGTTTCCAGAAGTCATCAGCTACCTGTGAGTTATCTCACACCCAATATTTTGGGTGGGTTTAAACAGGAGGAGGTAGACCTGTTTTTTTTTTCTTTTTAATTTTTGGGTTAAGAAGTGAAGGTTTTTTCTTATTATTTTTTTAAAAATAAATATTTTTTTTTAACTATTTTTGTTTTCTGATTGAAATTGAGAGGGAATTAGGAGGTTTTTTTTCTCTTTTTTTGGGGTTTTTTTTCTTTTTTCATTCTTTTTTAAGAGGATGATGTCACAGAAGATAATAAGTCAAAAATTGAGGATGTTGAATTAGATGAAGAGGAAGATGAGGGGAAAGGTGATAAGAAGAAAAAAGAAGAAAACCAAGTACAAATACATTGAGGGAGAAGAGTTTAATAAAATTAAGTTAATTTCGATAGAGAATTTTGAAGATGTTATAAATGAAGAATATGGAGAATTTTATAAGAGTTTGAACTTCTTTTTCTTTTTTATATAAGGGGAGGGGAAGGGAATTAAAAGTTTATCTGATTGTTTTTCTAAGGGATGTTTTTGTTCTCTCGATGAATTATAAAGGAAACTTGGTATTAATGGAAATTCTGTATTTATGTATTATTAATTATGAGTTTTTGTATAACAGATATGTGGTTGATATATGATTTTAATATTTGAACTTAGTTTTAAAGTGGACTTCATTTGTTAAATACATGTATTATGTTTGATTTAAATATATGTTTAAGGGTATTATTTTAGTATTGATATTTTTTTGTTGTTAGTAATTTTTTTTGTTGTTAAGTTTTATCTTTTTTTTGTAAGTGGGGTTTTTTCTATTTTATTTACAACATTGTTAATTAATTCTTCACTCTTTATTTTGGGGGGGAGGGTTGGACTAATTTTAAATTAGATGATTAATGTTGTGTTATAATTATTGGGGGGGTTAATTTGTGGAGGACCATCGCCTTCCCAAGATCGTGTTATATGGCGAGCTCTCCACTGGCCACCGTGACAGAGGTGCACCAAAGAAAAGGTACAAGGACTGCCTAAAGAAATCTCTTGGTGCCTGCCACATTGACCACCGCCAGTGGGCTGATAACGCCTCAAACCGTGCATCTTGGCGCCTCACAGTTTGGCGGGCAGCAACCTCCTTTGAAGAAGACCGCAGAGCCCACCTCACTGACAAAAGGCAAAGGAGGAAAAACCCAACACCCAACCCCAACCAACCAATTTTCCCTTGCAACCGCTGCAATCGTGTCTGCCTGTCCCGCATCGGACTTGTCAGCCACAAACGAGCCTGCAGCTGACGTGGACTTTTTACCCCCTCCATAAATCTTCGTCCGCGAAGCCAAGCCAAAAAAAAGATTCTAATTTTTATTATCTTATTTTTTATTATTTCTTTAAATGTAATTTTTATTTTATTCATGTCATAAAATTTTAAGTAAAGTTTAAAAGAACTGCTGAGTTTCTCCAGCATTGTGTTTTTACTAATAAGATGAAGAATGTTAAGCGCTGGGTACTGATGGGGAGTTTTGTATCTACTCATGCAGAACCATTCACAAGAATCTTTGTAAAGAGACCAATTTTAAGTTCCAAACTTTTTGGTCAGGATTCTCATGAATAACTGTCTCTAAGCAAAGTTCTCTGTGGATTCCATTTTGTGATACAAATGGTATTTTCTGGTAGAAAAAAAATATTGCTTTTTGTTTCATGCACTGCTCTGGCCTTGAGCCAAGGAAAAGATCAGTCTCATCAGACAGTGCATGCTATGATGTTCAATGCTGAACAAATGAAAATGGCTTCACCATTTCTGGTCCTGTTTCTGCATCTGATGTAGTTTTTTAATTATTAGGTTCTCCAAAAGAACCAGGTTCTTGAAGCTCAGCACGAGACTAGAAACCCACGAGAGAAAGCCCCATTCTTATCATTTCACTTACAACCCACAATCAGAGAATTTACTGTCCAACATCGATGGCTATTTTCCATTAGATGCTGTTCTCGGTGTCCATTGATCTTGTTCCAGTGTCTTCTTTCTTCTGACTATCCATCCCATAGGATGATGATGGTTCCTTTCAGTCAGTTTGAGGGGTTTGATATGTGTGCCCTGGAGTGGCTGTACAGGCCAATTGTTGACAGGCCCTGCTTGCCACATACTTGGCAGGTGAGGCCTGGAGGGGCAACAGGGGCAGAAGCTCTATTGTGTCAATTCCTGTTCCTTTCCTCTATTGCTTCTTTGAGCTTGTTCTCAGCAGTGTCCACCCCTTTTCTGATGACATCCCTCCTCTTGGAGAGATCATGAGCCAGATCTTCCCATGTTGATGGGACAATGTCAGCTTTCTCAAGGCTCCTGGGCAGAACATCCTTGTATTGTAGTCAATGGGCTCCTTGTTTTTGGGTATCATTGGACAGCTGGCTGTACAAGGTGCCCTTGGGCAGTCTTCTGTCAGGCATTCAGACAACATGCCCTGCCCGGTGCATTTGGGCTGACATGACCAAAGCTGAAATGGCTGACATTCTGACAGTCCCAGTGTAGATGAAGGTCAGATGATATACTGCAGCTGTCCTTCTAGTTAGGATGCCATTTGATTGGATGTCCAATCATCTAGTAGTCTTTGACAAAGGACTGGATGGTGTGTGACGTAGAGTAGAAACAGTTGGTGGTATTGCCTCCATGTACCTGTTGTTCTTGTCCTTGGTGGGAGAAGTCGTCAGTTTGGAGATTGGAGGAGCCTTGATGAGTAAATGTAATGGATTTTGTAGATGGTATGTGTGGTGCGCTGGCGGTGGAGGGAATGAATAATTCAGGTATTGGATGGGTAGCTTTCAAAAAGTGTGAGATTTGACTTTTTTTAAATTTAGGGATACAGCATGGTAATACGCCCTTCCACCCATGAGCCTGTGCTGAATGAACCTACAAACTCCATTCATTATTTTTTGGAGGGTAGCAGAAAACCCTCACAGTCGCAGGAAGAACATAGAAACTCCTTGAGACAGTGGTAGATTTGAATCTGGGACACTGGTGCTATAATGGCATGGTGCTAACTGAAACTTATTGGAATTGAACTCAGGCAGGCAGATTCCATCACATTCCTGATGTGGTTTGTCAATGGTTGAAAAGCTTTGTGAAGTCAGGAGGTGAGTCACCTGTCATGCTGTTTGGCATACCTCGTTGTCACGTTATTTATATGGCTGGTTTGGCTGGGTTTCTGTTCATGGGAAAATAGGCAATCATTAAATCTCATGGATGGAAGATTAGATTTTATCTAATTAAAGATGGCTATAATTTAGTTCTTACATACATAAATATTACTTTACACTTATCAGCCAATGCCTGAATATTCCATCAGACTTTCAGTGCGCAGATTTGCATTACTTCATTTCCAGAGGATCTGTGAAAAGAATTGAACACTGTGCCATTATCACCAAATGGCTGACAACTTTATGAAGGAAGGATGGTCTATGATGAACCAGCAATTATAATTCTTTGTCATGAACATGTCATAAAATTCATTGTTTTGTGGCAGCATTACGTGCAAATATTGCTATAAATTACATTAAACAATAAATCAGTGCAAAAGAAAAGAAAGTGAGACAGTGTTTGTGGTTCATTGTCCATTCAGAAATCTGTTGGTAGAGAGGAAGAAGTTGCTTTTGTACTGTTGAGTGCTCATCTTCAGGGTCCTGTACCTCCTTCCTGATGGTATCAGTGAGAAGAAGTCATGGCCTGGGTGGTGAGGGTCCTTTTGGATAAAGACTGCTTTCTTATGACACCACCTTTTGTAGATGTCCTTGATGAAGTGAAGCCTGGTGCCCATGATGGCATTGGCCATGTTCATAATTCTCTGTAGTCTTTCCCTGTTCTGTGCATTGACATCTTCATACCAGATAGTAATGCAACCAGTCAGAATGTTCTCTATGGTACGCTTGCAGCAATTTGCGAGACCCTTTGGAGCCATACCAACTCTCCTTAAGCTCCTCACAAGTATAGCCTCTGGTGAGCCCTTTTAGTGGTTGCATCAACATGGAGGCCCAGGATAGATCCTCAGAGATATTGACACCCAGGGATTTGAAGTTCTTACCCCTTTCCACTGTTGATCCCTAGATGAGGATTGGTTCATGTTCTTCTGATTTCCCCCTCCTGAAGTCTACAATCAATTCCTTAGTTTTGCTAACATTGTGTGCAAAGTTGTTGATGCAACATCACTCAACTATTTGATCTATCTCACTCCTGTACGCTTCCTCATTGCCGTCTGTGATGATGCTGATGACCTTGGTATCATTGGTGAATTTATAGATGACATTTGAATTGTGCCAAGCCATACAGATGCTTCAGCCTAAGTTCCTGGCCCCAAAAATTGAAGAACTCCTGCATTGATGTTAGGCCTCCAATAGCAACATTCAATTTCCTTTCTGTAAGGAATATTCCAACCATTTTTCTTTTGATGCCAACTGATTTTCCTGTGCCTTAACCCATACACTATATACATTATTGGGTGAAGACTGCAGTTCACAAATGCAGTCAACAGTAAAGAAATCAGAGAATATTGGAAGTGCTTGGCATTTCATACTTGGTCGAATGCTGTCTTACTATCAAGGACAGACTCTGAAAACTTAAACTTGGAATTTAATTGTTTTTCCTGTTTGGACCAAGATAGCAATGGGGTCTGGAACCAAGTGATCTTGTCAATATCAACAAATCAATGATACTTGAAAGCCAAACCATTATAGTCCAGCACCAGGATTAGTTTTTATCTGTTGAAATAGGGAGGACTCCAATTGTAAACAGAAGTTCTGGTGTCATACAGCATTGTAACAAGTATTTCAACCTACCATTAATCAAGCACTCATCAGCACTCATTGTACACAAATCATGCTTTATTTTTCCCACAATTCTATCAGTTCCACCTTTGCTCAACCTCCCTGATTTGATTCGTCAGGAGTAATTTACCTTGGCCATTTAACCTGCCAACATTCGCACCTTTGGGAAACTGGAGTTCCTGGGGGAAAACACTTGGTCACCAGGAAAACTTAAATCCCACACAGACAGCACTCAAGATTGAAGGTGGGTTATTGCATCTGTGAGGGATTGCAATGCTATTAACTGTGTTACCAACTGGTTTTCTGTGAAATTTGATGTTATTTCAAAGCTCAACCACAAAAACGTGGTTGAGGCTATTTTACCAAGACAGAAGCTTGATCAGCAGGCCTCTTTAAAATGCTGCAAATTGAAGAGATGGACAGGACATTGAAGTGGACATCCATTCAAATTCATGTATACTGGCAAATGCCTGCCATTCAGAAGGACACCTGCTAGATTTCATTCTGTGGTTCCTTGAAATTTAGGGCATGGAGGGAGGTTGTGCCAAATGTGTTCTAAGTGTTCCTTGTGGGGCCTGGCACTGATGTCTCTTATCCTGGCCCAGAATAACTCTTGCATATGGAAATCCCAATCCTGATGTGGGTTTTCCACAAATGGATCTTACTGTCATTACTGATGAACTGCTCATACAATCCCTCTGTGACTCAACTATTTATTTTACAATAATTATTATTTATTTTAATTTTTTTTTATATAAGTACTGTATATATGTATCATTTGTCTGTATGGGTGTTATGTTTGCATGTGTGTTTGCAATGTGTTCCACTGAGGACTGGGGTATGTTTCATTAGGCTGTACTTATACAATCGGATGATAAATAAACTTTAACTTGATCTGCCCAACCAGTAAATAACACTTAATAACATCATCATCCACAAAAAGGTTTATGGTAAAAAGGACCCAGTGGTGCAATGAGGCTGCGATGATGGGGATCGACCAATACCAGAACTAGGGTTTTAATAGGAAACTTCACAACTACTGAAGGACTTGTTTCAATACTGCTATCTCATCCAATATCATGTTTGGACCAAGGCTGTGATGAGGTCTGGAGTTGAGTGGTCCTGGTGAAAACCAATTGAGATATCAGTGAGCTGGTGATTGATGATTGCCACTCATAGCACCATCAAAGATGGGAATAGAAAACCCAGTGAGCATACTCATTCACTGAGTTCCCATTTGTTCATTATTTTTTTCCCCTTTTCAGATGTTGATTGATTTGCCAAGTATTACCAGCATTTTCTGATTTTTATTTTCCAGAATTCTGACCTTTTAAGTTTTTTTTTTCTTTTAAATCATTGCTTCTCATTTGCTATGAACAATGAATATAGCAGATATCAACTTTCTTCTATTTACCATTTATCTATCTCTCCTCTCTTCCTCCCTCATCCTCGCTGCCCCTCTTTCTCTTAGAACTATCAAACACTACAATACAGAAACAGGCCTTTTGGCCCATCTAGTCTATGTCAGACTAAGATTCTGCAAAAGTCAGTGGGATCTTTACCTCATGCACCTCATTTAACATTTTTGAAAATGGATGACTAATTCTTTTCCATCTCTTTTCAACCCCACTAAGAGGTTTGTTAAACACTGTTCGTTGTTATTCCATTATTTTGCTGCGCTTCATTTTAATCATATAGAAATCTATCACTAGATGGCAGTACAAACACATGTAATACATGGGAGTTAAGTTCAGTTGAAAGCTGATGCTGGCTGGCTTCTTAGAGAAGAAATTTTATCTGTAAATTCACAAAGTAAAATGAACCCCATCAAATCCATTAGAAATTTGTAATAAGTGCTTTACAAAAGCTTGAGGATGTAACTGAGAGAGTAGACATGGGTAATGTAGTAGATGTAATTTATCTAGATTTTCCAATGGACGTATGAACAAGTGCCATAGTATATATGGATGAATATCGATGTATAGTCAGGAAGCACATTTAAACCATAGCTTCTCAGCCTGTCAGCGGGAAGTGGATTTGCAGAACACTATCAGAGCTGGAACCATTCTTCTTCCAATTTTGTACAGTAATTCTTTGGACCACAAGATTATTGTATAAATTAACAGGTTGCATCATCTTGGAGAATAATCAATGCTGAAATAGATAACCTTTATTGTCATTGCACAAGTACAACAAAATTGAGTACAGATCCTGATGGTGCAGAAATACATCCAACCATAAAATATAAAAACAACACAATAAAACAATACAATATTCAATGTTTGGCTGTATTTAGTTCATGTATAGCTCTGGGTGAAAACTGTTTTTAAGTCTGTTTGTCCATGATTTAATGGACCTAAAATGTGTACTGGAGGTCAGCAGGTCAAACAGTTGATGACCAGGGTGATAAGGGTCTTACAGGATTTTGGCTGCTCTACTGAGGCAGTGAGATCTGTATAAATCCTCCAAAGAGGACAGGGTGCAACCGATAATCTTCTGGGCCATATTGATGACCCTCTGAAAGCCCCTCTTGTTTGTTGCCGAGCAGCTGGCAAACCACGCCAGCTCGATGGAGCAGCATTAGAAGGACACTAGCAGTTTCTCTCGCAGATTGACTTTCTCAAGAATCCTCAGGGCATGGATTCATTGCTGTGCTTTTTTAACTACTGTGACGGTATTGGTAGTCCAAGAGAGATCTTCAGCATAGTGCGTACCCAGAAACATGAAAACAATGACCCTTTCCAGTCCCTGTTGAAGTGTAATCAATCTGGAACAATATTATTCCTCCTGAAGTCTACTATAAGTTCTTTTGTTTTTGAGGAGTTCAAGATGAGATTGTTCTCTGAACACTACGCTGTCAGTCTTTGGACTTCATCCCTGTAGGCCATCTCGTCTCTACTTGAAATAAGTCCACAGATGTGTTGACTGCAAACTTGATGATGGCTTGGTACAATACAAGGAGGCCCAATCATGGGTATAAAGAGAGTAGAGGATGGGACTTAATACTGTGGGGAGCCGGTACTGAGTAAAAGGGTAGAGGACTGACGAGTGCCAATTTTAACAATCTGGGGGCGGTTTGTTAGAATGTCCTTAATCCAGAGACAAATAAATTTTGAAAACCCTAATTTAGCATGTTTTGTATCCAGTCTGCTTGGGATGACGGTGTTAAAGGGAGAGCTGAAGTTTATCAAAAGCATCCTCACATGGGTCACCTGGTGTTCAAGGTGGGTTTGTGCAGTGAGAAGAGTAGTGGCACTGATGACCTGTTTGCCCGATAGGCAATCTGATATGGATCAAAGGTGGGTGAGAGGCTGGCTTTTATATGTTGCAAGTCCAGCATCTTGAAGCACTTCATAATGACCAGTGGAAGTGCTACTGGTCAGTAATCATTGAGGCTGCTGATCACATTCTTCTTCGGCAGTGGGATGACGGGATGAACTGGAAATGGATTGCAATAAATTGCCAGATTATATTAGTAATCTTTTAATTAACAAATTAATTTCAATATTGCCAATTATTGTATTTTGGTAAGAAAAATGTCATGTAGAATATAGGGATCTATTTAATGTAGCAAAGAGCTCTTAGATCATGAACCACGAATGATTGAAAATAGTGACGCAGGCTAGTAAAGCTGCAATAGATGGAAATCAGGTATGAGGGTTTGCTACTAGAGAAGTAAGTTGATGCAGAGAAACGCATCGAATGTTGGAGAAACTACAATTGGGATTTATTGTGCATAATTCTGGTCACAATTATATAGTGGGTATTCAAAAGCATTATATTTGAAATACTCACTGGGGAAAAAAAAGGTGGAAGTTGTGTCATTTTTCCTTTGAAAAGATAATGCTTAGAGGTGTGTTTTTAGTCCAGGGAGAAAGCAAATTAGAAACCATCAGTTTACAACAATCACTAAGGAAACAAGCCCAACACTGAGAGGAAGCTTCTTTACCCAGAGGCCTGGCGAAAACATGGTACTGGGCACCACAGGTATAATTGATGGAAATTTAGCTTGGGAGATGCTAGAAAGGAACCTGAGGAAGAAGTGGTTGGGGAATAAAAAACAGAAGGTGCTAGAGGAAAAAGGGAAGGAGTTTGAGTGGAATGTAACTGCTGAGTTGGTCTGAAAAGCCTAATTCTATGTTGAACATTATGTAATTCTTGGAATAATTGTTGTATGTTGAAGTATTTTTGATTTCAAACTTTTTCAAGCTTTTAAAATTTGATGGAACTTTTAAAGTTTGATAGAGCAAAGTCTTCTCTGTCTAATGTTTCCTGTCTGTTTCTATTTGTTTTTAGACTGTTTTTCTGGAGTGTTTTTTTTAAGAGTTCTGTACAATATCTTCCATTCTGGTCCTGAGTCACAGACTGACCTTGCCAACTTCAGTAAAAGCAAGTTTCTGATTTTCTGAACTCAAGAAGGCTTGAATCAATTGCATCTAAATATGTGTTTACCTTAATAGATTCATGAACCACAGTCGGTGGAAATCGTTCATATAATTGGGTTGAATGCTTGAGTCTCGTGATGACTGGAGATCAATTGTTCTCAGAAAATTTTGAGTTTGATCTTTAGTTCAGTTTATAAAACTAAATTCCACAAATATTAATTACCAGTATTTGCTTCCAAGCATGATGAGGAGAAAAGAAAACTGCAGAGATAGTGCAGGGAAGTGACATTTTTCTATTTTGTTTCTGCACATTGCTAAATGACTACTTTACCCAGGGATATCACGACTGTAAATGATGTGATTCTATTCGAGGGAAGCATTAATATAGACTAAAATCCAATCTAGATTTGGTGATTTGGAGCTTGTTTTGGGATTTCAGCCACATTATCATAAAAATACCAGGTTTGTTACACTCCATTCCAAAAATGTTTTGTCATTTTGGGTGGCGAGAGTGCATATTGAGAATCGTGTAACTATGGCATCAGTGACCTTCATGGATGATGGGACCAACAGTGAGATTTAAGAATTGAGAATAAGCAGGGAAAGGACAAGGAGGGTGAACTAGAGTTGGTGAATTCAATGCCAACTTGGGTATAGAAAGAGAAATATAGAGAGGGAAAGAATGGTTGAATTATGAGAGAGAGAGAGAGAGAGAGAGAGAGAGAGAGAGAGAGAAAATAAATAAGAAAAGGAAAACAATTACAATTTTAAATTTCACAATTCATTACCAGGAGGAATAACACTACACGCTTTTAACCGTTCACTTTCTGGCCGTCAATAACAATTATCACATCATTAAATAGATAATTACGCTATTAATTACGGCACTTAACTTACTGTAGCGGGTTTAATGAGCAATTAATGTGCAAATGCAGCAACTCATGAAACACTCAGAGGTTGAGGTCAAGATGCCATTTTTTGAAGTTATTGATGAGTAGCGCAAATTGTACAGAAACTTGTGGCAATTTGCAAATCACGGGGTAGCTTTGCCTTTGTAATAGCCAATTTGCACATTAATAACGTTAATAATGTTCACACACTTATTATCGCAGTAAAATCTGACTATTAATGTCTACACTGATGTCTTCATGAAAAACTTGATTTACTGCATCAAATTATGGTATTTTTAAACATGAGTGTCTGCCTGTCCCGCATCGGACTTGTCAGCCACAAACGAGCCTGCAGCTGACGTGGACTTTTACCCCCTCCATAAATCCTCGTCCGCGAAGCCAAGCCAAAGAAAAAAGAGCACATAATTGCTGGAATCTGTGTGATGGAACAGAATTTTGTAGACATTGTGAAATAACAACAAAATTTTAGCCCAACTGAGCCAAATAATAATTAGTGTTGGAGGATAGTCTTATCTGACATTACAGCTAGGTTGTGATTCCTGAAAATGTTACCCTGTTGGTTTCCTCTCAAATCTACCAAACTCCTGTCTTAGAAAATTCATATGGAGAAAAAGAAAGCTATTTTCCGGAAGACCAATTCAACCATTACCTACAGATGGGCACCTGAGAAGGCAGTATAAGTGGCTCTCCTTCCTTTCACTGTATCTACACCACAGAAACATCAGGTTGGTCTAAAGGAATTGCTGCCCTGAAATGGGCTCCCTTGGACACCACCAGTCGATAGTTGGCCACAAACTAGGGATATTCTGTAACTGGTGTGTAAGCCAAATTTCAAGCTCCTACAAAGTTCTGAGTGGATCATTTTGGAAGGAGCGTGATGGTAGGAGTGGTGGTGGTGTTATTGTTGCGAAAGGGCATGAAACTCAAAGAAAATTACTAGAAAGCCATCAGCAGTAAGTTTTCCTCTTTGAAGTTTGAAGGTTGAATTTTTTTTTAGATTTTCTAAAAAAATGTATCATGTACAAGTTGTTTTAACCACGTGGTTCTCAGGCAAGACATGGAAGAGTGTAGAATATCAATGAACATTGTATCGGTAATCATTCTTATGAAAGAATTTCTTGTAAATTTCTTCTAATTTAATCAACAACAATTAGCTGCAGCTAGATTTGTGAGGTTTTAAGTTGTTCCAAAATTTTTGCCTGATGAAATTTATAGTGATCCATCCATCTTTCTTCCTTCAGTTTGTTTAGAGTTGTCAACTGATAGTCACAGTTTGTAATGCTAATGTGTGATATTATATTTATGTGTTACCATTCCAGGATTATTCACTTGGAAAATGCCTACCAGCTGTTTGGCAAAATGACGCAATGATCTTTAATGAGAAAGTCTTTGATGTCATTTTTTCTATTATAGATTTTAAAATAAATAGAACTGCAGCTTAAAGCTGATAAAATCACACCATCAGAACAAGTTGACATTATGGTGTTAAGTGATGGATGACCCAATCAGGTTACTTGGTCTTTTAGCTGTAATGGGTGCATTATTAAATGTAGTTGATTCATATACAAGGATCCTGTTTTCATTTCCAATGGTTAAAAAAACTTAACTGAAATGATATTTTGATGAAATTATTAAATACAAAGGATTCAAAAAGGAAGTCCTTGATTAAAGTTAGCTCAATCACATGGGAAAGGTGCTCTTGCCATTCATTCATGAAATAATAACTTGAAAAATAAAAACCTCTTTCTACAACTGCTATGTAAAACACACCAATTATATATGCAGGGGTGTGAATATTGGTTTGGATAAGAATGTGTTTGGTGGGGCAATAACAACCAGACAGAATTTGCAGGGTGATAAAAGTAATTTCATGCAAGACTGCCATAATTTCTTTGCATTAGTGCTAACAAGTCTAACCTGGTGTTAAAATAGTGTCCTTTTGTTTAAATCAGTGGTTCTCAAACCTTTTTCTTTCCACTCACATACCACTTTAAGTTTTCCCTCTGCCATAGGTGCTCTGTGATTAGTAAGGGATTGCTTAAGGTGGTTAGGGTTAGGGTTAATAGTTATGTTGGTGGAAAGAAAAAGTTTGAAAATTCTGCTTTAATTGTAACTAATTGACTAATGTCCACGGTTTCATAACTTCAAAGGAAATGAGCCAATGACAATTTTTCTCAAGCAAAATATCTCAGTAACATTTGAGTCTAGAGCAGAGATTCTCAACCTTCCCTTCCCACTCACCTACCACTTTAAGCAACCTCTTACTAACCACAGAGCACTGATGGCATAGGGATTACTTAAAGCGGTATGTTAGTTGAAGGAAAAAGGTTGAAAACCATTGGTTTAAATGGAAATAAATGGCTGTAGAGACATATATTAACAATAACTCATTTACATTTTCTTAATTCATCAAGTTTACTAAAATATTTTAATTATTTTTAAGCATTTAAAATTTCCAATTTTAAATGTTTGTAAAATTTTAAATGCTTAATGATTCCCGTGTTTTTGATTGTTCTATTTTAATAGCTTTTGATTATTTCTGATTTTCAGAAATGTAGATTTTCAGAAATGTAGAGTTTTTGTTTGAGAAAAATATTATACAGGACATGGAATAATACAATACAGTATGCACCTTTCAGCCCATAATGATGTTCTTTCCTCCTTACCTCCAAAAACATTCTATTGTACAAGTCATCTTTGAGGATTGATCTTGTATTTAGATATGGTATGGATCCAAAAAAGAAATTTTACATTGACCATATAGATCAGTAAGGAGCTCCCGCTGGAAGCAGGTTTTGAACTGAATTCTTTCAATTCACAGCCAAGGTTTTTGCACAAAGAAATTTGTAATTTTGTTGCCCAATATTTTTGCCTTTTGTCAGCAACACCAACCATTAATTATGACATTCTCACCATATTTATTAGTCAGTGATTGGTGGGAACTAATGCCACATTGCACTACAGAAAGCAGGAAGTCCATTTTATAGAATTCATAACATCTGAGTTAGAATGGACTCTGATTAATAGAGATAATACTTGAGATGATTTATAAAAGCTCATCAGAAGATATGGTAGAATTCCAGATTCTATCAAATATTTTTCATAAAGTACAATTACTTAAGTGGAATAAAATGATCAGGTTGGACTTGTTTCAGACTCTTTGGTGGTAATTTTATTTTTGCTTTTCCACTGGGAAACTTTGTTCAGCAGTTTGCTACATTGCCTATCTTTTCATTGACAATTCACTGATAATTTAACATATTAAATTAACATTATTCCCTCTTTGTACAGTATATAAATTAGTTGCAGATTCCAACTAAAAACAGTCTTTCAGCACATTTTATGTCCTGGTGTCATGGCCAAGATAAAAGTAATAAACCATGTATATTAAGATGGGATACTGACATAATGTAATCAAGACACACTGGTAATTTTTCTTTGAGGCTTTTCCATTTAGTTAAACATATTTTTTTGCTCTATTTTAAAAGCCCAAATTGCTAAGCAATATATCTTAATTGTTCATGAGAAATCAATCTGTTTTTAAATGGGAGGTGGACTTCCCAGTTTCAGTCCACGAATGAAAGTGGAGAAAATTGTAGTTTGATGTTTTCAGTTATCAACTGGGCATTTAATTTTCATTCTGTTTATTTCTTTGGTTTGGAATTGGTTGTCCAAAGGAAATATGAAACTTTCATTGGAGTAATTAATCTTCTTGGTGATTTCTGTGAGGAGTAACTTTTTTGCTTTACTTGGTGTTTAACGAGCATTAACTGTCTTTAAAAGTGTTAAATGTTAATTGTCCTTCCAGTAGCATCCTTGGTGACCCTATACTGCCTGATGTTGTCTGAAGGACAACAGCTGTAATGCTACCAGCACTCCATGATATACTTCATGATATTGCATTTCAAGTGGGCAATCAGGCAGCTAAGTTACCGGGGGCTTTCATGTCTGCCTGCGATGATACCATCTGTGCTTCGATGGTGAACATTAACAAAGCTGCTGTTTCATCGTGGGAAATCACTGCCAGCCTCTTCTTCAGGTAAGCTCCAACAAAAAAAAAATCTGAAGCAGGGTTGGGGGGGGGGGGGGTGGGGGGAGAGGCATGAAATTAGAGAAATTTACAAAGTTTGACAAATTGCATCTTGGAGTAGCCACGAGCAAATGGCTTGTGATGATTAATAAGTGCAACAATAATTGCATTTCATTAAGATTGATGGCTCCCCATTTAACCTCCCCTCTCATTTCAGCCCTAAAGTGGAAAAAGATGAAGTTCTCATCTATAATGGTTCCTGCAATGTCTCCATGGCAATGTAGGCAGTGATAGAGTGTGAGGTGTTTCGACAGCCAGAGCCAGTTACAGTGAAGATAACAGAGATATTGGAATGTTGGGGGAACAAAACATCTACATACCATAATGTCACAGAGCCTGTTAGCAAAAAGTTTATAGTGTCACAAACTGTTACAGGTGCTAACAAGATTGGGGCAGGAGTCAAACCATAGGGACCATATGTTGCTTCCCTTTCCTTTTAAAGATACATCGGAATTGTTTTAACTAAAGACAAGTGACAGATGGGTATCATTTTTGTGCAGAATCTGAAGTGTCATCCTTTAAAATGGAATATTTTTACCATTGCAACATAAAATATCGAAGCAAAGGCTAATTCCTGACTAAAATCACATTCCATTTCCAAAAAAAAATTTCACCCCATTGTATAAGAAATTGCAGCTCTTATTACCACGACCCTCATTTTACTTTGAATGACAATAGTTCCATCAAATATCATTTGTGTTTCTTCAGAATGTGATTAGCTTGATGCATATATGAAACGAATGCTTCCTTGTGCTTAAAGTATATCAGGTTAGAAAAGATCATGACTAAAAATACTCAACAAGAGATATTTGCCATATATGGTTTCCATTGACAATATGTGTTCTGATGGCCAATTTTATGGAATCTGGAGGTAAGCATGCTAGCTTGGGAGGTTATAATCATTTTGGTTCCCTACATTCAACACATTTTAAAATATGCTTTAATGAATAAATATTATTGAGAAGCTTTCCTTGTCCTTTCCCATCTTATTTCTCATTCTTACATCTCATAAGGAAGAATTATTGATCACATAGTTCAAGCAGATATAGCCATTGTGTCAATGCTTTCAGAAAACTTGATACATTGTTTGGCATAGTCTGCCTAGATTCTCAGATATAGCAATACTTTGTTCCAAGGTCAAAGCCCATCAATTAACTTCTTTGGATGCAATAAGGAATTTCATCATGTGAAGGGAATCTAAGTAGAATGGTAGTATTTATAAAGCTGTCACATCGCACCTTAATGTTGTGGATACATTATCCATTGCAAGTGGTGTGAATTGCAGAATGAACTGTGGATAAATTTTCCCTTTGCCACCTGCAGGAGTTTTCACTGGATAAGTTGGTGGATAGTCATGAATCATCTGGTAGTTCTTAAGTAAGGCTTATTGATGCACCATTGAAAGCATACTTGCTGGAGGCATCAAAATGTGGTATGAGAGCTGGTCTGCATGAGACTGGAAGAAGCCACAGAAATGGTGAATACAGCTCAGAACTTAACAGCAACTTCCCTCCTCTCCATGTCCTCTACCTACATCGGCTGCTGAGGAAATGCAGCCAACATATTGAAAGACCCATCACATCCTGGTCACACTCTCTTCTCCTTCCTCCCATTGGGAAGAAGGTTCAAGGGTGTGAAATCACACACACTACAGGCTTAAAGGCAGTTTCTTCCCTGCAGCCATCAGCTCCTGGGTGATTCCCATAATGATGCCATCATGCTGTTCTTCCTTGGTGCTAATTGATCTTTTTCTAACTTTTTGTAAATTGTGCTCGTTACATGACTATACGAATGTTGGAGATAACCTGTTAAATGGTTTGGAGAATAACCCTTCTCAATGTACTGGGTATTTTTTGACAAATAAACTTAAATTTAAAATTCACCTATCTCAGTGCTCCAAGCATCTATCGTAGGAGCTTATGGTCAGGATATTGACATCCTATATTATGTGGCACATGGAATGAATCAATGGTAAAGTTTAGGCAATTCCTTTAATGCTAATTAATCATCTTAATGATTAATATGATAAACAAGAAAGACTGCCAGATGCTGGAAAACTGTAGAAACACAACATGTTTGAGGAACACTATGAATTAGGCAGCATTATGAGTTCCTCCAGTATTTTGTATGTTAATTATTACAAATACGGCCTTCTTCAATTTCTATGTCAAAAATGCCTTTCTGACATTCCACCAGTTTACAAAGGGGTGGGAGAAGGATGAATAAATTACATATTTCATCCAGCATACAATACAATTCCACCTCAAATTCTGACAGCCTTTATCATGGGTAGGCAGCTACAGCTACAGGTGAATGGCAGTAATCATTTACCAGCACGATAACAGTGTGTTACAAGTGATTAACTTGTTAAACAGCAAATAATTTGGCTATACTGAGATACTGATCACATGACTTTCATTTCTCTCCTGGTGTAATCAGTGAAAACATGGTTTCAATGAGCTTCCATGCAGTGAAATAGAGGTGCAGAAGAGGAGTGATTGCGTTGCTGTATAATCTATCTAGAAACATGGACTTAAAAGAGAGAAACACAAATTCAAAATTCACAGGGTCGCTAGATCATTATATTCAGTTGATTAAACAAATCTGAAATAAAAATCAGAAATACTGACCATGAATTATCTGAGTGTGTGTCCAGTGAATTTGAGATGGGCAATAAATGCTGACCTTGCCAGTGATGCCCACATCCATCCCCCCCCCGCCAAAATAAATGTGTAAAATAGTCAGGCTATGCCTCTGGTTTCAAGTAAAGAGAGAGAGAGCACAGGGCCTGTGGGTAAGTGTGACATTGTTGGTTCGAGTTACGTCTAAATTTCGGGAGTTACCCTCTAAATGTGTAGACAGGTACAATGAAAAACAAAAGTTATCATTTAACCTAGTGAACAGTATTCAGTTTTCACAATATAGTCTCCTCTATATTGGAGAAAGCAAATACTGATCAGATGACTTGATAAAAACAAAAACTGATTCCATCTGTAATGTTTCTAACTTATCTGTCCCCTTCCTTGTCCTCTCTGTCTCCATCTCAGGAGACCAACTCCATGGATACCTATGAACTCTTACAGCTCTCTGGATTATTTCTCTTTCTACCCTGTATCTTGTGAGGACACCTTTTCTTCCCCCAATTCCTCTGCATTGACTGCACCTGTTCTACAATGAGGCCTTTCACTCCATGACATCTGAAATGTCCTCTTTCTTTCATCATCGTATCTTCTCCATTTCTCGTACTTCCAACCTCACTTGGCCCACAAGAAAAAAATCTCAGGATTGTATGTAATGTCATGCATGTACACTGACAATAAATTTGAACTTTGAACTTTGTTTGATTAAAACCTCCTGTTGTTTTTGCTTATCGCCAAATCCATATTGAAGAAAATCAGCAAATGTAAACATTAAAGGCATATGTTGCTTTAACTTCCAGTCTGTGTAAATTTCAGATTTCAGATTTATTTATTGTTAGAGCACATACATGATAGCACATACAACCCTAAGATTCTTTTTTCTTGTGGGGCAGGCAGAATGACCTTTTACTGGCAGTGAAAAAAAATGTACACAATGTATACATTAAACAAATAATGAACTGTAAACCAAAAATGAATGTAAACAAGCTGACTCTGCAATACAGAGAGAATTAAAAAAAACAAAAGTAAGAGTCTTTAAATGAGTCCCTGATTGAGTTTGTTGTGGAGGAGTCTGATGATGGAGGGGTTAGTGAGAAAAGTGCATGTGTTGGGTGATGTGGATCCTTGATGATTGCTGCTCCTCTCCAGCTGCTCTTGATAGAGGGGAGGGCTTTCCCTCTGAAGCCTGGGCTGTGACAACTAATTTTTGGAGGGCTTTTCGCTCAGAGGTATTGTTGTCCCCATACCAGACTGTGACACAGCCAGTCAGCACACATTTCACTAGGCATCTGTAGAAATTTGCCGGGGTTTATGGTGTCATACCAAGATAGTGACTCCCAAGAACTTACAGTTGCTCACCTTCCCCACCTGTGATTCCCAATGATCAGTGGATTGTATACTTCCGATTTTCCCTTCCTGAAATCAACAATCAGCTTCTTAATTTTGGTGACATTGAGTGCAAGGTTGTTATTGGTGCACCATTCAGCCAAGTTTATAGATGGTGTCATTGTCGTATTGAGCCACACAGTTGTAGATATAATGTGAACAGAGCGGGGGCTAAGAATGTAGCCTAATGGTGCTCCGGTACTGATAGATATTGTAGAGGAGATGTTCTTACCAATCCTCACTGATTGTGGTGTGGAATTGAGGAAATACAGGATCCAATTTCACAGTTATGTGTTGAATCCCAGGCCTTGGAGTTTGCTGCTCAGTTTTGAGAGGATGATTGTGTTAAATGCTGAACTGTAGTTGATAAAGAGCATCCTGATGAATGAATCTTTAATGTCCAGGTGTTCTAGGGTTTTGTGTAGAGCCAGTGAGATGGCATCTCCCATAGACCTGTTGCTATGATAGGCGAACTGAAACATATCCATGTCACTGCTGAGACAGGAACTGATATGCTTCAACACCAGCCTTTCAAAACACTTCATCACTGTTGATATAAATGCTACTGGTCGTTAGTCGTTAAGGCAGGTTACTACACTCTTCTTGGGCACCAGGATGATTGATGCCTGTTTGAAACAGATGGGTACTATGCCCTGCTGGAGTGAACCATTGAAGATATCCAAGAAATCACTGGTAGGTTGGTCAGTGCAGATTTTTAATACTTGGCCAGGTACTCAGTCCAGAGTGGATGATTTCCTCAGTAAGCTTCTTGTCTAACATACCCTAATTTAAAATTTTCTGCTCTGTTTGTACATCAACTTTGTCATTAAACCATTCACATATTTACATTTACAAAACTTACTTAACCTTATCTAATTAGTTATTTCTGCAAAAAGCATCATTAAATTTGACAGAGTGATTGCTTGTGAGATAGGGAGAACCCCTCAGCATATCTTAATATAAACTGTAGCATAGAATGAGTGGGCAGCATTTGATCCCAGCATGAATCTTGCACAATGTCCAACCTATTACATTGGATCAGGTGGAAAGATGTCCTAGCCTCCTTTTTCCTTTCAATGAATTTATTTCAAAAAGTAGCTGGAGGCATTAAACTTGTTAGTGTGTGAGGCCATTCAACAGCCACTTCTTTTAACTCTGTGTGAGTAAAAACAAATTATTTAAATTTAGATATACAGCATGGTAACAGGCCATTTTGGCCCACAAGCCAGTGCCACCCAATTACACTCAATTTACCTGCAGCCATATATTTTGAATGGTGGGAGGAAACTGGAGCCCCTGGGGGAAAACCCATGCAGACATGGGGAGAATGTACAAGCTCCTTACAGACAGAGTAGGATTTGAACTCCAGTCCCAATTACTGGCGCTGATGCAGTGTTGTGCTAACGGCTACGCCAACTGTGCATCCCCTTCTAACTGTGACACCCACATTATATTCTTGCATAATGCAATCTGTACACTACAATGGAACTCCAGTCAGACATACTAAATTAGGCTGACTAAATTAATTGCTCCAGCCGGTCTCAGATTTGGAAAATAATTGATGAAAATCTTTAAAGTACAATTGAATATCTTTTATTTGCGCACTGCTCCAGTTCTCTTGGACCCGATGAATGTCTAGCCAGATCATACTTGTTGAAATATTCTGATTATGCGTTGCCCTAAAAAAAGATTTTTCTAACCCCTCAAGTTTAATAACACCTGAGTTAGGGTCTGTTTTTTTATTCAAAGGAGCATTTTTTTTTATGTTGATAAATTGTGATCTTTTAAATCTGACACTTTCTAAACTGGGGACTTTTGAATCAAAGCAACCTGAAGAGATGTGTGAACAACATTTGGCACTCTTGGGCTCAAATATACTATTATGCTTGATTGTGGACTCCAATTTACATAAAGGTGTCATTTGCTGTTGACTTATTACATTCCTCCGGCAATTCAACGTCTTCAATTTTCAAAACTGCAGGTTTATCTGATAACTTCAGCCAACATGAATTAACAGAGTGAATTTGCATCCTGATAAAGCTAGGTCACAGAACATTCTGAGCACCATATATTTGTTACATGTTTTTATGCAATTATCATCTTCAAAGGGTGTATACTTTGTATCATTTTGTTTTCTGCTGAATTAACAGCCATTTTTTGTTATTTTACATTTCCTGATTGAAAATCAAGCATGGAGCTAATGTTTGTAAACAAGATAATTTCCCATGTAATGTACTATTTGACAGACCAGATAAGATGGAAGATGTGTGTGTGTGTGTGTGTGTGTGTGTGTGTACGCGTGTGTAACTTGTACATGTGATTTTCCTGCCAGCAACCATTTTGTGGTCAAATAGTGCTTATTGGGAAATTGGCTGGGACATTTCTGTTCGTAATTTGCTTTAGTACCTTTGATATTTGCCTGGCCATCAGCCACAATCTTAAAAAAGTCAAAGGTCTTACAATACCTATTTCCTTTACTACTGGAAGAAATTGAAGCTTTGGCGTGTGTCTGGAGAGGGGAGGGGGAATTCCAATTAATTTTATTCATCCAATTGCATGAGGTTTAGACAGGACAGCATTGTCCTATTGATATCTTGCCCACAACATCTCTCAGTCTCAGGATCCTGTGGTCAGAAAGTGGGAGAATATGGACAATAGCTCATTTACAAAATAATTGGTGAAGTGCATGTGCCCTTTCATCACTGTGCCCTTCATCATCCAACACCCCAGAATGATTTAGGGCTAATCACAGAGCAGCCAAAACCTAATGGAGAGCATCATGTATCTTCTCCTTCACATTTCCCCCATTCTCAAGACTACTCTTTCCACTGCTGTGCTGTGACTTCCCTCAAGGGATTCATTCAGTGTTACATCTTCAGAATGGAGGACCATCGCCTTCCCAAGATCGTGTTATATGGCGAGCTCTCCACTAGCCATCGTGTCAGAGGTGCACCAAAGAAGAGGTACAAGGACTGCCTAAAGAAATCTCTTGGTGCCTGCCACATTGACCACTGCCAGTGGGCTGAAATCACCTCAAACCGTGCATCTTGGCTCCTCACAGTTCGGCGGGCAGCAACCTCCTTTGAAGAAGACCGCAGAGCCCACCTCACTGACAAAAGACAAAGGAGGAAAAACCCAACACCCAACCCCAACCAACAAATTTTCCCCTGCAACCGTTGCAACCGTGTCTGCCTGTCCCGCATCGGACTTGTCAGCCACAAACGAGCCTGGAGCTGACGTGGACATTTACCCCTCCATAAATCTTCGTCCGCGAAGCCAAGCCAAAGAAAGAATTTCTTCACAGCAGTTAGATTGTAAGAGAGGTGGCACATCTGAGCTTTTCACCAAGCTCCCGACTGGAACCACAAGCTCCATTTCAGCACATGGAACTGTGTAAAACGTGTTCATGATTTTCTCAAATAATTCTTTCCCAACTTTCTGAGATGTTTCTCAAGAGATTAGATTGGGGTTAGCGTTTCATGCAGTACATGATTAATACACAAAAATCCAGCTTCTAAACTATGGCCTCCCACAGGATTTCAGAAAAATTTACTTGATGAAAGGTTGTTTTTCTCTCTTTTTTGATAATCACGAATTTCCATTTATTTTGGTGTGTACCTATTTCTGGAACTTCAATTGAACAAAAAAAATTAAAGGATTGAAAAATGCCCTTAAAAGCGACACAGTTAGTGAAGCAATTAGCGCAACGCTATTACAGCGCCAGTGACCCAGGTTTGAATCTGCCGCTGTCATTAAGGAGTTTGTATGTTCTCTCCATGTCTGTGTTGGTTTCTTCTGGGTTCTCTGGCTTCCTACTACATTCCAAAGACTTATGGGGCCAGAAGGTTTATTTGCCAAAACAAATAGAGTGTATTTGGGTGGTGCGGGTCTCTAGGCTAGAAGGGCCTGTTACTTTGCTGTGTCTCTGAATTAATTAAGTTTAGAAAATATAGCACAGTCTAACAAATGGCACAGGGTTAAAATGCACTTCAGCAGAAGTTGCATAAAGTGGGCAATTAAAAAAAGTTGAACATAAAACAGTGCAGTAAAGGAAGAGAACCTTTTATTTCCATATCAACACTTTAAAAAAATATCTTGTATTGTTAGAAGCTATTCTGACTTGACAGTTGAAGAGGGGAATGAATTTGTTAGCTACTGTTTGTGTTAGCAACCCATTCTATTTCAGCATCCCTGCCTAGTTCACTAGGCAACATAAAGAAAGGAATTTGAACATTTGAAATGCTTGTGATTTCTGCCATTCTGCCATTGTTTGACAATAGCATGGTGATTCCATGAATTGGAGAAGCTGGAGGTTATCCCAAAGGCCTTGCACAACTAAACACCTGCACTGACTTCTCCTCTGTTGATTTGCCATTATGACGCTAATGGAAGAGGAAGAAATTAGGTGGGTTGAAGTTCACAGCAGATGGCTGTGTTGGAGAAATCTGGGAGGATTGGGATTGTGAACATCTGTTTTCGAGCAAAGCTGGGATGAGGTGGTGGTATCAGAGGCTGGGGTCTGATTGGAGAAGGGATGCATAGGAAGTGAGGAGCCATTAGGATGTGAACATTATTAAGTCCAGGTTGCTGGCACTGAGCCTGGGATGGTGGACCAAAAGGTAAAGAGGAATGCAGTGGTCATTGGGGACTCCATTGTCAGAAATACAGACAGGAGATTCTGTGAGCCAGATAGGTATGCCCGCATGGTGTGCTGCCTCCCTGGTGCAAGGGTGCGGGATATCTCAAATCGGGTCCAGGGTATTCTAAAAGGGGAAGGCGAACAGCCTGATGTCTTGGTACATGTGGGTACCAATGACATAGATAAAAAGGAGGAAGTACTGAAAAAGGATTACAGAGAGCTAGGACAGAAACTAAGAAATAGGACAGCCAGGGTGGTGATCTCTGGTTTGCTACCTTTGCCAAGTGTAACTGAGGACAAAAATGGAAGGTTAAGAAAAATGAATGTGTGGCTGAGGGGCTGGTGTAAAGGACAGGATTTTGGCTTCTTGGATCATTGGGATCTCTTTTGGGGAAGGCATGACCTCTACAAGAAGGATGGGTTACACCTAAACCCAAGAGGGATCAATATATTGGCAGCTAGGTTTGGTACAGCTGTCGGGTGCGGTTTAAACTAATTTGGCAGGGGGGTGGGAACCTGTATGATAGGGCAAAGGACAGAAATGATAAAACAGGAAAAGTTAGGTTAGGCAGCGAAAGTAAAAAATCAGAAAGAGCAAGGAGGGTGAAAAAAGCAAATCTGAAGGCTTTATATCTTAGTGCAAGAAGCATTCGGAACAAGGGAGATGAATTAGCTGTGGAAATTGAGATAAACAAATATGATTTGATTGGGATTACAGAAACATGGCTGCAGGGTGGGCAAGCCTGGGAACTTAACATCCCGGGGTATACGATATTTAGGAGGGATCGGCAAGAAAGCAAAGGGGGTGGGGTAGTATTGATGGTGAGAGAAGGGACCGACACGATTGACAGAAAGGATATCAACTCAGAAGATGCGGAATCTATATGGGTAGAACTGAGGAATAGCAAGGGGCAGAAAACGTTAGTGGGGGTGGTATATAGGCCTCCAAATAGTAGTGTAGAGGCGAGGGAAGGCATTAAAAAAGAAATTAGAAAAGCGTGCAATAAGGGAACAGCTGTCATCATGGGAGACTTTAATTTGCATATAGATTGGACTAGACAAATTAGTAAAAATACAGAGGAAGAGGAATTCCTTGAATGTTTATGGGATGGTTATCTAGACCAATATGTCGAGGAACCAACTCGGGAGCAGGCCATTTTAGATTGGGTATTATGCAATGATAAGGGGCTAATCAACAATCTTGTTGTACGAGGCCCTTTGGGTAGGAGCGATCACAATATGATTGAATTCTCACTCGACATGGAGAGTGATGAAATTAAAACCGAGACTAAGGTCCTGAATTTAAATAAAGGGAATTATAATGGTATGAGACGGGAGTTGAGTAAGATTGATTGGGTGGTGTTTATGGGGGAGTTGACTATGGATAGACAATGGAAAGCATTCTCAGATCTAATGGAGAAATTGCAAAAATCGTTTATACCGGTTTGGCATAAAAATAAACCAAAAAAGGTGACTCAACTGTGGATAACAAGGGAAATTAGAGACAGCATTAGGTCCAAAGAGAGAGCATATCAATTGGCCAAAAAAAGTACCACAACCGAAGACTGGGAGCAGTTCAAGATGCACCAAAGGAGGACAAAGGGATTAATCAAGAGAGCAAAAATAAATTACGAAAGTAAGCTTGTGGCAAATATAAAAACCGACTGCAAAAGCTTTTATAAATATGTCAAGAGGAAAAGATTGGTGAAATCCAGAGGAGGTCCCTTGCAGTCGGAATCAGGGGAATATATAATGGGGAATAAGGAAATGGCAGACCAATTAAATTCTTACTTTAGTTCTGTTTTTACAAGAGAGGATACAAATAACCTCCCAAGGATGTTGGGAAACATAGAGACTAATGCAAGGGAGGAACTGAAAGAAATCATTATCTCTAAGGACATGGTCTTGGGGAAATTGATGGGATTGAAGGCAGATAAATCCCAAGGGCCTGATAATCTACATCCTAGGGTACTTAAGGAAGTGGCCATTCAGATAGCAGATTGTTTAAGAATTATTTTCCAGAACTCAATAGACTCAGGATCAATACCCATGGATTGGAGGGTAGCTAATGTTACCCCACTATTTAAAAAGGGGGGTAGAGAAAAAGCAGGGAATTATAGGCTGGTGAGCCTTACATCAATAGTGGGCAAAATGATGGAATCCATTATTAAGATTGTAATAGCGGAGCATATGACTAGCAGAGAAGGGATCGGACAGAGTCAACATGGATTTACAAAAGGTAAATCGTGCTTGACAAATCTATTGGAATTCTTTGAGATGGTGACAGGTAAAATAGATGGGGGAGAGCCAGTGGATGTGGTGTACCTGGACTTCCAAAAGGCCTTCGATAAGGTCCTGCATAAATGACTGGCTTCCAAAATCAAGGCTCATGGGATTGGGGGCAAAGTATTGATGTGGATTGAAAACTGGCTGGCAGGTAGAAGACAGAGAGTTGGGATAAATGGCTCGTTTTCTGAGTGGCAGGCGGTGACCAGTGGGGTGCCACAGGGATCAATACTGGGACCCCAGCTGTTCACAATTTACATTAATGATCTGGATGAGGGGATTGGATGTAATATCTCCAAATTTGCAGATGACACTAAGCTAGGAGTGGTTGTGTGCACTGAAGAGGGTGTCAGGAAGCTCCAGTGTGATTTGGATAAATTGAGGGACTGGGCAAATACATGACAAATGCACTACAATGTGGATAAATGTGAGGTTATCCACTTTGGTAATACAAACCGGAGGGCAGATTACTATTTGAATGGCAATAGGTTAAGAGATGGGGAAGTGCAGAGAGACCTAGGGGTACTTGTACACCAGTCTCTGAAGGCGAGTTTGTGGCATCTAGTCAGCAAGCACCACTTTCCGTGGTGCTGCATAGGAACAGCAGGCGGTTAAAAAGGCAAATGATATGTTGGCCTTCATATCAAGAGGGTTTGAGTATAGGAACAAGGATACCTTACTGCAGCTGTACAGGGCCTTGGTGAGACCCCACCTGGAATATTGTGTGCAGTTTTGGTCACCTTATCTAAGGAAGGATGTTCTTGCAATGGAGGGAGAGCAGAGGCGATTCAGCAGGTTGATAACTGGAATGGCAGGAATGACTTATGAGGAAAGATTGCGCAAATTGGGATTGTACTCGCTGGAGTTTAGAAGATTGAGAAGGGATCTCATAGAGACATATAAAGTTCTGGAAGGACTGGACAGAATGGATGCAGATGGGATGTTTCCAATGATGGGAAAATCCCGAACCCGGGGCCATGGTTTGAGGATAATAGGCAAACCATTTAGGACCGAGATGAGGAGGAATTTCTTGACCCAGAGGGTGGTGAATCTGTGGAATTCATTGCCACAGAGGGCAGTAGAGGCAGGTTCATTAAATATATTTAAGAGGGAATTAGATATGTTTCTTCAGTATAAGGGTATTAAAGGTTACGGAGAGAAGGCGGGGACGGGGTACTGAACTTTAAGATCAGCCATGATCTTGTTGAATGGCGGAGCAGGCTCGAAGGGTCGAATGACCTACTCCTGCTCCTATCTTCTATGTTTCTATGTTTCTATAAATCTGTGAGTGGATCCAAGCAACTAAATCTATGGAAATAAACCTGGTCAGCCAAATCCATACAGAGGCAGACCATACCGAATTTGTGAAAACTTCTTGTACATGAAAAGCCTGCACTGCTCTTTAGTGTTGAGTGTTAACTAAATACTGTTGAAACCTTGTACATGAAAGGAAGGTATGGAAGAAACTTGTCTGGTTATTAGCTGATTTTATTTAACAATTAGATTTTTGATTAAAATGATGGTGTGAAGAAAAGGTTCACAATAGAAAATAATTTTGAGGGTGATTTTTTTCTTATCAATGCAACTCTTCACTGAACAAAGGTGTCCTCATTTGCTAACCACGGGCACTTCAGTGAAGATGAATGGGTGACCCAAGCCTGTGTCAAACTTCGATTGATGCCACCATCAACCCCAACACCTTCCAATGATTTGTAAATCTCTGATAGAGTGTGCTATCTATTTACTTGCATCAAGGCATTGCCCTGCAGTCATTTGCAAGGTCAGGCTATGAGGACAATCTTTGTCACACTAAATGAAGAAAAGACACCACACACAACAAAAAAATAAAAGCAGCTGTCAGGACGATGGAATTGGATAAGCTAAATTACTTCCGTTCAGCAGGATTGTCCTTAGGCTATGAACTGAGGGTGGAGAGGAAGCTACAAAATAGCAATCTTTAACTTTTACAACAAAGGATGTAGGCTAACTTCTATCTTGTTGAACCTCTCAGGCACAAGGCTAAATAGAGCTTTGGAGCTCATATCATCGATAGTAGATGTCAGGACACAACAAATCTGATCGTTTTGAAAAATGAATAAAATGTCACATTGATGTCGTGTTAATATTCTCACTGCTGGCTCCACTGTGATTTCCGTGAGTCAGACTCAGTCTCTGAAGTCTGAAACGTTGGTTATGTATCTTTATCTTTGCTATATAAAGTACATTATTTGACCTGCTGAGTTTCTCCAGCATTGTGTTTTTACATCAATCATGGCTTCTGCAGACTTTTGTGTTTTACTCTCATTTGAACATTCTGGATTGGGTCTCAATCGCACGGAAGAGTAGGATGATGCATACTGGATACTCCTGTGCATAAGTATACGGTTTAATTTTGTTTTGGATTTTGTTGTTGAGTTTGGGTCACTTTGGAATTGAGGTCAGCTGAGAAGTTTTTCGTTGTAACCTTTGCAGGAGTACCACTTCCTTTTTCTTTAGCTAAGATTAACAGAATGATATACAGCCCTATAGTAAAACATTCCTTGTGTACTGGTTTCAATTCAGGAATTTATTTTATTTAAAAGGTTTTTATCATTTAAGTATGGATATCCTCCTTGCTGATATGATTCAACTTTTGTCAATTGGTATGATAATGGTATTCAGTGTTTTCGAAACTTGCTTGTTGACAGTTGTCTCATTTCTTTTGAACAACTATCAGTGAAGTCTAATTTACTACATTCATGTTTTGTTTAGATACTTGCAGATCAGAAATTTTTTACAGGTTCAATTACCAAATTTTCCCATGGCTGAGTGAATCTAGCATGCTGGATGTAATTTTCAAATTACAACCCTCTCAGAAGGGTTTAATAACCTTTATATTGTGGCGGCTTGCCACGCAACAGGCAAACTGGCTCACAGAGTCGTGGGCAAGTCCGTGGCAGATCTGACTATGAGAGCTCCAGGTGTAGGGCAAGCTGACAGCCTGGTGGCTGATGTCATAAAGGTCCCGGGAGTCACAGCCATCGGGTTCTGAAGGATTTAAATGTGTACGAGAGTTCTATTAAAGTCGGTTCACCTAATTTTTGACTGTGTGGTTCTTTCACTCACTTTGTACCAAGTGCAACAACAATATATGATCTGCTTTCAAAATCTCATCGTTTTGCTCGATAAGATTAAAACAGCACAGGAGCATGATCTACATTTTTCTACCTCAGACAGAAATTGGGATTTGATTCTTAAATTAATTAACACTTTTTCACTATGTACTTGACATTCTTTTATTCAGTTCAAGGTTGTACATTGGACTTGCATGTCTAAAGACAAATCCCCAATGTGACAGATGTAACAACAGGGAAGAAACCTTGATACATATGTTCTGGTCTTGCCTTTATGGGAGGGAGAGTTTTCGTCTTTTGTCAGTAATAGAGTGAGGGGTGGGGCAGTGAAGGAGTGGAGACTTGGGACTTTGGCTTGAGGGACTTTGGTAAGAAGGAGCTCCCTGTGTGGAAAGGTGTCCTTTTTGGTTAGTCTTTTAGTATTATTTGTTTAGTTTTTCTTTTTAAATAACCTATATACATTGAGAAAGGAGGTAATGGAGTCAGCTGGTGTAGTCAAATGCTCCAATTGTGGGATGTGGGAAATCAGAGACAGCACAGCTGTTCCTGACGACTACACCTGCAAAAGGGTCATCCAGTTGCAACTCATGAGCAACCATGTTAGGAATCTTGAGTTGCAATTGGATGAACTGAGGATCATAAGGGAAGTAGAGGCAGTGATAGAGAGGAGTTATAGGGAGACAGTCACCCCCAGAAGGCAGGAGTCAAGGAATTGGGTGACTGTAAGGAAAGGAGGGAGAGTGCCAGTGCAGAGTACCCCTGTGGAAGTGCCCCTCAGCAACATGTATTCGGCATTGGATACTGCTGGGGGGAACAGCCTACCAGGGACAAGTCGTGGGGGTCAGGTCTCTGGCACAGAGGCTGCCCCTGAGGCTCAGAAGGGATAAGAACAGGGTAATTCTGGTTGGGGACTCACTTGTCAGAGGGACAGATAGGAGGTCTGTTGGACGAGATCGGGGATCCAGGTTGGTCTGTTGCCTCCCTGGTGCTAGGGACAGGAATGTCTCTGATTGAATTCACAGAATTCTGCAAGGGGAAGGTGAGCAGCCAGAAGTCGTGGTCCATGTAGGGACTAATGACTTAGTTAGAAGTGGGGATGAGGTCCTGAAACAGGAATACATAGAATTAGGCAGGAAGTTAAAAAACAAGACCTCTAAGGTAGTAATCTCTGGATTGCTGCCAGCGCTAGAGAGGGTAGTAATAGGAGGATGTGGAGGATGAATGCATGGCTAAAGAGATGGTGCAGGGGGAAGGGGATAAGATTTTTGGATCATTGGAATCTCTTCTGGGGAAAGTCAGACCTGTACAAAAGGGACAGACTCCACTAGAACTGGAGGGGGACCAATATCCTGGCAAGCAGATTTGCTAGAGCTGTGGGGGAGGGTTTAAACTAGTTTGGCAGGGGGGTGGGGAGCAGAGTTTGCGAGCAGTGTCTAGGGTGCATGGCCACCTAGTTAAGAATGATAAAGATAACAAAGGAAGGATGGAGGTTAAGGTAAAAGATAGAAAAGGGAATATATGTGAGGGTCATTCTCTGAAATGCGTGTACTTTAATGCAAGAAGCATAGTGAACAAGGTAGATGAGCTTAGAGCATGGATTGGCATTTGGAATCATGATGTTATGGCAATTAGTGAGACCTGGTTACAGGAGGGTCAGGACTGGAAACTAAACATTCCAGAATATAAATGTTTTAGATGTGATAGAACAGGGGGAAAAAAGGGGGAGGAGTTGCTCTGCTTGTAAGGAGGACATTACTGCCGTGAGGTGGCAGGATGGTTTGGAGGGATTGTCCAGTGAGGCTGTTTGGGTGGAATTGAGGGATGGAGGAGGCATAAGGGTACTAATAGGAGTGCATTATAGACCACCACATGGGCCAAGAAAATTGGAAGAACAAATTTGTAAGGAGATAGCATATATGTGTAATAAACATAAGGTAGTGATCATGGGAGATTTTAACTTCCCTCACATTGATTGGGATACCCATACAGTTAGAGGGCTGGATGGGCTAGAGTTTGTCAAATGTGTGCAAGATAGTTTTCTTAATCAATACGTAGAGGAACCGACTCGGGACAGTGTAATACTGGATCTCCTGTTAGGGAACGAGATAGGTCAGGTGTCTGAGGTTAATGTTGGAGAACAAATTGAATCTAGTGATCACAACTATATTAGTTTTAGGGTAGTTTTAGGGAAGAGCAAAGAAGGGCCTAAAGTTGAGGTTCTGGATTGGAGAAAAGCAAATTTCGAAGGAATGAGAATAGCTTTGGTGAGTATTGAGTGCGACATGGTTTTTTCAGGAAAGGATGTAAATGAAAAATGGAGAATATTCAAAGAAATTTTGAGAGTACAGAGTAGATATGTCCCAGTGAGGATCAAAGGAAAGGCTGTAAGTCATAGGGATCCTTGGTTTTCGAGGAATATTAGAACTTTGGTTAGGAGAAAGAGGGAGGTGTACAAGAGGTATAAACAGCAGGGTGATGAGGAATTGAAAGAGGACTACAAGGAGTGTAGAAGGAATCTTAAGAAAGAAATTAGAAAGGCCAAAAAGAGGTATGAAGAGGCTTTGGCCGGCAGAGTAAAAATAAATCTAAAGGGTTTCTTTTGGTACATTAAAAGTAAAAGATTAGTGAAGGATAAAATTGGACTCCTTGTAGATAGGGAGGGTAGGCTAATTGAAAAGTCAGAGGAGATGGGGGAAATTTTAAATGGTTTATTTTCCTCGGTATTCACTAGGGAAAAAAATATTGTACCAGTGAAAGTAAAGAAAAATAGTGGGGAGATCATGAATCATATAAGGATAACTGAGGAGGTAGTGATGGCAGTGTTAAAAAATATAAAGATGGACAAATCTCCGGGTCTGGACAATGTATTCCCAAGGACACTCAGGGAGATTAGTGTACAGATAGTGGGGCCATTAACAGAGATATTTAGGATATCACTGGTCACGGGGGTAGTGCCAGAGGATTGGACAGTGGCTCATGTCATTCCGCTGTTTAAGAAAGGGTCCAAATGTAAACCTGGAAATTATAGACCTGTGAGTCTGACGTCTGTGGTGGGTAAGTTGATGGAAAGTGTTCTGAGGGATGGCATTTACAAATATTTGGAAGAACAGGGATTGATAGGTAGTAGTCAGCATGGTTTTGTCAGGGGTAGAGTTTTTTGAGGGGGTTACAAAAAAGATTGATGAAGGGAAGGCTGTGGATGTTGTCTATTTAGACTTTAGTAAAGCTTTTGACAAAGTTCCCCACAGGAGGTTAGGAAAAAAGGTGGAGGCATTAGGTATAAATAAGGAGGCAGTGAAATGGATTCAGCAATGGTTGGATGGGAGGTGTCAGAGAGTAGTGGTAGAAAATTGTTTGTCAAATTGGAGGCCGGTGACTAGTGGAGTTCCTCAGGGATCGGTCCTGGGTCCACTATTGTTTGTTATATATATTAACGATCTGGAAGAAGGGGTGGTAAATTGGATAAGTAAGTTTGCAGATGATACAAAGATTGGTGGTATTGTGGACAGTGAGGAAGATTACCATAACTTAAAAAGAGATATAGGAAAGCTAGAGGAGTGGGCTGAGAAATGGCTGATGGAATTTAATATGGGTAAGTGTGAAGTGTTGCATTTTGGAAAGGCAAGTCTAAATAGGTCATATACATTGAATGGTAGACAATTGAGGAGTGCAGAGCAACAAAGGGATTTAGGAGTTATGGTAAATAGTACCCTCAAAGTTGATACTCAGGTAGATAGAGTGGTGAAGAAGGCATTTGGAATGTTGACCTTCATAAATCGGAGTATTGAATTCAAGAGTTGGGATGTTATGATGAAATTGTACAAAGCATTGGTGAGGCCATGTTTGGAATACTATGTGCAGTTTTGGTCACTGAATTATAGGAAGGATATAAACAAAATAGAGAGAGTGCAGAGAAGGTTCATGAGAATGTTGAGAGGATGTCAGGGTTTGAGTTACAGAGAAAGATTGAGCAGCCTGGGGCTTTTTTTCTGGACCATAGAAGATTGAGGGGGGATTTGATGGAGGTGTTCAAGATTTTAAAAGGGACAGAGAGAGTCAACGTGGATAGGCTTTTTCAATTAAGAGTGGGGGGATTTCAAACCAGAGGCCATCATTTGAGATTGCAGGGGGAAAATTATAAAGGGAACATGAGGGGAAATTTCTTCATGCAAAGGGTGGTTGGGATATGGAATAAGTTTCCAGCAGAGGTGGTTGAAGCAAGGACGTCATTTACATTTAAGGAAAGACTGGATAATTACATGGAGGGGAGAGGATTGGAGGGGAATGGACCAGGTGCTGGTCAGTGGGACTTGGACGGTGGGAGATTTGTTCCAACATGGACTAGTAGGGCTAAACTGGCTTGTCCTGTGCTGTATATGGTTATATGGTTATATGGTTATTAGGTGTTAATCTTGAACCTAATCCTTTAACGGCTTTGTTTGGAATGGTAGATGATATTAACGAGCTATTATCCTCATCTGATCGTCAAGTGGTTCTATTTACAACTCTTGGCACAAAGAGTTATCCTACTTAGATGAAAGATCCTGTTCCACACACTAGTACTCAGTGGTTATGTTATGTCATATCATATCTTGCTGTAATTTAGAAAAGATCAGTTGTTCTGCGTCGTAGACTAACACAAATTTTCATAAAATTTGGAGTCCTATTTTCATACTCATTAAATCTGTTTGTCTTGATAATTGAATGTATTTATTAACATACATGGTTTTTTTCCTTCAGTTAGTAATGTTTTATAGATTCAGCAGAATTATACTACCCATAACTTTATGTCAAAACATCCCAAGATTCTTTTGGTAGCGGGTTAGAGTTATTTTCTTTGTTCTTTTTAAAACTTTTTTTGTCATTCTGACAAAATTGCATGGGGAAGAAGTATATTGCTATTGTTTTATTTTTGGAAATGTACTTATATTCTTCATATTTGGTAACCTGATGTTCTCTATACAATGTGTGCTTGTTCTATAAAACTTAATTAAAAAAAAAAGATACTCCTGGTAATGGAGAGTTGCTTCCAGAGCAGGCAGTATCTATATAAAGAAGGTAGAGATCTCAATCTGTGTACACTCTAAACCAGCCATTCTCAACGTTATTTTGGCTACAGCCTCCTTAGGACACTGCTCAAAGTTTATGGGCCCCTTCCCTGTGAATCAGTCAAGTTTAGTGGATTTCTTCTGTACTTCTCTCCTACCGACTACTTAAGAAACATAAAAAAATGTTTATGAGGTAACATAAATATGTGTTATGGCTCCTGGGGTGGCGGTGGGGGAGGGGGGGGGGGCGGCTGGGAAGGAGGTTGGGTGTTTATGGTCCCTATTGAGAATGGCTGCTCTGAACATCTCACTTCTGCAGACTTTTAAAAGGGGCCCCAGGAAATGAAGGGTTGACTTTGGACACTTTTAAAATGAATGACATTAGTGATGGACAATATCAAATCGATTGAAATTATTCTTTGGGAAATCTTCTGTCTGGAGTCAATCTGTTGTTAACTTCCATGTCCAATCACTGCTAGGTGTACATTGAATACAAAAGCAAAATACTGAAGATGCTGGATGTCTGAAATAAAATTAGAAAATATTGGGAATAACAATATTTCTGGTGAAGGAAATAGGAAATTTTGTAGGCTGGTAATGTTTATTGGGACCAATGGACTACTCTGGGCTTTTGAATACTAGAATAACCAAAACAGGAATATAAGATTTTCACTCAACCACATTTTGATGGCAAATTTAAGAACATGTCACAGATTTATACGATTGCTAAACCTTTCTACTTTATTCTTTTCAGTATTAGTTAGAACTTTTGCACTGTTTTTTTTTGTTTTGTATCCTTGCTTTTTCCAGTGACATTCAATGTATGTCTATGATTTTTTAAATTTTTTTCTTTTTCTCACTATGAACCATATTAACCAAAATACACACAAACATTTCCCTCTTGAATATACACAGTGTCATTTTCTCCCCTTTTCCCCCTCCCTTCCCTCCCTCATTCACCCCCCCTCCCCACCCACTGAACGTTCAACATATACAATACAATAAACCCATTAAAAAATGTCATCACACAATGAAAATAAACAAGAAAATTGCATCATCTGCTTTTACACACTGGATCAGGTCATTTCGTCTTCTTCTCATTCTATCATTTTAGGGGGTGGAGTCTGTGGTGGGCCCTCTCTGTTGTGTTCCATGTACGGTTCCCAAATTTGTTCGAATTCTGTGACTTTATTTTTTAAATTTATATGTTATTTTTTCCAATGGAATACATTTATTCATTTCTATGTAGATTGCTGTCCTCTCAGGCTCTCTTCTGATTTCCAGGTTGACATTATATATTTTTTTGCTACAGCTAAGGCTATCATAATAAATCTTTTTTGTGCTTCATCCAATTTGAGGCCTAATTCTTTACTTCTTATATTACTTAGAAGAAAGAGCTATGGATTTTTTGGTATGTTGCTTTTTGTGATTTTATTTAATATCTGATTTCGATCTTCCCAAAAGTTTTCCACTTTCTCACATACCCAAATTGCATGTACTTTTATTCCTGTTTCCTTCTTACAGCGAAAACATCTGTCTGATAATGTTGGGTCTAATTTATTTAACTTTTGGGGCTTGATATATAGCCTGTGTATCCAATTATATTGTATCATGCGTAACCTCGTGTTTATTGTATTTCTCATAGTTCTGGAGCATAGCTTTTCCCATTTTTCATTTTTTATCTTTATGTTTAGATCTTGTTCCCACTTTTGTTTGGGTTTACAGCTTATTTCATTGTTCTCTTTCTCTTGCAGCTTGATGTACATGTTTGTTATAAATTTTTAAATTATCATTGTGTTTGTAATCACATATTCAAAGCTGCTTCCTTCTGGTAACCTCAGCCTGCTTCCCAATTTGTCCTTTAAGTAGGTTTTCAGTTGGTGGTATGCAAACATTGTACTGTGAGTTATACTATATTTGTACTTCATTTGTTCAAAAGATAATAAATTATTTCCCAAAAAACAATTTTCTATTCTTTTGATCCCTTTTCTCTCCCATTCTCTAAAGGAAAGGTTATCTATTGTGAAAGGGATTAGTTGATTTTGCGTCAATAATAATTTTTGTAGTTGGTAATTTGCTTTTTCCTTTCTATGTGAATCTTCTTCCAAATGTTGAGCAGATGGTGCAGTACTGGTGAACTTCTATGTTGCACCAGTTTTTCATCCCACTTATAAAGTATGTGTTCTGGTACCTACTCCCCTATTTTATCTCACTCTAACTTGGTCCAATCTGGTTTTTCCCTTGTATGATAAAAATCTGATAGATATATTAATTGTGCTGCTCTATAATAATTCTTAAAGTTTGGTAGCTGTAAGCCCCCTTGTTCGTACCATGCTGTTAATTTATCAAGTGCTATCCTCGGTTTCCCCCCCTTTCAATAGGAATTTCCTTATTATTTTCTTTAGCTCATTGAAGAATTTCTCTGTTAAGGGAATTGGTAATGATTGAAATAGGTATTGTTTCCTTGGGAAGATATTTATTTTAATGCGTTTTACCCTTCCTATCAGTGTTAGTCGTAAATCTTTTCAATGTTCTAAGTCATCTTGTAGTTTCTTCATTAATGGCTGATAATTTAATTAGTATAGATGGCCTAGATTATTATCTAGTCTAATACCTAGGTATCGGATTTCTTGTGTTTGCCATTTAAATGGTGATTCTTTCTTAAACTTTGTGAAATCCACATTATTCATTGGCATCACTTCACTTTTACTTGCGTTGATCTTGTACCACGATATTTCTCCATATTCCTTCAATTTTTTAATGTAATTCTTTTATTGATAATTCTGGTTCTGTTAAGTATACTATGATGTAATCTGCAAATAGACTGATTTTATATTCCTTCTCTTTTATTTTTTTTCTGTTCTTATCAATTCTGCCAAGAGTTCTATAGCTAAAACGAAATGTGAGGGAGATAGTGGACATCCCTGCCTGGTTGACCTGCTTAATTTAAAGTGGTTCGATATATATCCATTTACTGTCATCTTCGCCAATGGTCCCTTATATAATGCTTTAATCCAATTAATATATTTTTCTGGTAGGTTGAACCTCTGTAGTACTTTGAATAAATAATTCCATTCTACACTGTCAAAGGCTTTCTCTTCGTCTAAAGCAATCATCACTTTTGGCGTCTTCTTTCCTTGTACTGCATGGATTAAGTTAATGAACTTACAGATATTGTCAGTTGTTCGTCTTTTCTTAATAAATCCAGTTTGAACTAGTTTTACTATTTTTGGTACACAGTCGGCCAATCTGTTTGCTAATAGTTTTGCTATTATCTTAAAATCTGAGTTTAGTAGAGATATTGGTCTATATGAAGCTGGTGTAGTGGATCTTTCTCCGTCTTTGGTATTACTGTAATGTATGTCTATGTTGTGGAACAATTTGGTTAGATTTGAGACATAACCAAGACCATTTATTTGTTTTATTATTAAAACATTTGTTAAAATTGTTGACCTTATTCAGTTTTGTGAACATTTCAATTTTACATGCAACTAGATAAATTATGAATGAAAGTTTGGTGTAGCAGTTAGTGCTATACCTTTACAGCAGCAGCAATCGGGACCAGGGTTCGAATCTCATGCTGTCTATAAAAAGCTTGTATATTCTTTCCTTGCCTGTGTGGGTTTTTCCCTGGAGGCTTTGGTTTCCTCCCACTGTTCGAAAAATACCAGGGGTGTAGGTTAATTGGGTATAAATTGGATGGCATGGATTTGAGGGCTGAACTGGCCTGTTATCATGCTGTATTGTGGCAGATTATGTAATATTTTATATTGCATTTTGATATGCTTTTGGAAGATGAATTGTGGGGTTTTAATTAGATCACACACAGATACAAACACTTCAAAACAGATCTCATTTTAAAGGCTCTACAGTCCAGGCTCCGAGTGCCTTTGCAAAAACTTTGGAGAATGTCTATAGAGACTTCATAAGTAGGTGTTGATTGGACATGCTGTGGAGTAATGGATTATTGTTTTGGAAAGCAACAGATGAACAGACTCAGAAGATTTGGCCCAGTGTTGCAATCTGTTTGAATGCAGTTTGCTCTTCTAAGAAGGTCATGTGGTTTTCTCTGAGAGAGAGAGAGAGAGAGAGAGAGAGAGAGAGAGAGAGAGAGAGAGAGAGAGAGAGAGAGAGAGAGAGAGAGAGAGAGAGAGAGAGAGAGAGCGAGAGAGAGAGAAAATTCATTTCTACTGTTCAGCAGCAGCAGCTGGGTCTGGAACATGTCAAGCTGGCAAGCTTGTGGAAAAACTCCATTTGGAAGAAGGGTTGTGAGTTCTTAGTTCAGCCTGTTCAAAGCCCTTAGCTGGCTGTATTATGTTTCATTTAAAATAAGGAAAACAGAAAAGGAACTCTGTGGTGACCTGGGAGAAAGAGGTTATCATTTGGAAAACCCTGATGGGACAAGTTTCTTCAGCAAAACACTGAAGTGGCTGATCAAAAAGAATCAGTTGTGGGTGTCCAACGAGCAACAGATCTCTCTCTGAAAACCAACAAGAACCTTCTTGAGTGGTAACCATTTATCTTTCAAGCACCAAAGCCTGGTGAAGATTCTTAAATGTTAAGTTTTGTGCACGGTATAAAAATTGCCTGATACCAGTGAACTTGGAGGATTGAGAAGTGAGATTGGACTGTGAATCAAATAACTTTTCTGAACTTACACAAACATTACATACACATGTGCTTAGAATTAGAAGGGAGTTAAATTAGATTAAGTTAAGTTAATAGAAATAAGTTAAAGTCTGATTCTGTTTTCATATTTAAAGATCATTTAAAGATAAAAGCAACTTTTGTTTAAGTAATTATTTGTCTTTGTGAATTTCTATTGCTGCTGGGTTTTGGCATCGTCGTGGCCCATAACATTATGTCTAATTTAAAAAAATAAATTAGTAGTGAAAGATGATGAAGATATGCATGTATGATTTGATGTTATAAGACACAAAATCTATTTAATTTATATTTAATTTAGATGAACAGCACAGTAACAGGCCATTTTGGCCCATGAGTCCATACTGCCAAGTTACACCCAAATAACCTACATCCCCGGTATGTTTTGAACAGTGGGAAGAAACCAGAGCCCCCGAGGAAACCCATTCAGACATGGGAAGAAAGTCCAAACTCCTTACAGATAGAATGGGATTTGAACCCCAGTCCCGATCGTTGGTACAGTAAAGGCATTGCATGAACCACTACGCTAACCTTGCCACCCCAAATGACCAATAAGGTAGATACTTTAAAACATGGCACATTTTCAGGCAATGTAAAGTATTATGCATAGCTTTACTTATCTGTGTTTTCTCCAAAGCCCTTGATTCCTCAGCTATGCAAAAATATATGTAACTGTGCCTTAGATATATTTAAAGAGACAGCCTCTATGACCTCTTTGGGCATAGACCTCCACAGATCTATTAATCTCTAGGAAAAGCAGTTCCTTTTCATCTCCATCCCAAATCTTCCTGATTCTTGATGCTATACTTCTAGATTTAGTCTCATCTACCAATAAAGATATCTTTACTGCCTCTACACTATCATAATATTATATATTTTTATAAGGTCCCCTCTCATTCTTCTGAAATCCAGTGAGTATAGTCCCAAACAACTCAATCTCTCCTCATAGGCTAACTCCCTCATCTCTAGAACAAGTGAACCCCTTCTGCAGTGCCTCTAAAGCCAGTATATCTTTCCTCGAGTAAGGAAATCAGAACGGCATATATATTCTGGGTTTGGCCTCACCAGCCGACAGTATATTTAAAGTACAACATCCCTGCTCTTAAATTCAATCCCTCATGCAACGAATGCCAATATTCCATTTGCATTCACCACTGATTGCCAACCAGAGAAACACCCAGTCCTCTATCCATACTAATACATTACCCACAACTCCACACATTCTTATCTTATGGATAACTTTTATTGAACTCCATCTGGATACATCCAAATGTTTCTCACCATTCACTGCACTCATTATATCCCCAAAGAACTGTAGTAAATGTGTAAAATATGACATGCCCTTCCTAAATCCATGATCATTTGCATGATAGGACAATTTCTATCCTGATGTTTCACTTAATAATACTTTGAAGTATTTTCCCCACCACAGATGTTGGACTAAGTGCCCTGCAGTTGCCTTTTGCCTGCATCCTTTTTTATACAGCAACGTGATAGTTGCTGTCTTCCAATCTGCTGGAATTTTGGTAAATTGCCACTAATTAATCTATTACAAGTTGCACCATTTCTTTCAGAACACTGGGATGCATTCCATCAAGACCAAGGGACTTTGAGACCCACTTTTATGTGTGATGGTGATTGTATCAAGGTCCTCACCTCCTGTCGCAACCATGACATTACTATGTTATTCAATTGTTCAGGATATTTGATATCAGAGATTGATTAAGGCTGTCATCTAATTCTTCATTCTCCTTTCTTTTACTGATTTGATATAATTCTTTATTCTCCCTTTTTACTCTATTATTCTTTGATGAAAAATGGGAAAAACATGACCTCAAGCACAAAATCACCTCTAACCAGCTGGAAATGGAACATATTTTATTCAAACATTATCTATAATAATATAGATGAATAATATTTATTTTAAATATTTGTATATATCTAGTACTTGTCTATGTGTGATATGCCTGTACATGTGTTTACAATGTTTTGCATTGTGGACCGAAGAACACTGTTTCATTTGGTTGTACTGGTACAATCAGGTGACAAATAAACTCGAACTTTAAATAACCATCGGGTAACTGACAGTATTTAAAATTTAGATTACTATGAATTACGTGAGTTTTACCCTTGTAGTTTAATTTAATTGTCTACAGACGACAACCAGTGAGGATTGGTAAGAACATCTCCACAATCTTCATCAGTACTAGAGCATTACAGGGCTGCATTCTTAGCCCCTTTCTCTACTTGCCTTACACTTATGACTATCTGCCTCGGTACTACAGTACAATACGACACCATCTACAAATTCGCTGATGATACCATGGTAGTGGATTGTATAAAAAGAGGCAATAAGTCAGCGTACAGGAGGGAGATTGAAATCTTGGATGAATGGTGCACCAAACATGACTTCACACTCAATGTCACCAAAACCAAGGAGCTGATTGTTGTCTTCAGGAAGGGAAAATCACGTGTATGATCCAGTGATCACTGGGGGATTGAAGTGGAGAGTGGAGAAAATTTAAGTTCTTGGGAGTCACTACCTCGGAGGATCTTTTCTGGAGCTAACACTCTAATGGCATCATGAAGAAACCACGTCAGTGCCTTTACTTCTTTAGGAGTTTGCAGAAGTTTGGTATGACATCGGAAACCCTGGCACATTTCTACCGATGTGTGGTAGAAAGTGTATTGACTAACTGGATCACAGTCTGGTATGGGGATGTCAATATCCCTTTGCATCATTGAGAAAATCTGTGGGGAACTCTGCCGGTGGAGAGCAGCAGCAATCATCAAGGATCCCCATCAACTATCACATGCTCTGTTCTCAGTGTTACCATCAGGAATGAGATTATAGGTGCCACAAGACTCACACCACCAGGTTCAGGAACAGCTGCACCATCAGACTCAATAACAAACTCAATCAGGGACTCATTTAAGGACTTAGTTTGATTACATTTATTTATTTGTTTACACATGCCTATGAAGGCAAGAATAACAGAATGAAGCAGATGGTTGTGTGGCTAGGAGACTGTTGCAAGGGCCAAGGTTTCAAATTCTTGGATCATTGGGATTTATTTTGGGGGAGGTATGACCTATACAAAAAGATGGGACTCAAAGGGTACCAATATCCTGGTTGGGGATGTTTAATATAGCTATTAGGGAGGGTTTAAATTCAGCTAGCAGAGGCAAGGGAGCCAGGGCGTTAGGGTCGAGAAAGAGGAAAATAGAAACAAGTCAAAGATATTATGCAACAAAGATGACAAAAAAGACAGACAGGTGAAAAGACAAGATAATTTGCTGTGCAATAGAAATACAGCAAAATCGGTAACAAATACTTGTCTAAGTGTAGCATTAGAAATAAAGTAGATGACCTTGTTGTACAGCTACAGATTAAAAAAATATGACACTGTGGCCATCACCAAGACATGGCTTAATGATGGATGTGATTGGAAGCTGAATATCCAAGGGCATACAGTGTATAGGAAAGATAGGTAGAGGCTCTGATGGTAATCAATGATATTAAATAACTAGAAAGAAAGGATATAGGGTCAGAAGCAGTAGAATCTTTATACGTTGAGGTAAGAAATGGCAAGGGTAAAAGGACCCTTATAGCAGTTGTATGCAGACCCAAATAGCAGCCAGGAAGCTATAAGTTATAGCTGGAAAAAGGAAAAAAAGCATGCCAAAAAGAAAATGTTAAAATAATTATGGGAGATTTTAACATGAAAGGGGATTGGGAAAATCAGGAGGGTATTGGATCTTTGAAGAAAGAGTTTGTAGAATGCCTACAAGATGGCTTTTTGGAGAAGCATGTCGATAAGTCGGTTTTGGACTGGGTTTTGGACTGGATGCTGTGTGATGAACCTGAGGTGATTTGGGAACTGAAGGTAATAGAACATTTAGGAAGTAGTGATCATAATATGATTGAGTTCAGTTTCACATTTTAAAAGGGGAAGCTGATATTTCAGTGGAACAAAGGAAATTACAGTGGTATGAGAGAGGAACTGGCCCAAGTTGACTGGAAAAATAAACTAGATGGAGGGACAGCAGAGCAGAATTAGATGATATTTCTACAAAATATGGGAAAGGCAGAAGAGATATCTTCCAAGAAAAAATAAAATTATGAATGGAAAAATGGGACAAATGTGGCTAACAATAGAGGTTAAGGCTAAAATAAAAGCAAAAGGGAGGGCAAACAAGGAAGCAAAAATTATTGGGAAAACAGAGGACTGGGAAACTTTTAAAAACACACAAAGAAACTAAGAAAAGATGAATGATGAAAGGGAGTTGGGAAATAGCATACAAAAGGATAATGAGGTTTTAAAAAATAGAGTAAAGAGAGACATGGGTAGTAGAGATCCATTGAAAATGATGCTGGAGAAATTATAATGGATAACAGGGAGATAGCTTAGGAACTAAATAGGTATTTGGCATCAGTCTTCACGGTGGAAGACATTAGCAATATTCCTGATAGAGGTCTCAGAGAATAGAATTAAGTACAGTCAAGATTACTAGAGATTAAGTGCTCTGGTAAAATAAATGGATTAAAGATAGATAAGTCTCTTGGACCAGATGAGGTGCACCCACAGGTTCTCAAGGAGGTAGCTTTAGAGGCACTGATGAGCTTTCTTACCTTTCTCTGGTTTTCCCTTCCTGAAATCAACAATCAGCCCCTTGGTTCTGGTGACATTGTGTGTGCGGCTGGTGCACCATTCAGCCAAGTTTTCAATCTCCCTGCTGACTCATCTCCCTCTTTCATCTTTCCATCATCGCAGTATGCTTTCAGCTGATAGAAACATAGCTCTATAAGCCAAGGCAGCTCCTAGTCAGAGAAATTTCATACAGATGACTGTTTTTTTTCTCATGTTCATAACAAAGATCTAAAAGCACAGGTATTGCTACCTCACCATGGCTGAAGAAAGTCATGATAAGGCATCAAATATTTTCAAGCCAATCTGCCAACCAAAACATTAAAAATTGGTGCTCATAACTGTATGCCCCAATTATCTCTATCGTGTTTGACTTTTAAAGTATTTAATTTAATATAAATTACTTTGCAGTGTTGTAGAAGTCTGCTGTTGAAAATATCCTGTCAGAATGGATTACTGTGTAGTGTGGGAACTGCTTTGCCCAAGACTGGAAAAAAATGCAGTTGTAAACACAGCTCAGAGCATCACACAAACCCCACTCCCATCCATCAATTCAAGCGACACCATGATGTAGCCACTCTACTGACCGATGCATCTCTCCATGACCACATTCACTTCTCCCTCTTCCTTTTGGGAAGAAGATTCAAAGTTTCTTTTTTCCTGCCATCAGACATCTGAAGGAACTCATACTAGTAAAATATCTGTGTTTGCTCTGTTTTAATTGATTTCTCTCTATAATCTCTAGAAGTGATTAAAACAAGTCAAAAACAAATTTGCAGGGAAGGAAATGTCATAGTATGAGAATAAAAGGTTGGCCACAGGAAATGAGATGAGAAATTTCTTTATTCAATGGTGCAAATATTTGGAATAATTGGTTCTAGCAGATGTTGGGGTGTTGATAATGCACCATCAATTGCTCAAAGACTAGAACAGTGGTTCTCAACCTTTTACTTTCCACTCACATACCACTTTAAGCATTCTCTATGTCATCGGTGCTCTGTGATTAGTAAGCGATTGCTTAAGGTGGTACGTGAGTGGGAAGGGAAGGTTGAGAATCACTGGTCTAGACCCAATTGTTACTGAAATATTTTGCTTGAGAAAAATTGTCATCAGCTCATTTCCTTTGGAGTTATGAAACCATGGAGATAATGAGTCAATTAGGAAAGATTAAAAACAGTGGTTTTCAACCTTTTTCTTTCCACCCACATACCACCTTAAGTAATCCCTTACTAATCACAGAGCACTGATGGCATAGGGAATACTTAAAGTGGTAATTGACTGGAAAGAAAAAGGTTGAGAACCACAGGCTTAGAAGTTATATAGAAATTGATAGGCTTTTATTAACAGGAGAATGGAAGTACGTTCATGTTGGTTGACTGTCCTGGACTGAAGAGGGAGCTGTGGCACAATCGCCTTTATTCAGGGGTCTGTGGGTGGAGCCACAGGCACAATCAGCAAGGAGTGTGTCCAGACGAACTATATTAAGTACAAACACAGCCAAAACATATATACAGTTTTTTTTTACCAGAGTTGAGTATTTTCAAAACATTCAGTAGGTGACAGTATCCGAAAAAATTTAGATGATTAAGAGATATGGAGATAACGTGTCAAGGCTAGATTATGGTAGATCTGTTTGTATGGCAGAGCAGCCATATAAGGGCAAATACAGATTCCTCCTTCCGTCTCCACTGGTTCTCACATCTACAGTGCTTCATGCTGCTCCCTGAGAAGGCACCATTTTATTCCATTTTCTCTGCTGGTTGTTGACAACTTCCTTTCCAGTGTCTTGGAACCACCAGGCATTTCCTTTGACTAAAGTGGTTCCATTCCTGCATCTCCTCCCTTCCTTCCTTGTTCAATACTAGCTTTCCCCTTATAATCAAGTAGGCAATGTAAGATATCAGTCAAATCAGGAATCAGAACCTTCGGCATTTTACAGTGATACCTTTCATTTTTTTTCTGATTTGTACATTTACTGGAGAAGTTAGTCATGGCAACATGTGGAAGGATTTTATTAATTACTTATAGGTTTAATTATTATATATAATTGCAGAAGTAGTTTTGTAAATAAAAGTTGGCTAGTCTCTTCACAACATATTGTACATTAATGTCGAAATTATTAAATTACTGTTGCAAAGAACTTCAGTCCATGAGAAAACAGAGCCTTTACACATTGCCTTCTGACAAATGAGCAATGAGGAGTAATCAAAGTTAATTTTTCACTTCTTTTTCATTGGTAATATTTGAAATTCCAGCTAGTTTATGGGAGATCCACCACAAGATGGAGACAATGTTACAGTGGAAAATGGCTTGACCTTGCTAATATCACCTTGCTTTACTTCCTGCATGTCACAGGTCAGGCTGTTTCTATAAGAATAATACACTGTTTATGTCAACCTCTGAACTTGCATGGAGGCCACAGGAGATGAGTTCATGTTTTTTTGAAAATATTTCTCATGTTACTGATTTAGCATGAGAGCTGAACCATGAAGAGAGGCCTCACTTTATTCATTACTTAAGAAGGATAGATTTTTCTTTTTCTTTTATTTACAGGCAAGCTGGTGTTGGAGTCGGAGGTGGGGTGAGTGACTGGTGAGTAAACTGTTTTTTTTTGGGGACTCTTTAAAAAGGGCATGGAGGGCAAAGAGTTAAGCCAATTTAGATTTGATTTGGAGAGTTAGTAATTGAGTTAATTGATATGAACCAATAAAAATAGGGGTAACTGAAGGAGCAGCCTAGTGTGTGAAACAGTGGGTCTTGGTTTGAGAGGCTTCAGAGAGCAGAGGCTGAGAATGAGCTAGCTTACTTGCTATCTGAGAGGTTTAGGCCAGGTAAGATAGTTTAAATCCTTTAATTAAAGTTAGATAATGGAGTAAGCTAGGGAAGTGGGTTGTCCTGTTTTTGGGAAGTGGGAAATCTGGGACTGCTTACGGTCCCTGATGATTACACCTGCAGAAGGTACAATCAGCTGTAGCTCCTTTCAACCCGCATTAGAGAATTGGAACAGGAGTTGGGTGAACTGCGGATCTTGAGGTAGGCAGAAGTAGTGGCAGATAGGAGTGTCAGAGAGGCAGTCACTGTATAATTCAAGCAGGTAGCTGAGTGATTGTCAGGAGAGGGAATAGACAGTGCAGAGTACCCCTGTGGCCATCCTCATATTGTTTTGGATACTCTTGGAGGGACCTAAAAGGGACAAGTCAAGGTTGTATTGTCTCTGGTGCAGAGGCTGGCCCCCCTGGCTCAGAAGAGAAGGGGGGAAAAGTGGAGAGCGATTGTGATTGGGGAATTGTTGGTTAGACAAGTGGATCGGAGATTTGCTGAATGAGATTGAGGCTCCCAGATGCCATGGTCAGAGCCATCTCTTATGAAGTATACAGCATTCTGGAGGGGGAGGGGAGGGGCGATAAGCCAGACATCATGGTTCACGTGGGGATGAGATTCTGAAGGAAGAATATAGGGAGTTAGAGAAGTAGTTAAAAAGCAGGACCTCGAGGGTGGTAATCTTGGGATTGCTGCCTGTGCCAGGCATTAGAGAGGGTAGGAATAGGAAGATGTGGAGGATTAATGCATGGCTTAAGAGTTGGTTTGGGGGCAGGGGTTCAGCTTTGTGGATCATTGGGAACTCTTCTGTGGAAGGTCTGACTTCTGCAAAGGATAGGGTGCACCTGAATGGGAGAGGAACCAATATCCTGGCAGACAGGTTTGCTAGATCTGTTGGGGAGGGTTTAAACTAATTTGGCATGTGGGTTGGGAATCAGAATGAGAGTGCAGAGATTAGAGTAGAAGTACAACTAGATTTGAAGGGAGAGAGGAATGAGATTGCTAAAATTAATGAAGGAGGGGGGTAGTAAAAGTAGTAGATGGTAATCAAAGGAGTGAATGTTGGGGACATTCTCCTGTGTATATATTTCAATCCAAGGAGCATGGTAAGTAAGATGGATGAGCTTAAAGGATGGGTTAACACATGGAAATATAATTTTGTAGCCATCAGTGAAACTTGGTTGCAGGAGGGGAATAATTGGCAGCTACATGTTCTAAGATTCCATTGCTTTAGACATAATGGAACAGGGAGAAAAGGTGGAGGAGTTGCATTGCTTGTTAGAGAAAACATTACAGTGGTGCTATGGCAGGATAGATTGGAGGGCTCATCCAGTGAGGCTATTTAGGTGGAAGTGAGGAATGGGAAAGGCATGAAAACACTAATGGGGGGTGTAATATAGACCCCCTAATGGACAGAGGGAATTAAAGAAGCAAATTTATAAGGAGATAACATGTAGTTTTGGATCTCATGTTAAAGTTGTATAAGGCATTGGTAATGCCAAATTTGGAATATTGTATGCAATTTTGGCTGCTGAATTGTGGGAAGGATATCAACAAAATAGAGAGTGCAGAGGAGATTTACAAGAATGTTGCCTGGGTTTCCAGATTTGAGTTGCAAGGAAAGGTTAAACAGGCTGGGACTTTATTCCCTGGTGGGTAGAAGATTGAGGGATGATTTGATAGAGGTATTTAAAATTGAGGGGGATAGTAAATGTGGATAGGCTTTTTCCATTGCGAGTAAGAGAGATTCAAATGAGGACATGGATTGCGATTCATGGGGGGAAAAGCATAGGAAAACATGAGGGGAACTTCTTTACTCAGAGGATGGTGGGAGTGTGGAATGAACTTTCAGCCAAAGTAGTAGATGTGGGCTCAATTTTAATATTTAAGAAGAAGTTGAATAGATATGTGGACAAGATGGGTATGGAAGGTTATGGGGTGGGTGCGGGTCATTGGGACTAGGTGGGAGAAGACGTTCAGCTTGGAGTTGAACTGACCTCTTTCTGTGCTGTAATTGTTATATATGGCTATTTTTATTTGCTCTTAAAGATTGTAAGCAAAAATTTGGTTTTCAATATATTGGTTTAAAGAAATTGTCATTAATGGTTTTTATTCCTCCTGTCCTGATTCCCTTTGGCACCTTAACAAATAGGCAATCTAATTTTTATATGTACACCAACCTCCATAATGTTTTGGATAAAGACACTTTTTCTTTATTTATCCCTGTGCTTCAGTATTAAATTTGTAATCAAGCACTTTAATCACATCTGAATTGATTGATTACAAATTTAAAACTGTGGAGCACAGAAGCAAATAAAGGAAAAAATTTCTTTGTCCCAAACATGGAACTCTCTCTCTCTCTCTCTCTCTCTCTCTCTCTCTCTCTCTCTCTCTCTCTGAATTATCAGTAATTTCAAAGCATTTTTGACATTTGGTCGTCCATAAGGCCATGAATATCCTTGTATTGTTATCTCCAGATGCCCAGTGACAGCTGTAGCTCCATTGGTAGCCCAGGTACCTCCATGAATCTGTGGAATTCGCTGCCTAGGGACGCAGTTGAGGCTAATTCATTAAACATATTTAAGGTTCAGTTAAATAGATTTTTACACAGGAAGGGAATTTGGGGATATGGGGAAAAGGCAGGTAGGTGGAGTTGAGTCAATGATCAGTCATGATCTTAATGAATGGCAGTGCAGGCTGGATGGTCTACATCTGATCCTATTTCTTGTGTTCTTGTCCAGCTCGGATCCTAGAAGTTTGGCCATGAGCTAACATGATATTCCAGGTGTTTAGCAAATGTGCTGCAGAAATGGACATATTGTTTTACAGGTGATGTTACCTTTTGATCAGGGAGCCTTCTCGAGCGAGTACAAATACTTCCACGTTAATATGAAAAAAACCAAAATATTCATGAAGATAAGAAAATAGAAATGAATTTTTTTATATGGGGAAGGGAAGGTGTAGGTGTTTTGCGGGACATGCATATACTTGTTGATGAATCTGTCAAAGTTGGCATGCAGGTACAAGTAATTACGAAGGTGAATGGTATGTTGGATTTTGTGCAAGAGGAACTGAGTACAGGAGTTATCCCTTGATCTAATTCTATTATCTACCTGTGTGTCCACATCTACAACATTCTACATGGGTCTGCTCTACCTCCCAAGGGAGGATAAAGATGTGCTCAAAGGAGTTCAATGAAGATTCACGAGATTGATTCCTAGGAAGTACACAAAAAGTGCTAGAGAAACTCAGCAGGTCATGCAGCATTCACAGAAAATAAAAGGCATTTGAAGTTTTGGGCCCAAGTCCTTCAGCAGTTCTGAAAATCAGGAAAATGTCTGGATTAAAAAGTTGGGGGGGGGGGTGGTTGCAGAAAGGAGGAGGGGAAGAAAGGAAAGGAAGGTGAGCAGGTAAAAGATAATAGGTTGAAACGGGTGGGAGGGTAGAAGAGAAAGATGGAGAAGGAAGGAAAGGAGATGGAAAGCTGGAGGAAGGAGACTGAGGAGTGAGAAGGGGAGGGGGGGGTTAATGGCATTGGGGCAAAATCAGTATTGATGCAATTCACTTTGAGACTGACAAGACAGAATACAAGGTATTGATCCCCCAATTTGTGAATGCCAAGTTGAGACATCTGCTGATTTTCTTATTTAACTGAGATGAAACTCTTTAGTTTGGAAAAAGCAAAGTGATCTCATTGGAATGTGTAACAATCTTCAGAAACATAACATAGTAGGTGAAGGTTTGACACATTTCACTGTTTTTTGGGGGGAGGGGGGAGGAATATTTATAACTGGGGTCAATTTCAAAATAAGAGCAGGCTTTCAGGATAGAAGTCAGAAGAAGGGTCTTCACCCTAAGGATAATGTACCTTTTGCCCAGAGGACCCCAAAAACCCAGCAGCAATAGAAATTCACCAAGACAAATGATTACTTAAACAAAAGTTGCTTTTAATTTTCTTTAAACAAAAACAGGATCAAACTTTAACTTACTACTATTAACTTAACCCCATTCTAATTCTAAGTGCACATGTATGTAATAAGTATATGTTCTGGAAAGTTCCTTGTTTCACAGTCCAATCATTCACTTTTCCAAGTTCACTGGTATCAGCCAATTCTTGTACTGTGAACAGAAATTAACATGAGTAAATCTCCACCAGGCTCTGGTGCTTAAAGTTAAATGGTTACCACTCAGGAAGGTTCTTGTTGGTTTCAGAGAGAAATTTGTTGCTTGTTGGACACACACAAACTGATTTCCTCTAATCAGTCACTTCAATATCTTGCTGAAGAAACTTTCCCCATGGGTTTTTCAAATGATAATCTCTTCTCCAGGTCACCACAGAGTTCCTCTTGTTTCCCTTATTTCAGGAGAAATACTCTATTCTGCTTTTTGTGATTTTATTTAATACCTGGTTTAGATCTTCCCAAAACTTTTCCACTTTCTCACATGCCCAAATTGCATGTACTGTTGTTCCCATTTCCTTCTTACAGCGAAAACATCTGTCTGATACTGTTGGGTCCAATTTATTTAACTTTTGGGGCGTGGTGTATAGCCTGTGTAACCAATTATATTGTATTATGCGTAACCTCGTGTTTATTGTATTTCTCATAGTTCCGGAGCATAGCTTTTCCCATGTTTCATTCTTTATCTTTATGTTTAGATCTTGTTCCCACTTTTGTTTGGGTTTATAGCTTGTTTCCTTGTAAGGACTACAAGGGTTTTGAATAGGCTCACAACCCTACTTCAAAATGTTTTTTTTCAACAAGCCTGCCATTTTGTAGCCTCAACGGGTGTCTGTGTGTCTACCAAATGATCTCTCCCAAGGCTCCAAACCCAATGTTTGAAAGATCTTATCAGCACTTGAGCCCAAACTTTTCCATTTGTACCTGCTTTTAAAATTCTTTACAAAGCATTTCCATTGTGTTTTGCAAAGCCAACTGAAGCCTGAAGATCTAGCTTCAGCAAAGCTTTCATTTTAAATGAGATGTCTTTTATTAAGTGTTACTGTTTGTGAAGTGACCTTTCCTAACCCCCCTACAATCTCTCTTTTAAAGACATATTTATTCATAACTATATTAATATAACCAATAACACTACCCTTGAACATTATGTATATTCGTGGTCAGTAAATTTAAGACACAGATGGACAATCTAGATGTTAAATGAGTCATCAAGAACACATAGTGCTGTGTGCAACATAGGAATTCACCAGTACTGCACCATCTGCTCAACATTTGGAAGAAGATTCCCATAGAAAGGAATAAAATGAGTTATCAACTACCAACATTAATATTGATGCAAAATCAACTAATCCCTTTCACAATAGATAACCTTTCCTTTAGAGAATGTGAGAGAAAAGGGATAAAAAGAATAGAAAAATGTTTTTCAGGAAATAAATTATTTTGAACAAATAAAGAACAAATATGTTATAACACACGGTACAATGTTTGCATACCACCAACTGAAAACCTACTTGAAATACAAATTGGGAAGCAGGCTGAGGTTACCAGAAGGAAGCAATTTTGAATATGTGATTACAGACACAATGATAATTAAAAGATTTATAACAAGCATGTACATCAAACTGCAAGAGAAAGAGAACAAGGAAACAAGCTGTAAACCCAAACAAAAGTGGGAACAAGATCTAAACATAAAGATAAAGAATGAAACATGGGAAAAGCTATGCTCCGGAACTATGAGAAATACAATAAACACGAGGTTACGCATGATACAATATAATTAGTTACACAGGCTATACACCACGCCCCAAAAGCTAAATAAATTGGACCCAACAGTATCAGACAGATGTTTTCGCTGTAAGAAGGAAACGGGAACAACAGTACATGCAATTTGGGCATGTGAGAAAGTGGAAAAGTTTTGGGAAGATCTAAACCGGGTATTAAATAAAATCACAAAAAGCAACATACCAACAAATCCAGAGATCTTTCTTCTAAGTAATATAAGTACAGAATTAGGCCTCGAATTAGATGGAGTACAAAAAAGATTTATTATGATAGCCTTAGCTGTAGCAAAAAATGTATTATGTCAACCTGGAAATCAGAAGATAGCCTGAGAATACAGCAATGGTACATAGAAATAATAACATAAAATTTAAGAAATAACATCACAGTATTCGAACAAATTTGGGAACCGTACATGGAACACAACAGAGAAGTCCTACCGCGGACCTCCACTGCCTAAAATGACAGAAGGAGAAGAAGACGAAATGAACTGACCCAGTATGTAAAAGTAGAAGACACAAATTTCTTGTTTATTTTCATTGTGTGATGACATTGTTTAATGGGTTTAATGTATCATATATGTTGAACGTTGAGTGGGTGGGGAGGGGGGGGTGAAGGAGGGAGGGGAGGGAGGGAAGGGAGGGGCAAAAGGGGAGAAAATGACACTGTGTATATTCAAGAGGGAAATGTTTGTGTGTATTTTGGTCAGTATGGTTCATAGTGTGAAAAATAAAAAAAAATTTAAAAAAGAACACATAGTACTCAAAAACATTAATAGTAACTAATAATTCCACATAACCACTTTTTTAACCTTTCATTGGTGTAGATGTAAATTTCTTTTTCTTTAACCATATAACCACTTACAGCACAAAACAGGCCAGTTCAGCCCTACTAGTCCATGCCGTAACAAATTCCCACCCTACTAGTCCCACTGACCAGCACCCGGTCCATACCCCTCCAATCCTCTCCTATCCATGTAACTATTCCAGTCTTTCCTTAAATGTAACCAATGATCCCCCCTCGACCACGTCTGTCGGAAGCTCATTCCACATCCCTACCACCCTTTGCGAAAAGAAATTTCCCCTCATGTTCCCCTTATAATTTTCCCCCTTCAATCTTAAACCATGCCCTCTAGTTTGAATCTCCCCCACTCTTAACTGAAAAAGCCTATCCACGTTTACTCAGTCTGTCCCTTTTAAAATCTTAAACACCTCTATCAAGTCCCCTCTCAATCTTCTACGCTCCAGAGAAAAAAGCCCCTGTCTGCACAACCTTTCCCTGTAACTCAAACCTTGAAATCCTGTCAACATTCTCGTGAACCTTCTCTGCACTCTCTCTATTTTGTTTATATCTTTCCTATAATTTGGTGACCAAAACTGTACACAGTACTCCAAATTTGGCCTCACCAATGCCTTGTACAATTTCATCATAACCTCCCTACTCTTGAATTCAATACTCCGATTTATGAAGGCCAACATTCCAAATGCCTTCTTCACCACACCATCTACCTGAGTATCAGCTTTGAGGGTACTATTTACCACAACTCCTAAATCCCTTTGTTGCTCTGCACATCTCAATAGCCTACCATTTAATGCATTTGACCTATTTAGATTAGCCTTTCCAAAATGTAACACCTCACACTTATCTGCATTAAATTCCATCAGCCATTTCTCAGCCCACACCTCCAGCCTTCCTAAATCACCTTTTAATCTACGGTAATCTTCCTCACTGTCCACAACACCACCAATCTTTGAATCATCCGCAAACTTGTTTATCCAATTCTCCACCCCTACTTCCAGATTGTTAATATATATAACAAACAATAGTGGACCCAGGACAGATCCCTGAGGAATTCCACTAGTCACTGACCTACAATTGGACAAAAATTTTCTACCACTACTCTCTGACACCTCCCATCCAACCATTGCTGAATCCATTTCACTACCTCCTCATTTATACCTAATGCCTCCACCTTTTTTCCTAACCTCCTGTACGAACTTTGTCAAAAGCTTTACTAAAGTCCAAATAGACAACATCCACAGCTTTCCCTTCATCAACCTTTTTTGTAACCCCCTCGAAAAACTCAATCAGGTTTGTCAAGCATGATCTACCCCTGACAAAACCATGCTGATTACTCCCTAGCAATCCCTGTACCTCCAAATATTTGTAAATACCATCCCTCAGAACACTTTCCATCAACTTCCCCACCACAGACGTCAGACTTGCGGGCCTATAATTCCCAGGTTTACATTTAGACCCTTTCTTAAACAGCGGAACCACATGCGCCACCCTCCAATCCTTTGGCACTACCCCCGTGGCCAATGACATCCTAAATATCTCTGTTAATGGCCCCACTATCTGTCCACTAGCCTCCCTGAGTGTCCTTGGGAATATTTTGTCCAGTCCCGGAGATTTATCCACCTTTATCTTTTTCAACACAGCCATCACTACCTCCTCGGTTATCCTTATATGCTTCATTACCTCCCCACTATTTTTCTTTACCTCAACTGGTTCAATATTTTTTTCCCTAGTGAATACCGAGGCAAAGAAATCATTCAATATTTCCCCATTTCCTTTGACTTCTCACTCAGTCTACCCTCACTATCTATGAGGCGTCCAATTTTATTCCTCATTAATCTTTTACTTTTACTGTACTTATAGAAACCCTTTGGATTTATTTTTACTCTGTCTGCCAAAGCCTCTTCATGCCTTTTTTTGGCCTTTCTAATTTCTTTCTTAAGATTCCTTCTACACTCCTTGTAGTCCTCCTTCAAATTGTCAGCTCCATGTTCTTTATACCTCTTGTACACCTCCCTTTTTCTCCTAACCAAATTTCCAATATTCCTCGAAAACCAAGCCTCCCTATGACTTCCAGCCTTTCCTTTGATCCTCACTGGGACATAACTATTCTGTACCCTCAAAATTTCTTTTTTGAATATCCTCTATTTTTCATTTACACCCTCACCTGAAAATATTTATCTTCTTTCAGTTGTCAAGGCAATTATATTAAACTTTGGATAGCACCACATTGCAGATATTCCCTTTGGTTTTTCCACTTGACCCTGCTCTGTAACTTAAAATATGCAAGTTTTCTTGCTTCTCTAATTCTAATGAAAGGTTTTTAAACTGAAATGTTGATTGTTTCTCTTTCCCAGAGCTACTGTCTGACTTGCTATATGCTTCCAGCATTTTCTCTTTAAATCTATAAATTTTTAAATTTAGACATACAGCATGGCAACAATCCATTTAGGCCCACAAGTCCATGCTGCACAACTGATCTGGACATTTGGTATGTTTTGAATTATGTTTTGATCTCAGATTTACAGATTCTGCAAGTTTTTACTTCAGTTGGTCATCTGATGGTGACAAGTTAAATCTCCTGGCTCGTTGGCACAGAAATCCTTCCTGGTATCTGTCTCATTCACTGTATTTGATGTCTCTGAGTAAAATGTAGAGTTCTTTTTTTTACTGCAGGTTGCAATTCACTATGAAAATTATGCATGTTGGTGATATGTGACAATCATAGGAAATTTATCTCAATGTCTGATTACCTTCTAAATAGCTGAGCAGAAATCACAGTAAAAATCCCAGGCATCTGAATTCAAGCAATCAGCAGGCTCAAGCAACTGGCAAAAAAAAATTGAGGAAAAGAATAAAAAATAAAATAAATAAGAATAAAATTGAAGATGAAAATGTATGGAAGTTTAAAATAATAAAAGTAGATGTTCTGAGGTAACATAAACCATTGGTGAAAATGACAGCAAATATTTAGACTGCAGTGATTTGGTCATAGCAGCTGTTTGAATAAAGTTGTGTGAAACAGCAATGGCATCACCCAGGATGAACCCAAATGGTTGACGTTGCTCTTGCCATTGGGGTGACTCTTAAAGTGTCTCCTTATCCCTGCTTAGTAAGAGTCTCGCTGGTCAGAGCTATTTTCTGTAATCTTGAGAGGGGGTGGTGTTGATTATCTAAAATGTTATTGTTTCTTTTGGGAGGTTCAGTGAAGGGGGAGGATCCTGCAGATGCAGTGACAGTTAAATGTTTTCAAAGAATGTGACTGAAAATAGTGCTTTAAGGTTTATATTTTCATGCAAGTGCAGTTTGTTCACTGTAAGTACAGTATAGTATTTTTTGTCTGTTTATTCTTAATGTGGTATATTAGTCAGGTGTATTTGTAAGAGTACATCTCAAGCAACCAGAAAATGCAGTTATCCAGCATATATCAATCTACAGATGCCAGAAACCAGGGGTTTTACTGTATATAGTCATTGAGATACTGCATGGAAATGGACTCTTTTGCCAAGGGCTCTGCACGAATATCAACCACCTATTTAGTCCTGTTACAAAACATTTTTGACCAATTTCACATTTTCTTTATAGCTCACCAATTTAGATGGTGTTGTTGTAGGTCACATATCTTTAGTGAACCAATGAAAGGGTGAACTCCAATTGGTGTCACTTTTATAGGGGCTCTGCATCCTCTGCTGCCCTGTAAAATTGACACAATGACATTTTTAAGAGATTAAAAATGCCTAGATATTTTTCTCCCCTCTACACAAGATTTATGTTTATGCTCGGTCTCTTAATGGGCAGAATACCATTTCAGTAGTTTCCCAGATGTTTAATTGAGATGAAACTGGTGGAATGCCATGTACCCAGATTAAGAAAAAAATAAGATCTGGCCATTATGGATTAAAAAAAATGGATATAATTTCACCCCAGATGCATTGCTAGGTCCAGTGGAGGCTTGGGAGGCCAGATACATTGACATCCAGAATGCTCCTGTCTTGTGCCCTATGAAGCATAGATGCTGAGTTTGACACCCTGATTGACATGTTGCAGCTGTATCCAGAACCACTCACTGAAGACAGATCAGCCCAGTATAAGAGTCTCAGGGCAGAAAAATAAAATTGAATGGTATAATGATGTCACATTCATGAAGAATTGTGAATGTAGACCTAAGGGAGTAGGAAATAAAACCAAGGAGGAAATGCCTCACTGTCCCAATCACAGCCCCTCCAATATAAATCATTCTTACACCCAATCCTTCAGAGTCCCACACCACAAGTCATGCCAAAACATATCATTTGCAAGACCCTCATCACAGAACATCTCTCCTCCTCCCCTGCTACAAGCTGTTACTTTCTTTGTTTCACTGACCTTCTCATTCCACTCTCTGCCACACAATCTCTATCTATCCCTCTCCTCAGATGCCCCACTGCTCTTCTCTCCCATTGTTTCCCATCACAATATCTCCTCGCTGCTCCTCCTGATATTTGATGTACTGTTTTGGTGCACATGCTCCCCACCACACTGCCTTTACCAACTCCTTACCCACTAGCTGTTTCTGCACTGCTAATTCAACCCCTCCTCTGTTGATTCCCCTGTCAATACCCAATGGACATATTCCAATAAATTGCCTCCATGTTTCAGGCTGGCTTGTCATTAAAAATCTCTGACATGATTCCTAAACTTACCCTAAATAATCTGGAATTTCAATCGATCACAAGTACCACCTAGGAATTAATAAAAGACTTATAATGGATGCTGGGAGCAAATTTAATCCAAAGCAATTCAATTTACAAAGTGTGTGATGAAAAGGTATCAATTGTACATAGTGTGATGAGACTATCAAAGTAACTCAAACTAACTGAATGAAATGGGGCCAACACATGGGAAAGTCTGAAACTAAGTGATGTACATATAAAAGGAGAAGAAATGCACCAACCCAACACATTGAACCCCTGAAAAAAAATTCTGAAGTGATCATTCTCTTCCTGATGCTTACTTACACCCCGGTCTTATTGCAGCACTCTTTTTCCAATTTCTCAACTCGAAGATAAAATAAAACTGAAGGCAGTGCTGAAGCTAGTGCAGTCCCAAGGAGAGTGGGGAGCAGAGCCACATTGTCCCCTGTGGGGTCCTACCTCTGCTGACTCTGTGCAGGGTTAAAGGCACCAACGGTGTTTTAATTAAAATCTTGTGACCATGAGGTCTTGGCCCAAAATGGCGGTGATGGTGTTTGGCAGCAGCCCTAAGGGATTACAGAGATATAGAGCATTGATATTGGGAAGAACACACCCCCAGTGAGAAGAAGCTGAAGAGATAATCCTCTACATGTTGGCAGATCAGCGAGGGGCTCTGTTCCTGAGGACATATGCAGGTCAAAGGACTCACACCAGGTTGTGGCCTGTTGGAGACTGGCGCATGATAACTAGGTATCAGAACTGGGATTCGAGAAGATGCTGAGGGTAAGGAAAGGTCCCTGGGTGTGGAAGGCTTCCTCATCATGTTGGGGTTTGGATCTGGGCTCAGGTTGCCAATGGTTTGAACTGGAGTCTTGTATGGCTGCAGTGGCTGTGGAATCCACTGACACTGAGTGACTCTGGGGGCGACTCTCCTTTGCTGCTCTTTCTCTGTAAGGGTGCTGGGCAATGAAAATGCCAATGGCGAATCTTTGTAAAGGCAGTTTTGTGTAATATTATGTTCCTGGTTTATTGCATGACAATAAATAGTATGTGGTAATCAACCAGTTGAATGGCAGGCTTTGCAATCCATTGTACATTTAATTGGCAGTCTTCATTGGTTGGCTGACTCATTCAAGTCTTTGGTTGAGACCTTTGCAACAGAACTAGTGTGTATGTCTTTGCACTCTGACAAGCTGTAAAATGAATCCTTGCCATCCACATTGGCCACAAACATCTTACCACAACTTGATCCTTTCATATTACTCTCCAAATTACACATTGGGGCAGAATATAAGGTGGTTGTTGCCAATAAGATCACTCGGTAGTTGTTCTTTTTCTGTCAACCATGCCATGCTTCTATTGTACCTGAAAAGGGAAAAAAGGTAATGCCAGTGTTATGGTTCTTAGTGAGAGATAAATGAGAATGACAATGAAAAGTATAAAGCCATAAAGAAAACATGGGATATGACCTGATGGTATGAGGAAGAGGCTTAGAAATGCTGGATGAGCTCAGTAGGTGTCACAGCCCCCATAGGAGTTAAAGCTTTATAACTGATTTTTTGGACCTGAGTCTTTGGAGGAATGAGTAAAAAGCAGGAAAGCGCCCAAGTTGAAAGGCTGGGGTTTCAGTTCCAGAGGGTCGACCCTGATTCTACAATATGCCTTAGAGTAATAATCAACATACCCCCTCCATGGGATTAGAATGGACTTGCCTCTAGTTTTGTATCTTGAAAAGGAGAGGAAAGTGAATCTGCGTGTGTATGGAATCTGTTGGGGTGATGTGGCTGTCACGGTTGAGTAGCTGGCTATGTGTGCAATCTGCAAGAGATGCGTGAAAGCCTCATGTCAAAAGTAAATGTGTGAGAGGGTGGTGACAATGGGTATGATTTCTGATGGATAGATTGTTAGGAAGTGAGTTAAGTAGTGTGCCAATTCGGGAGGTACATGTGACTGGTGATACAATTAATGGGATATGACATTTGAATGAGGATTTATTTTGTGGCCACCTTTTAAAGAAACTTTTGCACCATAATTTACACATTATCAAGACTGGATTCTCTGGATCAGCATCCACCTCCCTCAAAGTCAAGTCATGGTCATCTGATTGTACAAATGCAACCCGCTGAAACAGTGTTCTCCGGTCCTCGGTGCAGGTCATGCAGACACACAACCAGACATAACACACATTCAGATGAACAATACATATGCAGGGCAAGTATTTTATCTATTCAAATAGATAGAGATAGTGATATGTATATATGTATGTGTGTGTGTATATATAAATATATTTTGGAACGTATGAGAGTCTCGGATAGTTAGTGTGAGCAGTTCCTTTGGTTGTTCAGCATTTTCACTGCCTGTGGGAAGAAGCTGTTCCTCAGCTTGGTGGCCCTGGCTCTGATACTCCTGTATCTCTTCCCCAAAGGGAGCACCTGAAAGATGCTGTGTCCAGGGTGAAAGGGGTCTTCAATGATTTTGCACACCCTCTTCAGACAATGATCCCAGTAGATCCCATCGAAGGAGGGAATGGAGGCTCCAGTGATCCTTTTTCTGACTCTTGTGATTCTCCAATCCATTTCTCTGCAGCAACCGTAGCACACTGTGATCCAGCCAGTCAGGACGCTCTCGGTAGAGCTCACGTAGAAGGTTGACATGATGGTGGCTGGTAGCCTTGCCCGCTCCAGTTTTCTCAGGGTGTAGTGGCTGTTGTGCTTTCCTGATAAATGAAGAGATGTGAGCCCAATATAGGTCACTCGTTAAATGAACTCCAAGGAACTTGGTGATCTCCACTCTCTCTACTACAGAGTTGATGAAGTATAGTGCATCGTGGTCTTACTTGAAGTCATCTCTTTTCTCTTGTCCATGTTGAGTCTCAGGTTTTTACTCTAGCCCTATTTCACAAGATTTTCCACCTCGTCTCCATAGTGTGACTCATCGTGCTACTGATGAGGCCAACTACTGTTGTATCATCTGCAAACTTGATGACACTGTTGGAGCTGGACAGACTAGTCTTTCCATAAGGAAGTCCAGGATCCAATTCCAGAGAGTGGTGTTGAGTCTCTCCATGAGGTCTCTGTCACCATTACCATTTCACCTGAAACCTGAATCTGAACCCACGTATAGATACAGTGCAGTATCCATCCCCCTTCAAAAGTTTCAATTTCACATTTGCATTACAAAATCCATCATGACCTCTACTCCTCTGAAAACAAAAGGGTGAAATTAATAATTCCCTCTTTGTGCCTCGCCACATCTCATTGCGATTGATGATTAACCAATGAGAACTTTACCATCTTCAATGATGGTGGAGCCCTGCTTGAGTAAGAGTACCATGTTTACTGTCTTCAGTCATCCAGCATCTATTTTGAGGGCAGAGCAGATTTGAACATTTCTGACAGAGCTTTGTCAATCTCTTCCCTCATCTTCTATAGCAGTCTCGGATACATCGCATCAGACCTTGGATATTAGTCTGCAAAGCCTTCTACAACCTCTTCCTGTTCAATGGTAATTTGTCCTAGAACACTACCCTCTTCAACATTGCAGTTGAATTCTCCTACTGCAGTATCTTATTCATAGTGAATGCAGATGAGAACGACTCTTTTAAGCCTTCACGTACATCCTTCAGATTCATGTGCTGATTGGCCGAGTCTTTCTTTGAGTACCATCTTCTTAATATATTTTAATTTAAAAAAAAATTAGTTTAAAAAAAATCACCATGGTAACAGCCAGCCCGAGCCCATGCCACTCAAATACACCAATTAACATACATAATCCATGAGTTTTTTTTGGAGGGTGGGAGGAAACTAAAGCATCCAGAGGAAACCCATGCACATCATGAGAATATACAAACTCCTTGCAGAGAGCACTGGATTTAGTCGCTGATGCTGTAATAGCGTTGTCCTAGCTGCAATGCTAGCCATTTTTCCTGAATTCAAACTGAATCAGAATCAGAATTTATTGTCATAAATATGTCATGATATTCATTGTTTTGTGGCAGCATATCAGGTATAAATATTGCTATAAATTAAATGAAAAAAATAATTAAATTAATGCAAAGATGAGAAAGTGAGTGTTACATGAGATTAAATCAGGTTTGGTGGGTTCACAGAGAAGTGAGTCTGGACACAGGCTAAGCAAACAAAGGATGTTCTTTATATCTTTATTGCTTACATAGGGAAATTTTAAGGAGGAAGGCACAAAACAATACTTGATACTAAAACAATGTAAACATTCACACCGGATACAGCGATCTCCAATACCAGTAGCTGCCTACTCTCACTCTCACTGTTTTTATTATACATATGCAGAAATATTCAATAAGTAGCTCACTCTTCCAAGACAGGGACTTCAATATGCACTCCTGTTTTCCTGTACCAATGGGGTGCAGCTTAATGCTAAGCATTCCCACACAATGGTGTGGTCCCGCTCTAAGTACACACCTTACTAATGACTCCTCCGTTGATGTCTACAGTTCACAACCTGGCATAAAGCTGCATTCTTAGGGCCAAGTGGCAAAGCGGATGATCTTTTGCATGTGGTAGACTTTTAATGTGCAGTAAGCTGGAGAGTCTGACTCAGGTAATCAGTAAGTGATTTAAGGGGGCCAATAGTCAGGTTTGCACTAATGGGTGGGCAGAGTCCAACCTTGATTGGTAGGTGATGTGACTTCAGACTAGGTTCTAGACGGAGAGATCATGTGGCCCTCCATAATCCATATTCCCACCAGTTTCCAGACAGAGAGGCCCATGACCCTCCACAATCCACACTATAGTGAAGTAGTGTCTGTGGTTCACTGACCATTCAGAAGTCTGATGGCAGGGGAGAAGAAGCTGTTTTGTAACTGGGTGTTTGTCTTCAGGCTCCTGTACCTTTTTCCTGATGGTAGAAGTGTGAAGAGGATAAGGCCTGAATGGTGAGGGTCCTTGAGAATAGAGGATACTTTCTTAAGAAACCACCTCTTGTACATGCCCACGATGGAGTGAAGACTGATGCCCGTGATGTCGTTGGCCAAGTTCAGAACTCTAGTCTTTTGCATTTGCACCTTCTTACCAGACACTAATGCAACTAGACAGAATGCTCTTCATGGTATACCTGTAGAACATTAGAGATATTGATACTCAGTAATTTGATATTCTTAACCCATTCTATTGCTGACTCTTTGATGAGGATTGGTTCAAGTCTCCTAATATACCCCTCCTGAATTTCACATTCAGTTTCTTAGTTTTGCTAATGTTGAGTGCAAAGTTGTTATTGTGACACCACTCATCTAGCTGATCTATCTCACTTCTATACACTTCCTCATTCCGTAGTGTCATCAGCAAATTTGTAGATGGTATTCGAATTATGTCTAGCAAAACAGTCATGGGTGTAGTACAAGCAGAGCAGTGGTCTAAGCATGCATCCTTGAGATTCACCTGTGTTGATTGTCAGTGAAAAGGAGATGTGGTTTCTGATTCAAACGGACTGTCGTCTCCCAATGAGAAGGTCAAAGATCTAATTGCAGGGGCAGGTGCAGAGGACCAGGTTTTGAGCTTTTTGACCAGTACTGAGGGTATGATGGTGTTGAAAGCTGAGCTGTAATCAATGAATATCCTGATGTATGTGTTGCTGTTATATAGGTGATCCAGAGGCAAGTGAAGAGCCAATGCGATTGTATCTGCCACAGAGTGATTGTGGTGGTAGGCAAATTACAGAGGGTCCAGATCTTTACTTGGGTATGAGTTTAATTCTGGCTATGACCAACCTCACAAAGCTTTTCATCACAGTAGATGTGAGTGTTTCTGGACAATAGACATTTTGGCAGCTCACTCTGCTTTTCTTGGGCACCTTTGACTGGAGCAATAAGAAAATGAAAATGTCTGTGAATGCTCCAGCTAGTTGATTGGCACAGATTTTTAGTGCCCTTGCCAAGTACACATCAGGGCCTAACATCTTGCGAAGGTTCACCCTCTTGAAAGATGTTCTGACATTGGCATCAGGGACAGATAGAGCTATTTTGTGTTCCCTTTTCACCCTCCAAATTTCTTTTTAAATATCTCCCTGCCTTTTCTATAGGGAACTATCCATTTTCTCATTCTTCCATCAGCCACCATTTACTATGAGATGCAACAATATTTCATCCGTATACTTAAGACTTTCTCTCCAGAACTAGTCATGTCTCCACAAGGCTGCCCCTGATCTGACGCTGACATTTTGGAACATTTCCAGTTATGCTCGCTCACAGCAGGATAAATCTAACTTGACTAATTTCTACCCTATCAATATGCTCTCATCAATAGCAAAATTGCAGTGCTCTTACAAGTTAAAAGTTCAAATTTATTGCCAGAGTACATACATGACATCACATACTACTCTGAGGTCTTTGTCCTGCAAGCCAGGCAGAATTTTTGATTATCGGTCGCTGTAAACTGAACTCCAGAAGTGTGATGATAAACCACTGCACTACACCCTACTGGCACCGCATCCTTATGTATGGCTGGCCCTTCTTTTCTCTGTAATTCCTCCCCCAAGAATCCACTAATAAAGGCAGTTATGCCCAAGTCCCTCCCTCTGTATGAGTTCTGGAATCAGGCCAGAACAGGAGCATATGTCTTATGGTAATAAAACCCTGTCGTTATACAACTCCAGCTTTTTGGTGTAATTGATAGTGTATCAAGAAGAAATAAATGTATACAAAAGAAAGAATTGTAAATAAAAAAGAAATGTAAGCAAACATACTGTGCAAATATATAGAAATAAATATTCAGTAATACATAATGTGCAGAGTGATTTTGATATTTAGGAATCTAATGGTTGAGGGGTAGCAACTATTCCTGAACCTGGAGGTAGGAGTTTTGTGGCACAGGGACTTCCTTCCTGATGGCAGCAGTGAGAGAAGAGCACATCTTGGGTGGTGTGGATGCTTGATGTTTGCTGGTGGAAGTGTTCCATGTAGAAATTCTCGATGGTGGGGAGGATATTGGCTGTGATACATTACAATTTGCAGGGCTTTCCACTCCGAGGTATTGGTGTCCCCATACTGGGCTGTGATGCTACTAGTTAGCACAATTTCCACTACACACCTGTACCAGTTTGCAAAGGGTTTTGATATCATATCAAACCTCATCAAACTTCTGAAGAAGTAGAGGTGCTGATTGGTTTTCTTCACATTAATGTGTTGGATCCAGGAAAGGTCCTCTGAGATAGTGACTCCCAGGAATTAAATATACTTACTCTCTCCACCTCTGATCAACCAATAATCACTGCATTGTTCACTTCTAGTTTTCCCTTCCTAAAGTCCACAATCAACTCCTTGTTTTTAGTGACATTGAGTGTGAAGTTGCTGTTAGTACACTATTTAGCAAGTTTTTAATCTCCTTCCTGTATGCGATCGCATTGCCCTTTATTATACAATCCACCACTGTGGTACCGTCAACAAATTTGTTTATGGTGTTGTTTACTGAGCTGCACATCATTTACTCACCACTAACCTGTTCACCCATAATTAGTTTCAATTTCACTCACACCACCTTGGTTCAACACTAATCACAGCCTTGGTGCAAATGTGGACAAATGAGCTGAATTCCAGAGGTATGGCAAGAGTGACACAAAGGCAACATTTTTCAAAATGTGGTGTTAGCACTAACAACAAAGCAGGAATGGAAAATTCACCAGACAGTGGTAGATTCAAAATAATAGTTTTTATTAAACTATCAATAACATAACATTCCTTACTTATCTCTAAACGTCAAATTTAACCACATTATGTACAAATGTAAAATGTGCGTGTGTGTGCATAAATGGGTAATTAAAGTCTCACTCTGAAAAGTCAATTCTTTTGAAACTTTGGCATAATTTTAGTCTTTCTTGAAGGTCTTAAATTCTCAATTAAGAAATATTTGCAAAGTGCTTTTAAACATCACATCTTCAAGCTTCTTTACTCACAATTCTTTTGATAGGATGTCTTGAGAGATATTTTTTAAATAGAAGTGACCATCATTTGAGCCACCAATGTACCTCCTGTGAAAAGGAGAATACAATTCCTGTCTTCTCAGGATCAAATCAGTAGAGACAAAGAGACAGTGAAGTGGTCTTCCTTATTTCAAAAGCCACTCATTCTGCATTCCTCTTTTCCCAGGAGTAACACATAACAACCTCTTCTCTGTTTACTATAATGCAACCATGTCCTTCACAAAGTTTCAAATCCTGTGGGTCACAGGGTTTTGACTTCTGCATTCTCCAAACTGAAATGATCCAAAAATCTCTGAATTCGATAATATATTTCTCCAAATCATGTGACAGTTTCATCATCAACAAGGTCAGTCCCAATTCCCAGAAACTACATGGCTATAAGTTTTATTTTTATCAACATTCTGTTCCTTTTTCAAAATCACTCCTTATCTATATAACAACCTCTAACTTTATCTCTGTTCAAAAAGCTTAGGTGGTGTTATTTAAAAACAAATGGCTTCCTCAGCAGTTCCTATTGAGATATACATCAGTTTTTAATAAAGCAAACATTCATTTTTCGTGAATAATTGAATAATTAAGAACCACTTCAGATCCATTAGCTCTGTCATTCCAAGATGTCGTGACTCTGAAAATGAACTCTGTCAGAGTACAATGGTTCTCAGTAAATGTGCTGTGTCCTGTGGATGACCCTGTACCAGCCCCCAACTAATTTACTCAGAATATATACAATATTTTAACTCTATAATTTACTTTACTAAGGCATTTTTATAAGAAATATAACTTAACCTTAACCTAAATATTACTATTAACATAGATCCATAACAGTGGTATCCTTGAGCTCTGGTAAAACCAAAGTTAATGGGCATCAAGCTTGGTGACATACCTTGTGAAAGTAAAGCTGGTTACAGACATCCCAGCTAAGGAGTTCTTCAGTTGGGTTCCGCAGGTCCATTGTTCTTGGTGGCTTCATCATGAACCTTTCTCATATCACATGGTCAAAAATAGGTATATTCCTCATGATTGTACATTATTTGTTTCTGATCGCAAATCTTGAGAAAATGAATCTGTTCATCAATAACTCTGTTGTGTAGAGTAGAGAGCACCAAGTTTCTTAGAGTCCACTTAACTAGTGACCGATCATGGACACACAACATCTCCTCACTTGTCAGTAAGGCACAACAGCAAGCTCACTTCCTGAGAAGACTGAAGAGAGCAATGCTACTAGCCACTATCCTGTTAACCTTCTACAGGAGCTCTCTCATGAGTGTCATGGCTGGCTGCAGCACCATGTGGTACAGTTGCTGCAGAAAAATGGATTGGAGGTCAATCCATAGGACTATAAGAGTGGCAGAGAGGATCATTGGTGTTACCCTTAAAACCATTGATATGATCTACTGAGATAATTGCTGAAGAGGATGCACAAAAGCATTGAGAATCCCTTCCACCATGCACAACATCCTTCAGCTGCTCCCTTCAGGAAAGAGATGCAGGAGTATCAGAGCCAGAATAACTAGGCTAAGATCCTTTGGGTTGAAATTGTTTCTGCTCACACTAACCATTAGAGGCTCTTGTATTCACGAAACAATATTTATTTATTGTACATATGAGTACTTGTCCTGCATACAGTATGTATCATTTGCCTTTATGTGTGTTATGTTCCAGTTGTAAGTCTTCATATTTTGCAGCATGGACCAGAGAACATGTTTTGTTGGTTGTACTTGTGTAATCAGAGAATAATAAACTTGGCTTGACTTGAGTTAATTCCTGCATGGAGCAGGATCTACTCTACAAACATTCCTTCAATTATCGCCTTCAACGTGTGAGAGAGTTAACACATGACAGATTATTTTTCTGGGTACACAGCCATCGGAGGAGCTCTGTGGGCTTCACCACTGTCGAGAAACTCACAGGAAAAACTGCACCTGGCACATAAATGTAACAGTAGCTTCATTAGAAGGACTGTGGTTTTTCAAGAAGGCATCATCTTCTCAAGGGCGTCTTAGTATAAGCAATAAATTCTGGTCCCACCTCTGGTGCTCAGGTTTTGAAAAATGAGTAAATAAAAAAAACCTGTGCAGCTGGTTGCAAAAGAGGTTGTTAACTCGCTTTAGGCTGCTTTGTGTAACTGGTAATTTAATTTAATCCTCCAAGTCATTTATTTGAAAGAATTCACTAAGTTCCTGATTAATAACATTTGTTTCACATACTCACCAAAATTTATCACCCATTGTCAGGTTGATATTAACTTTGTTTTTAATTTTATATATGCACATATAAAGATCTCCAAGCAGTGGTTAAACCTAAGCTTTCACCTGTGCGATCTTGTTCTCTTCCAGATCCTAGTGAAAGATGACAAAGATCTTTAGTCACACCCTCCCTTCATCCTCACCTACTACCCCACCAGTGTCCACATTCAACACATTATCTGCTGGAATTTCTGGCACTTACTACAAGATCTCACCACCAGCCAAATTTTTCCTTCTCCTCCCCTCTTGGCCTTCTGCAGGGATTGCTCCCTTTGCAATTCCCTCATGCACTCATCGCACCCACAGCACCTTCCCCTGTACCCACAGGAAGTGCAACATTTCTGCCTACACCTCCTCCCTCAGCATGGTCCGGGGCCCTTTAAAGGCCTTTCACATGAAGCAACACTTGTACATCCAGAAGACTTATTTACTGCATCCAGTGCACCCTTTGTGATATTCTCCTCATCGGAGAGACCGGTTGGAGACTGGGAAATTGCTTCGCTTGAGTACCTCCTCTCCGTTCACAACAACAGTGACCTGCCAGTGGCCAACCATTTCAATTCCGAGTCACACCTGCACTCACATCTCTGTCTTTGGCCTTGAGTATGATCCTTCTCTGACCACCAGCAGAATGGAGGAACCATACCTTATTTTCCGTTTGGGCACTCTCCAGCCAGATGTCATTGACATTAACTTTACTGCTTCCCACTAAACCTGCTTGCCTTTTCTTTTCTCTCACTCTTTTCCTGTCTTTCCATTTCCTTTACCCACCCAGTCATCCCTCCTCTCCCTCATTGCTACTGTCTCCTCTCGCCATCTATCATCTCCTGCCTTTTGCCCCATTCCACTCTTTTGTTGAGACGCTTGCCAGCATTTTCTTTTACTTTGATGAAGGGCTCAAGCCCGAAACGTCGGTTCTGTATTTTTACCGTTGCTCCATAAAGGGCATTGTTTGAGCTGCTGAGCTTCTCCAGCATCTTGTGTTTTTACCACCAAGGTCTTTAGTCAAGTGCATTGAATCTAAACTACTGGAGCAACTCAACAGGAAAGATAGCATCCATTGAGTGAAATGGACATTCAACATTTCAAAGTCAACAATTGATGTTGGTTTATTTTGGAGAAATTAATAACCTGTTAACAAAAATTGCATGCTTCATGCATTGACAAATAATTAAGGAAAAATCAGACATTCTTCAACTGTTCTTGATATTATTTATTTTCCTCCATGGATGCTGTTTGACCTGTTGAGTTTTTCTAGCGGTTTTGCTTGCTCTAGATTCCAGCACCTGCTGTCGCTTATGTCTGCAGTAAACCCAATTCTCGGTCATCAGGCATTTCATCAGTTTTAGGTCTGTAATTTCCCAAAACGTCCAGGTTCCTCAGGTGGGAATAAATATTGGATGAAGATGGGGAAAGCTGTATTTTCAGAAGTTGATTGGACAGAGTGGAATGAGGCTTTATGCATAACCCATTCAGAATTTAATGCAAGGCGCCAAATAAATTAAATATCTCAATTCTGAGGAAATTAAGATGAACTTGCAGTGAGGTAAAAATTCAGTTCCAATGAAAACAGGAGAATGTCTGATTTCTCCATCATTCATGAAATCATGTAAATATATTGGTTTGAAGAATACAATTTCCGTTAGCAGGTCATTAATTTCCCTACAATGCACTAACTACTATGATGTAAATAGGATAATTGTCGGTTCAATTGGCTTTTATTTCTTACCTACTTACCCTCCCACCCATCCCCCTAGACCCTTTCCCAATGATTGAGACCTGTTACATAACATAACAATTTACAGCACGGAAACAGGCCATTAGGCCCTTCTAGTCCGCACCGAACCAAACACCCCTCTCTAGTCCCACCTCCCTGCACAATGCCCATAACCCTCCATCTTCTTCTCATCCATATACCTGTCCAACCTTTTCTTAAATAATACAATTGACTCCGCCGCCACTATTTCTCCCGGAAGCTCATTCCACACATCTACCACTCTCTGAGTAAAGAAGTTCCCCCTCATGTTACCTCTAAACCTCTGCCCCTTAATTCTTAACTCATGTCCTCTTGTTTTAATCTTTCCTCCACTTAACGGAAATAGTCTATCCACATCCACTCTGTCTATCCCTTTCATAATCTTAAATACTTCTATCAAATCCCCTCTCAACCTTCTACGCTCCAAAGAATAAAGACCTAATCTGTCCAATCTCTCCCTATACTCTAGATGCTTAAACCCAGGTAACATTCTGGTAAACCTTCTCTGCACTCTCTCCACTCTGTTTATATCCTTCCTATAATTAGGCGACCAGAACTGCACACAGAACTCCAAATTAGGCCGCACCAACGTCTTATACAGTCTCAACATCACCTCCCAACTCCTATATTCCATGCAATAATTGATAAAGCCCAGCATACTAAAAGCCTTCTTCACCACCCTATTCACGTGAGTTTCTACCTTCAGGGAACGATGTACCTTTACTCCTAAATCTTTCTGCTCTTCTGTATTCATCAATGCTCTCCCATTTACCACGTATGTCCTGTTCTGATTCTTCTTACCAAAATGAAGCACCTCACACTTATCAGCATTAAATTCCATCTGCCATTTTTCAGCCCACTTTTCTAAGCAAACTCAGATTTTACCACCTGCCCACCAACATCTTAATGGACAATTTGTGGAGCAATGTGTTGCCCTTTGACAGATGCCGAATTTCTTTGGGGAATAGAGCCTGAACGTGCATGAAAAAGTGAAAGTCGATGAACAGGTCACACGACCCTTGACAATTCACAGTTCTATACATTGGTAAGGTATTGCATTGTGAATTGCAGAGTGTCATGTGATCCCTCCATCTGGAACATGGTGGAAATGAGTTTCCTCCTCAGCAACACACATAGTA